>NC_045599.1:54332185-54633851 GCF_009762305.2 Zalophus californianus | reverse complement strand
ATCCGGGCAACTTTCAGGAAAGGGGGGCCTCGGGCAAAAAAGCCGGTGCGAGACGGGATGTGAATCCCGGGACCCAGGCGCACGCGGGGTTGTTCGCAGGCGCTGAGTTGGCCGCGCCGCAGACGCGCTGTTGTTTATAAACTCGTTGCGCCAGCGACGACGCGGTCCGCGTTGGACGCCTTTCCTCCCGGAATGGAAGGGAGGGCAAACCAATCTTTGACCACGCTCACCCTCCCGGTGGCATTCCGATACAGGACGGTTTTCAATGTAGATGAATTTCTTAAATGCCACAGCAACGACTCTGTTTATTTGTTTTGGTGTGGGAAGGTTAGCAAAAGCACCAGAGTCGTCTTTCCGGCTTCTCTTTGATTCTGTCTCAGATTTACGGGTTTTTTTACTCGGCGACACGGCCCGGGCCACCCGCCCGCCCTTCCCTCCCTTCCTCCCTCCCTCCCTCCCTCCCTCCCTCCCTCCCTCGGACAGGGCAAAGCGAACACCAGGCCCCGGTCACCACCGTAGCTCAGAGGAAGGCGATTGCAGGATTTATCAACCCCCCTCCCGAGGACCTCAGATTTCATCTCTTTCTTTTCCCCCTGCATGTTCAGTTTGTTTTCCCAAGACCTAAGCAATTTTTAATGTACTCTATACTTCCCGCTTAATCCTCATCGTTTATTGTATGATTATAGTTTCAAAGTGATTATGTAATTAAAATCATGTTTCGTTGCAGCAGGACTTCAAAAGGGCGGCAGACCCCCGCTTTGGCATTATTTTCGGGTGATGTAATAATTTCCCTGTGATATTTAAAATAAACACATTAGTTCAAGAATTCTAAACATGTCTCAAAGTATATAGTAGGCTTGATTGGCACGAGGCTGGGTTGTAAAGAAATGGTAAAACCTATCACTAGTTTAATATATTTCTATGCTCCCATGCAGGGTAAATTATAGGATAATGGGGCGCAGGCGATGGTAAGCTCTGTTTATATAATCCATTTCTTCACACGAGTTCCCATTGCTTTCCCTTCCCTTTGCTGTATGTGGTGGTTCTCTGATCCCCTGACCTCAGCCATGTGTTTTCACTTTTTCTTCTGATCTCAATTCCATGACCAGCGGGGAATAAAATACAAATTGAATAGTAACCATTCACAGGCCGCTCTTTTCAAACTGTTGTTAAAACCTCTTTGTCTTGTCTAGCGGTTGATAGATAAATGTGTTGTATTTCGCCTTTTTTTTTCTCCTTCCTCTCCCCCCCTCCCTTGGTCAAGGAAAAAATAACCCTCCTCAGCCCAATTATGCTCTTTAAAAATTAAAACCCACACCTCCTTTCAGACCCTCTCCTTAGCGTCCTGCTTTCCCCGGTCGGCCCATTGGTTAAGGCGGCGTTGGAGACGCTCGGGATTCACCACGTGGAATAAAGAAGCGGCGGGAGCTGAGCGCGGCTGGGGGAGGGCGTGGTACTCCCGTGTGAGGTCCAGGCCATTGTCCCGCCGCCTGAAGGTTCATTTAGCATCGAACCTGTATTGCCTCTGATCTCTTAGCGGAGCTCCCAGAATCGGCTCCGGGGACTGGGGGCCGCCCCTCCTAGAAACCGGAGGTGGGTAGGGGGGATGAAGGAGACCGGCAGAGGGAAAGTTACCAGTGTCTGAAAAATAAACCTCCTCCTTCGCGCGCCTTTTTCTTTTCACGCTGAAACCTGCTCTGAGGGCGAGGTGGACAAGTGACCGAGCTGTTCTACAGCTTTTCTCCCAAACGGCAAACAATGGCTCCTGATTTCTGGGCCTTGCCTGTCCCAGATCTGTCTCCCTTCTACCTCCTCGGCTTCTTTTCTTTTTTAAAAAGATTTTATTTATTTATTTGAGAGAGAGAATGAGATAGATAGAGCACGAGAGGGGGGAGTCAGAGGGAGGAGCAGACTCCCCTCTGAGCAGGGAGCCCGATGGGGGACTCGATCCCGGGACTCCAGGATCATGACCTGAGCCGAAGGCAGTCGCTTAACCAACTGAGCCACCCAGGCTCCCTCTTTTCCGGAACGTGAAGGCAAAAGACAAAAATTGTAGAGACGTCTACGCCGCAGCCTGCCCTTGTCTTCCGTCAGAGCTGCTTCGGGGTCAGCGGCACCAAAGCGTCTCTGTAACTCCACGGCTAGCGCCCCGGGGCGAGGGGGGCGGGATAGAGATCGTCTGCGGACGCGGGACCCACTCACTGTTCCAGCATCTGCAAACTGCCAAGGGCTCCTCACTCAGAGCTATTCTAAAGCGAGCTAACGCTGCCCTTCGCGGGAGGGAAGAGCGCCACCGCAGGGTGGCTCGGCGCGCACCGCGCCCTTAGGCGCACGGCTCTGCTGCCGGGCTTGGCGGGCCGAGCGCCGTGGGCCCGGCTGGGCGCCTGGCGGCGGAGGGGGAAGCTCGGAGCCGCCCGCGCCGCCAGGCTGCTCGCGGCGCCCGGGTAGGGTTTCCCGGGCGGCGCAAACCAACCCGAGATCCACGAGGCCGCTTGACAGCGCTTTTCGGCGTCGGCCCGCGTACCTGTAAGCTGAGCCCCGCTCACATGCTTCACATTAAACCTCCGTGCCCGGTGCCTTTTCTCTTTTTTTCCTCCGAAAGGGTTCTTATAAACTTCCCTTCGTTTATTTAGCCTGGTTTTCATTGCTCCAGTTTTGCATGGGTTGCCTTTGTTTAGTTTATTAACCCACGGGGTTACTTTAACTAAACATTTGGACTGAATACTTCGGGGTTGAATTTCAACGTTTTCTAACGAAATTACCGAGTTTTTTGAAGCCGCACAGAGAACGCTGTGTTGAGTTTATTAGTCAATTTAACAGACTATAAGGGAGGAGAAAAAATGAATTTAGGACAGCCCGGGTTCGTACCCACTGGGCGGAAGCAGCTCGCGAACCCTCGGGGTTGGGGCTTCAGCAGCGCGAACGGAGCGTGGGGACGGTCGGGCCACGCTTCCCGCTCCAGTAAAGCGCGCGCCCCGGGGGCCCCGAGTCCTTCTCTGCCCGCGGGCCCGGCTTCCCGAGGAGCGTGCCCCAGCTGGCCGCGCCGCGTCCCCGTCTGTCTGGCTCCGGGCCTTGCCGGAACCACCCGCACGCGAGGAACCGGGGACAAGAGAGGAGGCGGGGCCCTGACACTGGGCTGTGCGTCCCCCGAGGGGCCGCTCGGGCGCTTTCTCCAGGTTCTCACCCGCCTGATGAGTTTTATTTGGTGGCAGCGGCGGGTGAGCTCTGCGGGACCCCCTGGTGAAGGTCAATGGAGAAAGGGTTGTGGTGGAATCTGCCAGAAAATACTGGAGACGAGTGGGCAACCGTCCCCAAGTAGGCGCGGAGCAGGATGGCAGCTCTCTCCCCGGGTCAGGGTGCACCCCCGCAGGCCACCTGGGGACTTTGAGGGTTTGATTCCAAGCTCTGGAAGACGTGGGGGAGCCAGGGGAGCTGGACAGACACACGGGGAGCGCCCTATCCTGTGTAAAGCGTCAGTTTGGGGACAGAACCTTTCCATCCACCCTCCACCTGGCCTAAGCCAGCAGGAATGCTGAAAAGGGAGGTCCTGACGCTGCTTTCCAGGTCTGTCCAAACTGGGGCAAGGGCAGGGACCTCTCCCTGCCAGCATTTTTTCCTACCCAGCCACCTCCCCCATTCTTCTCACACTCTCATCCTCTGCCACATTTTGGTACAGTGATGCCCACCCAGCTAAGAAGTAGCCTAGCTAAAACGCCCTTGACCCCTAGGCTTCTGAGATGAAATTGAGACCTTTACTTCTTTGGGGGAGGTAATGAATTGGAAGCCCAAACACAGAAACAGCAACAACAAACTTCACCTAGTTTGGTGGACATAGGGTAAAGGGTGGGGAGGGATGAAACGCTGAGATTCCTTAACTGGTACACCAGGCTAGTGGAAAAACAAACAAGCAAACAAACAAAACCACAAAAAAAAAAAACAAACCATGAAAGGCAGGGTTTCTTTTACTACAGCATACAGCCGCCAGGCCCTGGATCCCAACATTTTCAAACTGAATTATGGTAGGTAGTACTCCAGGCAGTTCAAAATTCAAAAGATACCAAAGGGTCTAAGAGGCAAAGTCTCTCATTGCTTTGGGCCTCCCAGTTGGCCTCTCTAGAGGCAGCCACTTGTTAGTGGATTCTTGTGAAATACCCTGGAGAAAAGTACAAATGTTTGAAAAAGGCCCACTTCTTTCCTTGCTCTGCTTCTCCTCTCTGGCATTCCCTGTGCTCTTCTGATGCTCAAAGTCTCTAAGAAGGCCACCCCACCTTGGAAGGTGTTACTTGCCACTTCCCCTTTCCCGGGCCCTGCTCAGCACATCTGCCTTGAGTTCTACTGGTCTGTCGTACTCCTGATTTACTTCTCTCTCCTGCACGCAAAGGAGAAGCCCAAGTCATCTCTCCCTGCTGTTCTCCAAGTCCTGGCTTTACCTCTTCTGCAGCATGATTTTGCCCTTTTCTTTCCATTCCTCAGTCACTCTTCCAGGACAGTCCCTTGTTCCTCCTAATTTGGACCGTGGGGACAGCCTGCCAGCCAGCCTCCTGTTCTTCCCCACCTTTCCTCCAATCCAGCCTACCCTCACCACCACATCAGTCATCTAAGGCCGACCTCCATGTCCCTTATCTGATGAAAAGCCTCCATGGCTTCCCACTGCCATTCCGTCACCAGGCTGCAGCCTGCTTGGAGAACGGGAACCCATCAGATCCACTGCAGATAGTCACTTCCTCGGCTTGGCTGACTCAGACCCCAGCTCTCCTTGCAGCCCTCTCCCGAGATCCGCTCACCGTTTCAGTAGCCAGATCCCTCCAGCTCTCCTGTCCCCAGACCTTTTCTCAAACCTTCTAATACTTGGCAGACCCTTGTCCCACCTCCACTGATCAAAGTCCTTCAAGCCCTTGCTCGAAAACTACTCACTCTCCAGCCACTTAAAATCATTCCCTCCTCTGACCCTCAAAGTAATCTGTGTTCATACAACTTATGTAGATGTGTTTCTTTTAAAAAGACTATCAGTTTAGGGCGCCTGGGTGGCTCAGTTGGTTAAGCGACTGCCTTCGGCTCAGGTCATGATCCTGGAGTCCCGGGATCGAGTCCCGCATCGGGCTCCCCGCTCGGCGGGGAGTCTGCTTCTCCCTCTGACCCTCTTCGCTCTCGTGCTGTCTCTCATTCGCTCCCTCTCAAATAAACAAATAAAATCTTTAAAAAAAAAAAAGACTATCAGTTTATTTGTTTATGAGAGAGCGACAGAAAGAGAGAGCGCAGGGAGGAGCAGAGAAAGAGGGACAAGCAGGCTCCGTGCTGAGCCTGGAGTCTGACACAGGACTTTATCCCAGGACCCTGAGATCCTGACCTGAGCTGAAAGCTAGAGTCCGATGCTTCACTGGTGGCTTCATCTGGGCACCACCCAGATGCCCCTCTTATGTAGATGTGTTCAATAGTCATTTGGGTGTTTGTCCTGTTTCCTCTTCTAGATTATAGACTGTTAATTCCTAGCACACACAAAGCAACGATTTTTTTTTTTAGTTAATAAGAGCTCCCTCGTTATTCCTCCTCCCCTCCCCCGCCAAAAAAAGAAAGGAAGGAAACTGCAGTGAACATTAAAATACCTTTCTCTTTCTTAAATACCAGTCAACATTAGCTGTTAGATTATCTCATTAAAGTAAATCTCACTGAAGTATGACTAATTTACAAAATTAACCCCCCTCTAGAATACACACGCATTTTAAGAGAGCGGGTCACTCCGATGAGTCTCTGCATTAGTTAGGGAGGTGGAGTGGGCCACACTGAGCCATTGTTCGTCACAGAAGAACAGTGGGTGATAACTTCCGGGCTCCACTTTTGAAGGGCTGTAGATGGTGAGGGTGCTCTCGCATAAGAATGTATAAATATTTTAATAACTGAACTTCCGGGTTAAGATGGCTAGCTAGATTAAATTTCACAGATATTCCTCCTCATGCTTTCTGCTCTTCAGGCGTAAGAAAGCCGACTCCTGGGAGCAGAAGGGAAATCTCTCCCAAGTCCCCTGCTTCTTTTTGGTCGCTTGACCTCAGATTTCCATTAGCACAGCTCTAGTCTGGTCTGAGCCAGTGGGGTGCCAGGGAGAGGGGGAAAAAGTTTGAGTCTCCCCTTCTCCCCTCCCCAAAGGCTCCATCCGGAACCCTGAAATAGAATGCAGTAGAAGTAACACTGTGTTGGCTATGCCCATGCATCCCTAGCCCCAACATCTTGCCTCTCAGCCAGATTGCTGTCCTTAAACTCCTTTCAGAGCTGCCCCTTGTCTGAGTAGTTTTAATGCCTGACAGTCCTGCTTTGTACAGAGATCTATGATGTATGCCCTTCTGCCACCCCCACCCCCTCCACGGTAGGGGGCATGGCAAAGCATAATTCATTATTCCAGAAGTATTTGCCGCCCCCCCTTATTATGCCAACCAAGCAGGTGCTGGGGCTACCATGGTGAGCAAGATAGACAAAGGCCCTGCTCTTGTGGGGCTTGCCTTCCTATTGGAGGGACTACAGCACATGGATTTGGGGCTTAACCCCATGGTATCCAGTCTCATCTGATGGTGAGAACACCGAGCTGGGAGTCAGCCTTGGGTTCCTCGAGTCCATCTATGCTCTTTATGTCCCTAGAATGATTAGCTCAACCTCCTGGATCAGCTTCTCACTTCTAGACTTGGAAGGCTTTGTGAGATTGACCAAATCCATAGACATTCAAGTCCTCTAGACGCAAAGTATTCACATGATTGGATCTGGAAGTTTAATGGTGATTATAACAGGAAATCTGATCGGTTCTGTGTAATAGCAAAAACAGACACACAGTCCTCTCTCCCACTCCCCACCCCTATGGAAAAAAAACAAACACCCTGGAAAGAATCCGAAGTTGAAATAAAAAGCAGCTGGCAATAGGCCCATCGTATGTGATGATAATTCCAAGTATGGGATGATCTTGCGAAGACAATGGTTAGGAGGAGGGGAAAGCCCAGGAAAAGGAATTTAGTAAAGCAGTGATTTCTGCCTGCCTGCAAAGAGTTTTAGTGGCACAGGGTGTCACACAATCTCTAAGTTGGTACCATTTATTTTGTTTTCATGCATCCTGGGAAATATGTCTTCAGCTGAGAGGGTGAACAAAAACTTGAGGCTTTGATTTACAAAAATTAAAGCCATGACTAGGCTTTGGATCAAGGTTGTGTCCCGGGCCTGGAAAGCCTCATCCTTCATTGTCTCAAACCTTTCCTGCCCTGAGGGAAAAGAGCTAAGAGTCTTAAACTAAAGCAGCTCTTCTGCCATCTGGGGCTCTGACTCGGTTGACCCTCTCCCAAATTATAGTAATCCCGAGTCTGCAATGGCTATAGATCTGCTCTGGGTGATAGCAGCTTCCTTCTGCTTCTGGGTGGCTTGAGATCTTCTGCACAGGCCTGGGAGGAGGCTGGGGGCTGCCGCAGAGGGCACACAGGTACCATCAGCAACCCGGCCAGCTCTGTGCAAGCTCGGGGCCTCTCTTTCCCTATCCCCATCTCCCAACCAAATCTTACTCTTTAGAAATTATCTGAGACATTTATACCTTAGTGTGAATATTATGGTACTGTGTGAACTCACCGAGGGTTATTTACGTTTCGAGCTTGGGCTTTGATTGTAGAAAAAAGTAATTTATGCCTATTAAAAGAATTTCAAGAATGTGAATGTGTGGAGGAAGCTTTTGGTGGGAAAGGAAGTTGAGGAAGAAATAAGAAACTCTACTAGGCCAGATCGTCCAGCTTTGGGAAAAAACATGGTGGAATCCCTTCGACCTGAGCAAAAGAGAGGTAGCAGTGTGAAAAGCATGTGGATTAGAGGCAAAAGAAAGAGAAATGGTAGAGAGCTTACTTTCCTTCAATAAACGGACCCATCTGCTCTGTGCTTCAAAGGAAAGAAGAACAGATCGCCTAAAACTTCTACAGCATTTACCCTGAACTCTCAGAGACTCTGACCTCTCCCCTTCTGTCCGCTCCGATTCTACCATAGGTTTGTATTGTGCGTTTCATGGAGGCTGGTGGCTGCTTGGTTCAGAACCAGCCTTGGAAATGCTTACAGACTCAGGCAATTACAAAGCATATTAGATGCACACAGCATACATTATGTCCCTGGTTGATAGGCTTTGGTATTTACTGGTTTGCTTCTAGGGAAAATAAAAAGCAGGTTTTAATTTTAAAGGAAGATGTAAAAAAAATAACGATTTTCTGATATAAAATCATACATATGCTGTGTAAAAATGCAAACAAATACAGAAAAGTATAAAGAAGTAAAACAAACAAACCAACTCAAAATCTGAAGCGAAGGTAAGCATTGTTAACATTTAGGAGGACCATCTCCTAAAGTAACTTTCTGTGCACATAAGTACTTATGTACTTATGTACATAAGCCTGATATCTACAACTTAACATAAGTGAAATATACCACATGACCTATATACCATACCACCATATCCCTATAACAGGGTCTACACAGCTTTCCATATTCTATGTCAGTACATGTAGATCAGTGTCACTTTTCTTTTTCTTTCTTTTTTCTTTTTGATGTTTAACATCAACATAAACACAGAAAAGTGCACAAATCTTATGTCTACAGTGCCACAAATTTTCACAAAGTGAATACACCTAAGCCAATGGCCAGATCAAGAAAGAGGGTATCTCCAACCTCTCTTGCCCGCTCCTAGTCACACTCCTTTTCAAGATAACCACTGTCCTGATGGCCTGGGATTGAGCTGTGCCTCCTTTGAACTTCATGTAAACTATATCATACAGTGTGATTCTTTCAGCTTTAATTCAACATATATATTGTGACAACATATATATTGTGAGATTCATCTATATCATGGTGTTTATTGTTTACCCACACTCGAGCCTATATGGTGTTCTATGGAATGCCTGTAACCACACTTTACTTACCCAGTCTACTTTTTAAAAGATTTTATTTATTTATTTGAGAGAGAGAGAGAAGGGGGGAGGGCCAGAGGGGGAGGGAGGGAGGAAAAGAGACAAGCAGACTCTGCACTGAGCATGGAGCCTGGAGCCTGGAGCCCTGAGCCCTGAGCCCCAGCCCAACATGGGGGGCTCAATCTCATGACCCTGAGCGAAAACCAAGAGTCAGCCACTTACCCGACTGAGCCACCCAGGCGCCCCCACCAGTCTACTTTTGATAGACATTTGGGTAGTTTCCTGTCTGGGACCATTACGAATAAGGCTGCTGTGAACATTCTTCTGCATGTTTTGTGGGTATACATACGGAAGTGGGATTGCTGGGTGGTAGGGTAAATGTATGTTCAACTTTAGTAGATACTGCTGGATGCGTTATCATTTTTAATGGTGAGGCCACGTGGGATTCCATTGTATTCATGCATCACACTTACTTATTTATGTAACCAGACTCATATTGGTGGCCATTTACTCTGTTTACAAGTTTTTCTATTACAAACATTAAAGGGACTGAATCCGCAGGAGGCTGAGAAGTAAACTGCTCTCTCCCTGCTGAAATTAGGGCTCAGACCTACCCAAGTTTGTGTAGCTTAGACGATTTTTCACCTGTCATGACATTGTTCATGCAAGAAAGAATAATTAGCCTTTGTCATTCTCAATGCAGTAATTTTCATGATTATGAAGAAGAAAACCAAGTCAGGAGTCCACCTCCGGAATTAGAAACATCACTTCAGTCTCTAATTCTGTTCCTCTGTGAAAACATAAGTGTAATGTCATCTCCCATTCGTACTCTTTACTCCAAGATGCTGACAGTGGCCTCCCAGCTTGAGTCTTCACTATTACCTGTGTAAAACCTTGGTAAGCTGATCATTGAGCTTCATGAAGCAAATTACTTCAATTATATGCAATTTAATTTTTTTTATTTTTTATAATAGTTAATTCATTCACATGGTTCAAGAATCAAAACAACATGGAAAAGTCTGCATTGAAAAGTCTTTTTCCCGTCCTGTGCCTGGCTACCTTGTTCCTCACTTCACCGGCCTCAGTATGTAACCACTTTTATTAACTTATTCTGTATCTCTCCAGTGTTCATGCAAATCTAAGTATATTCTTCTTTATTTCATCCCTTTTATGCAAAAGGTAGCATATGATTTGCCCTGCTCTGCACCTTCCCTTTTGATTTAACTCTATATTCTGGAGCCCCCTCCATATCAGAGCACAAGGGGCAACGAGGATTGACTGTTGTGTTAGGGAAGACATCAGACAGCTGCTACATGGCAGAGAACTTTAAGACATTTGAGCACACACTCACTACTTTTTAGTTTTTCCCTTCATTAATGTTTTCCCAGTTTTCATGTGCACACAATCTTACTGGAAGCAAAAGAAGCTGTGCCAACCTTCCTCAAAGAAAGGAAAAAGGATCATTTTAGCTGTTTCTTCTTACTTTGATCTAGAAAAATGCTTTTGGGGGCGCATTTTCTTACACTGGCTTGAGCTAATTATCCAAAGTTGGTCATAACAAAGAGAGTTTGTGCCTGCTTTTGGCTTCTTGAGTTACACTCCAGACTCACATCTTCAAACTGCCCCACCTCCCTGAACTCAAGACCGACATTTTCCACTGTAAGCTGGGGGTTGCCACCTGACATTTCTACCTGAGCGCCTTGTCTGTGCCCGACACACATCCAGGCTCTGCAAATGCAGTGTGGTTGAGCAGACGAGCATGTTTCTGATCTCCTGGAACTCACACTATAGTTAGGGAGACGTAGACCATAAATAAGCAAACAAGAAAACTTCAGGTAGTGCTGAGCGCCGTTAAAACAAAACGTGGAGAAGGGACAAGAGACTGGTCACTTCAGGTGTGACATCAGGTCAGGAGGGTCTTTCTGAAGAGGTGATGTCGAAACTAAGCCAGCCATGGGAGGATCAGGGAGAAGAATATTCCAGAAAGAATAGTCTTTCATCTGAATAGGTGAAGTGAGGGTGATGTGGTTTAGAAAAAAACAAAGTGGGTATGGCTGGAGCATAATGAGCTTGTGTAGGAAAGTAAAATTCATCATCTTTCCTTCCAACTTAACTTGACCCTTACATTTCTCTGACGCTCTTAGTGATAATATGAGGCTCCCGGAAGTCCTGTCAGGAACCTTGCAGCCCCACACCCAGCTAATCACAAAGCCTCTACACCAGCCCTTTCCTATTTCTGCTGCCACCGCCATATGCGAGACTTGACTGCCTCATACTCCTGTAGGGTTACACTAAATTTTAAAAAGAAGTAAACCATCAAAGTCATTGGAGAGAATGACTGTTTGACAGTAATTAGGCCCAAAAATCTTGGTATTGTTTTCACCACTTTTACATGGTTATTATCTAGGCAAAAACCAAAACAAAACAAAAAACCCTAAATAATCTCAAATAATCATTTTGGGACTTTGTGTGTTTTGTTTGGTGGCAGATTGTTTTAATGGAGTGAGGATTGAAAGACAAGAACAGACAGGGAGTAGGAAGCCCCCAGCCCTCCCAAGGTGAAAAGGATGCATTTGGCATCAACTTGGGAACCTAGGTTTACATACGCTTTCTCTTTCTAGATGGTTCTCTGCAAGTATTCCGCAGCAAGTGAATTTAAGTCAAGCAAATTAGAGTGGCTTTTAAACATTATTTTTCTCATGCTATTAGCAATTCTTTACACTTGGTGGGCCCTTGGTATAGGTTTGAGGATTAGATTTCACTTGTTCATTCAGTAAATATTTTATTGAGCACCTACTATGTGCGAGCCAGGCACTGCTCCAAATGTTGGCAATACACCAGTACATGAGACCGACAAAAGTCCCTGTTCTCAGCAGCTTCCTTTATATGGAGCTTACAATTCTTAGAACCATGGGAGTAGTTCCAGTTCACTCCCTTCATAAGGGGATGATCCTAGGGAAGTATTTTCTTTACTTCAATTTTCTTATCTGTCAAAAGTTTGATTAAGGCCTTGGGAGACCACTGATGTGACTCCAGACTCAGGCCTTATCGGCCACATGTCCTTGTTACTCTCATTGAGCGTGATTTTCTCATCTGAAAAACAGACATAATAATGCCTCATTAAGATATTGTGAGTATTAGATAAATTGCACACACATAGTGCTGTCTGGTATACACTGAGTGCTTAATAAATGGCCACCATTATTACTATTAAGTGCTCTATGGACATAATAAATATGTATAAGGTATGGTTTCTGCCCCACTAGGGTTCAATATCTACTCAGGAAGCCAGACTAAAATGCAAGAAATAATCACAAGCAGTACCCAAGAGGATATAATTAAGTGGTTCAGTAAATTGTAGGGTGTTAACTATAAATGCCATAGGAATTCACAGGAGGAAAAGATGGATTTGGGCTTGTGGAGGGTTGGAATGGTGCCTGGCTTTGCAAGAGAGGTATAAGGGAGGATTCACAGGGTCCCAAGGCCCCAAGCCTGAGGACGAGGCAGGAGAGACCAAAAGTTGGCTAGACGGGATGGTAGAGTCCAGTCATAAGGGGTGTGGAAAGGCGGGCAATGGAATTTAGACTTGGTATGTAAAGAGAGAATAGGGACCAGCCTTAGAAATCCCACTCAGGTCAATCTAGGTCAAGGGAGGAGAGGAGAATGAATATTCCTCTCCATCTGAGTCCTTGCCCTGAGGAGGGAAGGCTGGTGGTGGTGGGGGGGGGGGGGGTGGTGATGGGAGGCTCTTAATTAGGGCTGGTTCAGAGAGATGTAAGACTCTCTTGACAACTCCCCACCACACCAGTCAGGGATTAAGTTGTGAAAACACTTCAAAATAAGCAGTTTATCGTTGTTGTTGTTCTAAGTAGGCTCCACGCCCAGCATGGAGCCCAGTGAGGGGTTTGAACTCACGACCCTGAGATCGAGACCTGAGCTGAAATCAAGAGTCGGACACTTAACCCACTGAGCCACCCAGACGCCCCAGCAGTTTGGTTTCTAATGTTAATTTCAGGGTATAAGGTAACCTACAAGTTTTAGCCCAGGAGGATGGCATGTACTATTTGGTTTGCCGGTTAGGGACAGGATGTTATAACAGTTTTTGGCAGGAGCATCCAGAGAACAAATAGAGCCTTTTGTGCATCTTTGCCACCTCTCTGCTACCTTTCTCAGGGAGTTGATGGTGGTGGGGCTCAGGATGCTGATACTGCTTCTGTACTTTGGGGTCAACTTCATGGTTTGGCCAGAGGATTCTTTGCTTTCTGCTTTCTACTCCCTCCTTTGTGTAGGAATAACCATCACAAACAGCTTTCACAAGACATACAATCAGGCATGCCCAATAGTTAAAAGGATCCTTGATACTCAGGCTTATTTAAGTCAAGGGGGCTCAAAACATTTCATACACACTAACTCGGTAGCCTTCTTCTAAGCCTGGGAGGAGGTAGGTCACAAAATGAGGTTAGACAATCTGAGAGGGTTGGTTTTATCATAATGGCGGGGACCCTGAGTGGAAAAGCATCAATATATAATAATCCGATTAAGGTGTCAGGTTTGGGAAATCGTGTTCCTACTTTTCAGATTAAAAAATGAAAGCAGAGAGCAATCAGATAATCTGGATTTGCAATCAGATCATCAGAAACTCTGGCCAAGAGAGAGGCCAGGCAGAGAAGCTGATCCCTGAAATCCTCCAACGCATCACACTACCTGGCTACGGTCTGAGAAGTCACAGGTGGGATGGTGAAATCAATATAATCAAGTGGTGGTAAAATACACAGAACATAAAATTTACCATCCTAACCATTTTTAGTTGCACAGTTGGGCACATTATGTATATTCATTTTGTACAAGCAATCTCCAAAATTCTTTTGATCTGGCAAAATTGAAACTCTGTACCCAATTAAAACCACAACTCCCTATTGCCCCCTCCCTGCAGCCCCTGGCAACCAGAATTCTACTTTTTGTTTCTCTGAATTTGATTACTCTAGGTATCTCATCCAAGTGTACTCACATAGTATTAATCTTTTTGTGGCTGGCTTATTTCACTTTGCAGAATGTCCTCAAGTCTCATCCAGAGCATAGCATGTGCCAGAATGTCCTTTTTAAGGCTGAATAATATTCCTTTCTATGTATGTGCCATATTTTGTTTATTCATTCAACCATCAATGGACAAAAAGCATTCATTTCTTTTTAAGGCAACTATTTTTCATGCAGTGTTTTGTGTAGGTTCCATATTCACATGGTTGAAAACTCAAACTGTAAAAAAGAATTAAGTGGTGAGAGTCTCGCCCTTGTCCCCCAGCCACCTAGCTCCTTTCCTCAAAAGCCATTAAAATTATATGTTAATTGAATTTAAATAATAATAAATTTAAAAATAAATAAATGAATAAAAATAAAGTTGGTGTCATGCCTTCCTGCTGCAGTCTTCACTAATGCTGTGTCTCTTGCCCAGAGTGTCCCCATCCCTGACCCCCCACAGCCTGGTGCGTAGTAGGCCCAGTGGAGGCTGCTCATTGCTCAGGCCAATGGCAGGCATTCTTCTGCAGGCTCAGGCAGATTCTGGGGAGTTTTGGAGCCGCTGGAGGAAGAGACAGACAAAAGGACAGTCCCACCTAGTGTTCACAGTGTTGAAGGCCCAAACTAAACTTCAAGCACTTCCTTCTGTCGGGACTGCCATCCTCCCTCCCGGCAGCCCCCAACCACAGCCCCCTGGCCCTGGCTCCTCCTAGTCAGCTTTGAAGAGTCCTGAGCGCTCTCCACCCCTGGACAGTCTCTCGTCCTCTGTCCGCCTGTGGCAGCCGCCCTCCACAGGTCAACTTAGATGTTTCCCTGTCTTCCAACAGACGGGGGAACTTCTTGAGGGTGATATTTGATATTGTTTGATGCTCACTTTTGTTGCTCCAGCTCATCACTCAGAAGAGACCGGAACTGAAATCTCTCACATGACCCAACAGCATGTAGACAAGCACAGCAATCAAAGATGAAGCCCAAAGAGGAGGTCAGGAGGTGAGCAGCAGGGTTGGTGTGTGTGTGTGTGTTTTGGGGGTGGGGTGAATGCAAGAGTTGCAGAGGGTTTGGGAAGAGAGGCCTGAAGTCCTCCTGGGGGGGGTGCATATTCCTGGGTGGTCAGGGTAGATTAGAGGAAAAGGGTCAGTGTAGAGCATGCCTCAAGGTCATGACTCAGGCCCCACCTTTCCCTAGAAGTCCCTCCTGCCTACTTCAATCCCACAGACCCCTGGTTTTTTTCCAACCAATGTATTCTCCCTGCATGTCCTCACAGATGACCTTGCACTTCTGGGAGATGACTTTTGACTTGGATCTTGTCTTCCAAGTAATAATAGTCCACCCTCATATAGCACAGCCTAGGTGTCCAACACTGTTTTAAGCCTGGAGATATATTCAATTATTTAATCTTCACAGTGACCCTATATAAAAACTGCTATTTTTATATCCTTTCTATGAAGAGGAGTCGAGGCACAACATGATTAAGGAAGTTGCTCAAAGCCACACAGCAGTAGGGCCCAGATTCAAACCCAGGCACTTTGGCTTCAGAGTCTATGCTCTGAACCATTCTGAGTGGAATGGAAGCCCCTTAGAGGCCACACTCCCATCTGCTCACCATCACCCACGGGCCCCAGCACACTGTGGGAATCTCGCGTTGCCCCTACACAACAGTGGGCTGTAGGACTGCTGCGTCAGAACCACCTTCCGTCCAGGTTGGGTTAGGGGCCACTTGGGCTTCCAAAAAGCCTTAGGACCCGTTATGGGTTTCATGGCCCAGGCCACTTTTGGGTGCAGACCACAACTGTCTTCTCCTCACCATCTTCCGCTTTCTGCCACGCTCAGCCGATTATCCTCCTGCAGCGAGGGAAGAAGAGCAGCGGGCTCTTTCTCCCAACGAGTGTTGGCACGTCTGCTCGCTCTCCAGGAGAGATGTGGTCGGGGCTGTGCATGCCCAGGTCACCTGCAGTCTGGAAGTGGACCCCACACTGCGGGTGACTGAGCAGGCAGGTTTTCCCAGGGCCCCGGTTAGGGAACTGGGACATACTATTCCCACAGCCTTAGGTGGGGGCGGGGAAGCAGGAATTTAGCTTCACAAACAGATGGGGATTTACACAGTAAAGGATGGCTCTTTCAATCACTTAGAGTTTCTTAGGAAGGAAGGTAAGGGAGAGAGAGGCAGAGGAGAGTTGGGCCTCTGGGGGCAACACGAATTAAGCCTTGGATAACAGGAACTAGTGTCCAGCTCTTCCCAAGGCGTAGTACAGCAGAGCTTTTTCTTGCGTGCTGGGCATTTGGGGTTTGATTTATATCAAGCACAGAGTTAGTGCTGGGAGTGTTTTGGTTTTTTTTTTTTTTTTAAAGATTTTATTTATTCATTTGAGACAGAGTGAGAGCACAAAGGGAGAGTGAGAGGGAGAAGCAGACTCCCCAGTGAGCAGAGAGCCCGATGTGGGGCTGATGCCAGGCTCGATCCCAGGACCCTGAGACCAGGACCCAAGCTGAAGGAGGATGCTTAACTGACTGAGCCACCCAGGCGCCCGCTGGGAGTGTTTTGACGCTCATGTGGAAGTGGGTCATGGCATTCTACTGTCATGAAGCTGAAAACCAGCCCTAAACACTACACGGAGAACACCAAGTTTCTCACTTAGCCACTCAATGCTGGGGCTGACCCAGTCACTCCTGCACACCCCAGTCCCTCAGAATTGAGTCAGGGTGATTTATGCCAGGTTAGAAGTAAAGAGGCTGCTTTCAGTTATCACTCCGTGTGCCTCCTGCAGGGTGGCCAGCTGGTGAAACGCCCGTGTGGGCTGCTCAGGTTTTCGCATTGATTTGCAAAGGCTCCCACTGATCCAAATGTCATAGCTGGTCTGGAATTCAAAGTTGAAATTCCTTGATTCGGGTCAACTCTCTTGTGCAAACCAAACCTGATGACAGTCTCCACAGAATGAGTGAGTATGAACTCTGATTCTAAAACGACACGACAGATCTTCAAACAAAGAAATTAGAACTTGCATAGTTGTAGTGGTCACCTGTGAGGTCAACTCCGCCATTTTTCTTGCTCAGAACTGTTTCGGGCTCTTTCTCTGCAACTCCAGAATATACAGTACCTTCTTTTTGCATGCCTGAGAAGTTAGCAAAGACTCGTTTTTCTGAAGGTGGGTTTAAATGTTGGAAAATGTCAAAAATAATTCAGAGCCAAGTCTGGTGAAGCAGGACAGTAATCAAGGTGAGTGATACCATTTGATACTTGAAGCCAAAAAGCATAATTATGAAGTTATGTATCTAACGTCCCTCCTGGACCAGCCCTGAAGACCTCCAGAAAGAAGAAGAGGGCTGTTTTTGGCAGTCACAGCTTCTCACCTTACTGATATCAACTTTGGAGGGCCATTATTTACTTGGCTAAATAGGTTGTGAATTACTTTTTTTTTTTAAATCAGTCTTCTTGGTTAAAATCATACACATTTATATAAAAACTCCTCCTCTTAAATAACTATGTGATTTCTGTTGGCACATAAGCTTATTACCTAGCGCAGTTTTTCCTGTATTTATCATGCCATTAATTTATTTCAATAGCCCCTACCACTGCTCCTGAGTTTTTCTTGGCAGCAGTCCAGTTCCTGAATGTACTGTCGAGCCAGGAGCAAGTAGTTTATCATAACAAGGAGCTGGGATTATGGTTGAGAAAAGCAGAGGGAGGTCACATCTGCACCCTGTGGCTCAGGCCAGCTGAGGTGCAGACCAGAGGCTGGAATTTGCTTTGGGCTTCTTTTCAGTCCAGCGCAGGCTTTCAGGGGAGGTCGCCCTATGCTGTTCCCATCCCGGTGGTTTCCTGAGCCCTCACCTGGGCCTGCCGTTAGGCTAGGCTGGGCACCTCAGAAGGTTTAACAAGAAGGGGAGGGGGCTGTCAGCCTCGAGCAAAGTGCGGAAAAAGGCGAGTGCTATGAAGGAGGTGCAGAAGATGCCGCAGGGTTATCTGAAGGGAGAGATCCGACAGGGCAGACAGATGGGGCCCTGAACGACATGACTTCTGAGACACAGCTGGCCGAGGGTGGCTAGAGGCGGGCGGGGGCCCCCTGCCCTTCCTCGGAGAGGGAGAGCCGAGTTCCGCAAGTTCCCCGCCAAGCCCTGACAGCTGGGCCAGGTCTGCGTATGGGATTACAGCATTAGGTGAGAAGTTAATCACAAACATGAATCAGCCTTGTTTTTTCCTTCTGGCTCAGCCCCTGAGCTCTGCGGGGGGAGTGGGCAGGGCCCCTGGCTGGATGGACAGGAAGTCACACTGGGGGGAAACAGGAAGGCGGCTGTTTCTCACCAGGGCCAAGCGGTACCTGTGTCTTGAGATTCTGCGGAGGGCCTGGGGGGATTGACAACGCTCCGTAGGGCGAGAATCCCTTCGGCGTGGCTGCCAGAAATGACTGATTCATGGGCCAGCTGGCTTACTCAGTTCCACCCAGGCTGTGCCCATGGGGCACTCTTACATTTCAGGGGACCCCCCCCCTCCACCCCAGCTTGGCAGCTCCGCCCGGACTGCGCTACACCGAGGTCAGAAACCCTTTTTAGCTAAGGTTTCTGTTCTCTCTCTTTTCTCCCAGTCCTGGTGGTCAGTTTATATAGAAAACCCTCTTGTCCAAACCAGCAGGACTGGGTTAAGCCCAGTGTTTCTGCCAAAAGCCCCTCCCTCCCAACCCACTTCAGGAATGTCCCACACCCTCAGCTGCCCTCACATTCTTACTGCTTCAGCTCTGAGAGCCCTCTTACAGCCTGAGATTGGCAGGGTGGTTGTCACTTACAGAGACCAGTGACAGCTCAGTGTCCTCTACTCTGGAACCCCGTGGCCCTCTGTTTACAGATTTGATAAATGCCGCCCACTGTTGTCTCCATGCTGACCCTATAGGGCAGCCATTTAGTGAATGCTGTGCTTGGCTCAGAGTCATGCCGTCACGAAATATTTTCCTTCCTTCTGAATTCCGTTTGCAAAACCCTCTGTTGCCAGCACAGGTCTTTACAAAGAAAAGACCTCCATGTCATCAGAGGGAAGTTGTCCTCTGATGTCCCAGAATCTTAGTAAATCTCAGTAGGTAGCTGGGACTGCAAAGTATTTCCTGCAAATACTTTCTTTGTTTCTTTCATTTTTTTTAAAGGCATTACAGTTACCGCATGCATCTAATTAATCAGAAAGCTTTAGCAACTTTGACTTCATAGGTCATTACGCAAGCCTACAAATGTTCAAGAAATTCTATTTAGCTCTGAGTTTGAGTGTCCCATCTATTTATGTAGCAAAAGGAGTCTGATTCTTTTTTTTCGTCTGCCTCAAGCAAGTTTCATCTAGGAAACTAGGCACTAGGGAGTGCTAGAACCAACCGGGTTTCCTACTATCAAAACCTAAAGCAAGTCAGTCTCACCACTGGCATCCAAACAAAAGTGGATTTTGGCAGCTTGATCCAGAAAGGAGAACTTGCAAAGGGGGTGGGATGGTCCAGAATACAGCAAGATGGATTGATCGAGATGGAGATGGATCAGGAGAGGACTGAAAAGGAATGGGAGGAGCATGAGGGAAAGGCATGGAAAGCATTCAAGGAGCTGTTCTCCCTTCTTAGTGAATTGAGTGCCTCAGGAAAGGGTCAAGATACCGTGTGTGACCAGACACCAGTGTGTCCTTTCAGTCTGGACAAACATACACCAGAGGTTATGCACACACCATCCCCTCAAAGTCAAAGTCACTTGTTATCAACAAAGCCCACACTCACATCTGTTCAAAGGCAAGAAGATCACACATAGACCCCCATGCACGCCCTCACCTGAGACGTGAATAAACAAGCATGCTGTCCAAAGCGGTCACCTCCGTTTGTAACAGACCACGGGGGTCTTCCCTCAGGCTTCTCCCAGTGTCTTTCAAAGCGAATTGTTTTCTCAGATCTCTGTTTTGACTTTCAACACCACTGAACACATTAGCAGACCAGCTCAGGCTGGTTTGCCAGGCTGAGGGTTGGCATCCTTTGCTGGGAGAAGGGGCTTGGTGGCCAGGAGAACTGGCGCAGTGGGTGCAGAGATGGGGTGGGGGTGGGGGGCTTGGGGGACCAGCACCAACACTTATGAAAGTTTCTGTGCCACATGAGCATAAGGCCAACCTCAGGAACCCAATTCAGGAAGGTCCCCCCTGGAAGCTGGCCCCCTCGCGCTGTACCTGCCTCAGTCTCAGCGCTGGGCAAGCTGGCTGGGGAGCACTTGGTGATGTTGTTGGATGGCGAGGTCGGACAGGTACGAGAGTTTCCAGCTTTCAGATGAGACTTGAGAAGAAGCCCCTGGGAAATTGAGGTCATGCTAGATTCATCAAAATTCCTGTGGTTTGGTCAACTTCTAACCCAAATTCTTATTCCTGCTCACCTGAGAGCCCCCAGAAGGGTCCCCTGAATGAAGCCTGCCTCGGGTGTGGTGGTTTTGCATTATTCAACAGCTGAGGAATTCTAGCCAAGAGGCAACTGTCTTTCCAGAGTCTTTGGAAATGTATCAGAGTTCCCTCATACTGATTCAAGGGAAACAATTAGTCTTTTCATTCTGAAGGATGGTTTTTAAAAATAGTAATGGACATTTCTATTCAGAAAATAGAAGTAACTTTTATGAATTTTCAGCCAGTTTTCCAAATACTTCCCACTTATTCACCTGGTCTTTAGACATAAAGTACACATTTAAATGCCCTCATTTACAGCAAAGTAGATACACAGACACCCTCCCACTCCGCCCTCGAAGGACTGGTGGTGTAGGGAGCCAACATGACTTGAAGATTCCTGTTCAAGGAAATGGCCGAGTGCAGTAAGTGGCATGCTGTACACAGCGTGTCAGCAGCTTTATCACCGCTCGTTCTGCCCGCCCAGGCCCCGCTCGTAGTGGGAGAGGAGCACCACTCCACATGTGGGGAATCGGAGGCTTTCCAGAGCAGCCAAAATGCTTATCCACCAAGGGGGCCATCCGGTGCCAGTAACTGAAAAGAGACCCCAGCCCTGAAAAAAATGTGGCAGAATGTTTGGTACAAAAATGATCCCCTAATGCGCCTACAACCTCCAGAAGACCCAGCACTTTTTCAGAAGCACAAGATGCAAAATGAACGGCGCAGAGTTCCGTCCTCATCCAAAATTTATAACCCAATCAATCCATTCCATATGTTTCTGTAATTGGAAGAGACGTTCCGCGTGTTTCAGTGCTGATGAGAAAGAGCTAGTGATGAAAAGGAGAGCTCGAAGATACAGGAGAGGATGACCAATGGAGAAAGATTCGTGAAGTGGCAGGAAGCTAAAATCAAGGACAAGCACAGGACTGGTCATAAACGGGGAAGGCAGCTACTTTGTCCCACGAGGGGAGCTGGAAAGCAAAGGCCAGCTGCCTGTGGGTTCATAGATTTGTAAGCAGAAAGGATCTGGAGGCTGTACACCATCACATCCACTTCTGTGCGCAGGCAAGAGTTCTCCTAGACCCCCTGAGTATTTTTGCAAGCGCAGAACTGGGACTTCACAAGGGGGAAAGAACAATGATGAGAGGTCAGGGTTCTGACAGGAGCAAGGTTATGTGACAAATTCCTTACATTTGTATGTTGAGGGGTTTTTGTTTGTTTGTTTTTGTTTTCTAAACTTTTTTTTTTTTTAAAGATTTTGAGGTATGCGAAGAGCTGGGGGAAATGACTCCTTTTTTCTTTTTTTAAGATTTTATTTATTTACTTGACAGAGACACAGTGAGAGAGAGAGAGAGAGAGAGAGAGAGAGAGAGAACACAAGCAGGGGGAGTGGGAGAGGGAGAAGCAGACTTCCCGCCGAGCAGGGAGCCCAATGCGGGGCTCAATCCCAGGACCCTGGGACCATGACCTGAGCCGAAAGCAGACGCTTAACGACTGAGCCACCCAGGCGCCCCTGTTTTCTAAACTTTTGACTTTGGAGTGCTTAGAGTTAATCAGAGAACCTGGAAACCATTCTGGCTATGTCCTCTCATAGACTGCCCAGAGAAGACAGGTTCGGCAGATTCTGGGGACAGAGCCCCCAGTCCAGGGAAGTCTCTAGGGGTTGTGAGGAGCAATCAGCCTGGGCCTGGGTGTCATGCCTCATGCTCAGTCAGGAAGGATGCCAGGGGGAGCTGCTGCCTAACACATACTAGGTTCTACCCAGACACATCCCCTAAATGTGAGTATGCAGATGATGCCCTTCCTCTATAACAGCTTAAAAATGAAATTGTATATACCCACTTTGTTTCAAAGGAGAGCTCCTTGGACTTGGGGTTTATTTTCACAGTGCTTCTCACAGACCTGGCCCAGAGCAATCACATAAAAAATACTCACCGAACGAATAAATGAATGACTGCCTAAAGCGCGGTAAAGTTCTTGTAGAGTAAAAATGGGGAAATAATTTGGAAATGACTAAAAGTCCATTGATTCAACCCTTAGGGATTAAAGGGTTTATTTCACATTTGACTTACCCATGCGCTGTTAACATCTTGCTTATATAGCCCTTCAGCTAGTTTTTTTCTATGCATATATGCTTTTCTTCCAACCATTTTACAAGGATGGACTCAAACAGCACATCTTATCCTGTGAGCTGCTCTTTTTCTCTTAGCAGTACATGGTAGACATCCTTTTCCAATGTCAGCAGTTTTTTTAGTTTTCAGTACTAGGTAGTGATAATGGATGACATGGGTAGGTGTCAGACTACTACCCAAGTTGAGTATGAGATGCTAAGAGAAGGGAAACCTGTACATTTAAGGGGCGGGCAGAAGAAGTAGACTCATGAGGCACTGGAGAGTGGGCCAACAAAAGGAGAAAAAAGCATGGAGAGATATATCACAGAAGTAAAGAAGGAGAAAATTTCAAGGAAGAGGAAGTAGCCAGGGCCCCAAATGCTGCTTAGGGTTTCAGAAGTCAAGGGCTGAGAGGTAGAATCTGACTCAGCAAAAGGGAAGTTACTCACTTGATACTTTCCCACTGCCTCAATTCTCTCATGTTATGAAATGAGGAAAGAGATTCTTGTTCTACCAGCTGGACAAGAGCATTCCTTGCAATGGTGTGACGTTTGTGCTTTGAATGAGTATTCGTTCGCCGCATTTAAGGGAAATCAAAATACAAAGTCTTAACCAAATGGATTTTATTTTGCTTAGTTGAGAATAAGTCTTGCGGGAAGCAGTCAAGAGCTGTTACAAATGTTCAAGGTAGATATCAAGGACCCACAGACCTTTGGCTGCTTATCCACCATTCTTCGTGAGGACTTCATCCTCATGGTTGCAAGGTGGCTGCTTGGCCTCCAGCCATCATTCTGACGAAGAAGAAGACAGAGAAAAAGACATACAAATTTCCCATATTATGAGTCTGTCTGTGATAATCAGAAGCCCCATCCTGTCAACTTTGCTTACAGGTCATTAGCTAAAACTGGGTCCCATGGCTGCTCCAGTGTGTGGAGGAGGCTGGAAAGATAAGTATTTTTACCCCAGCATATTGTCAGCCATTTCTTCTGGCAAGGAAGGAGAGAACGGATACTGGGGAAGCAACCAGCAATATCTTCTGTGGGGTGATTATGTGAGAAAGGTTAGGCTTGAACATAACAGCATGCATCCTTCTTAGATTTATTACTTTGTGAGAGACAAAAATATTAAAACAATCCATTTGATTCTAATTCTAACGGGAAGTAAAGAATAAATCACCCTCAGCCCCGGGCTAGTATTCCATGTCCCCTAAACCTCTGTGTTCCAGCCCTTTTGGTTTTCCTGACAGGGCCCTCATATTTTTTAAAATTAAATTCCACCTTGCAAAAAGTAGTGGGAAAAATCTAAGCACAGCAAGTTGCTAGGAGACCCGAGGGGCTTTATTGGGTGAGCTGTCTGGGGCCTGCATGGCTGAATTTTTCTCCCCTGATGACCGACATGCCCGAAACCTGTGTCTCCAAAGCTGTGTGGAGGTGGGCAGAGCTTCAGCTCCCGGCGGAGGGACGTACCCCATCACAGGCTGCAGCACGTTCTGCAGGAGGGCGGCTGCCAGTTCTCTGAGGTAAAAAGAGAAGCCGAACTGCTGAAGCAGAGAAAAGGTTTTCTGCCCTTCCTTACCTGCTAGAGCAGTTCCGTTCTCTCCGAGAACCCCCTGCCCTCACCCAGTTCGGACTTTCTCCCCCGGGGTGGCTGTTCTCAAACCAGCGAGCTGCTAAGAGAGGGGGTCTGTGAGGCGGTGTGTAGATGCCAGGATGGCTCTGCTCTTCCTCCAGCTCCCCCCCCGCCGCCATTTTCCTGCCCCGTCTCCCCGCCCCCCACGTGGCGGGAGTGATACCGCTGTTGGCTGACCCGAGCGCCTGCCTGATGCCGTTCAGCGCACTGAGCAAGTGCTTTCTGGGACTGGGCCCCGTGCAAGAGCAGCCGAGCGGGGCTCCGTGAGCGCGCCAGACCCGGGCTGCCGAGAGCAGAACCGGATTGTTTGAAGAGGACCGTGTGTGCCAGCTCATGGTCCGACACCAGCAAGAGGCAGAGTCGCTCAGCGGACTCTTCATTCCCGTGCAGCCCTCCCTGCCCCTGCCCGGCACCCTCCAGCTGGAGAGGAGAGATGGCTCTGGGGAAATTCCATTCTGTAATTCATTTAAGCAGGATCAACAGAGCTACCGCTCTGGAAGATTCGGCCCAGAGCGCAAGGCACTGGGAATCTACATGGGGTCTCGGATGTCCATGGGAGACAGGGAAGAAAAACCAGGAGTCAGGCGACGTGAGATGCAGCTGGCTCTGACACCAGAAAGCCATCAGACCTGAGTAAGTCACTTCATCTTGGTCTCTCATCTGGGAAGTGATTTGTGTCTTGTAGGGCCCTGAGGGCTGCAAAGGTTTTCAGAGTTTCCAGACATTTGATTTAAATTGCATTAAAGTTTTTTTTTCCAATTATATATATAAAAAAGAGACACAATCAAGTGTGAAATGGGCCAAGTTTTAACCCACTGAAGACTGCCAATATGTTCGTTATAATGCCATACAGACACCTCTTTGTGGGTAAACCTTAGAATAAAGCTGTCTTGCCATCTGTGTAATGGAAGAGTATCCCGAGGTTGCAAGGCAAGTTATCTTAAAAACAAACAAACAAACAAACAATCAAAAACCCCGCTGTTACCACGTGTAACTACTTATCTGAATGAAGATTTTTTTTTTTCCTCAGTATTGTGCAACCAACTAGTCCAGGCATAGACTAGATGCAGAGGCACACTTGACTGCTCCTATCCACCGAACTTCATTTCGAGGGGTCAGAATAGCCTCATTATACTCATTGGATAACCTGTAATTTAACTTCTTTTTGACTTCAGGATGCATTCATGGGAATAAAATATTGCTCTTACTTTCTGTGTGGATGCTCTAGTACGGTTATTGTACTATACAGTTTGAAAATCATTAGAGTAGAGACTGCAGAAGGGGCCTATTGCTTTCTGAGTTTTGGTGGCTGAGCACCCAGCTGTGGGTCAAGGCACTCACCAAGATAGGATCCTGCAGGACTTGGGCAGCAGTGGGCAGAAGAGGTTGGGGGGCTGCTGGTTAATGAAACCTTGCACATATCAAGGGCTCCTCAACTATTTGCTCCCTGGCAGAGCGAAACCTTGGAAGGGGATGTGGGTCAGTTCTAGATTGCTGGAGATTCAGGAGCCCACAAATGGGCACGGGCAAAGACGAGACTGTGGCCTAGACAGGCAGTGAGCACATCAGACTCGTTGCTGAAAAGTGGTTATGGAGTATGGGGGTGCAGTGGGGGAAAAGGACAGAAACTTTGGGACTCTCAAGAGAAACCTCGGTCCTTAATCCTTGCTGCTGATTTTGGAAAATTGTCTGTGTAGGGCTTCAGGCAGACCTGCTGTCTGTTCGGCCAGGAAAACCCAGTTGCCTGCTACCAGAGTATTTGATTCCCCTGCCCTGGGAACTGCAGATAGCACAAATAATCCCCCATCACTGCCCCTTCATTCATAGAGGTGGCAGTTGAGACAGTGGTTTTCATACTGTATAGGAATCACCTGAAGGAACTTGTCAACTTCCAGATTTCTGCCTCCTCCCTCACTCAGAGATTCTGATTTAGTAGGTTTAGCGAGAGGCCTGAGAATTTTCATTTCTCACAAGCTCTCAAGTAAGACTAATGCTGCTGATCCCTGATCAACACCAAGTAGCACTGGCTTAAATATTGGTGAGACACTCACTACCTCCTCAGCATCGTTCAGGGGGCCACAGAAGACAAAAAAGAAACTCCTCAATTGAATAAAGGGAACGGGAAAACTTCTTTCATCATCATGATCAGCTGGAGGCTTAAAGAGACATCTTCAGTTGGGATCCACAGAGGATGGAGGAGAGAAATCAAAGGGACATGGAGACCTAAGGCAGGGTCCTGACCTTTGACCTATATTCCATGTAGTTGTGTACTCCAGAGAACAAAATGAAGATGAAAAGCAAGGTCGGGTCAAGAGCAAACTCTTGCAAAATGAGCATAAAAAGTGAGAGAGAAAGTAAAAGTGCTTGTAAAGCATTCTCAGAGTTGGGGCCTACAGGCCGTGGTTATCTGAGCAGCGTGATAAGGCACTTTCTTGGAAATTCTGTTGAGAGGAGGAGCAGTCATGTGACACCAAGGGCAGATCTTACCCATTGGTTGCAAAGAGAGCCAGAATTTGTCTATTCACAGACCAATGGCTCCCTCCATTTTCTTAACATTTCCCTTATTATTCCTACAGTGAATACCTTTCTTTGGCCAAAGACTTTTTTTTTAGATTTTATTTACTTGACACAGACAGAGAGAGACAGCGAGAGAGGGAACACAAGCAGGGGGAGTGGGAGAGGGAGAAGCAGGCTTCCCGCCGAGCAGGGAGCCCGATGCGGGGCTCGATCCCAGGACCCTGGGATCATGACTTGAGCCGAAGGCAGACGCTTAACGACTGCGCCACCCAGGCGCCCCTGGCCAAAGAGTTTTGCCATGATGTCCCCATGCCCCCATCATTGGTTTAAAAAGGTATGCTATGGGCTTAACGGGATCTCATAAGCCGCTACTATCCTTTGATACAGCAACCGAGGAGGAGAAGGCTCAGGACAGATCTTTTGCCAACGTGGTGGTGAGTGTAGCTCTGTCATTTTCAAATTTGCTGCTAAAGTCCCATACTCAACTTTTTGAAAGAGACAAACAGATGTGCTACAGTAAAGGGTGCTGTGTGTTGCGGCTACAGTTGGGGAAATCCTATGACTCATTTGTATAAACTTATTAAAGTATTTTCTTTCTCTCATAATGTTGCCATAAGCATTCACATTTGATGCTTTAGCATCGAAGTCTATGTATTTGGGCCTATAAAATCTTCATAACCAGCCAAAGCAAAAGGAAAAACTGTTGAGCATTTGGAACTTTAAAAATGCATTTTTGAAATGACCCTGTTGGAATTGAATATTTTTTTCTTTAGCAAAGTTGGACTCCAAAAAGGAAAACAAAGACTAAGGCATAAACCAAATTGCTTTTAAGAATTATCCTGTGGCAAGGTTATTTATTTTACTTGGAAGAGCCAACAGAGAACGTATTTGCACTGAGTGATCCATATTTACATATGGTAGAGATAGTACTCAGTTTTAAGAAAATAGTACAAAACTCACGTAAAGTCAGTGTTAGGAACTAAGAATACATTTTCTCGTAGGAAAAAAAATTGTTGTACATAGTGGAAAAAATGTTGGGATGGGCACACATAAGGCTAGACGTCCTGTGATGAAGCTGAAGAGTGGGCCAAAGGATGCTCACTTGGGTTATGGAGCCTGATCTTATGAACAGGGACTATGGGAACAGGAGACTTAACAGAAAAGTGACACTTCCACCTCTGCTGGATGCCTGAGTGCTAGAAATGGGATGTTTTATTTCTTCAAATAAACGCATTTTTATTGAGTATCCTGTGTGCCACACATTATGCTGAGCGAAGGGATGTAATGAACAAGACTGAAGATCCCTGCCCTTGGGAGCAAATATTTTCATGGGCAGGATAGGTGATTTAATAAAGCATTACAAGTGGGAGCTTCTGAAATCACAGAAGCACCTGACTCAGCCTTGAGGTATGAAGGTAGGCTTCCCAGAAGAAGGGACATCTAACATGAGACCTAAAGATGAATAATGGTTAGCTATGTGAAGGACTCAGAGGCTCAAGGGGGAAAGGAGCACTCTCCAACCAGAGGAAGCTGTGTGGACAGAGTCTCCAGGACATGAGACATCAGGCTGGTGGGGGTAGGAGAAGGTAATGAGTTCCATTTTGGAAATGTTGGCCGACAGGTCTGTGAGATGTAGGTTGTCCTGTAGACAGTTGGGTAGGAACGTGCAGTTCAGGAGGGTGGCCTGGGCTGAGAGTACAGACGTGGGAGTCATCTGCATGTGGATAGTGTACCCAGGGAGAATAGGAGCAAAGAAGCCAAGAAAAAGAGCCAAGAAAGCGGAAAGAGGTCACCAGGGTCTAGGGCTTTAGAAAGGTCACATAAGCCAAGAACCAAAGTTGCCATTGCATTTCGTCACGATGCCACTAGTGATTTGGGTAAGAGCAATTTCATCGTGGGGGCGGTGAGCAGAAGAGCAGTGAAGGCGAGAGGAAAGAGTAGAAGGTAAGCACATGGAAGCAAGAAGTGCAAGCAACTCTTCCGAGAAGTCTGAGAGAGAGCGGGCAAGGCTGGACTGGGAGGTGGGTTTAAGGAGAGTTTTTTACGTTTGTTTGTTTAGATGGCAGAACAGATTAAAGGAGCCAGTGAAGAAAGAGGTGGAAGATGCTGGAGACAGCGGGAAGGAGCTAGGGTGAGGTCTTCGGGAAGGCAGTGCAGGTGGGACCCAGCAGGCAGAGGACTTAGCTCCAGATGGTAGGATGGTGGAAGATGTGGGTAGTTCAGGGGGCACAGCTGTTGGGGAGGGCAATGCGGGAGGAGGTGTGGAACCGGTGAAGGAAAGCAAAATGGAGGGAGGAGGCTGGTTTTGAGGTTTGAGGAGAGGGGAGAGCTGCTCCTCAAATCCCTTTGCGTGTCTCTTTCCTCAGCCTCCCAGGGTCAGAGTGCCCACCTGGTATCTTTATCTTCAAGCTGCGCCCTTCCATCCCTACCTGCCACTTAGCTCCATTTACAGATCATCAGCATTTCCACTTCACAGTCTAGCTTACGAGGTGTCAGAAGGGAAGCGATCAGATTGAACAGATTTATGCTCAAGTCAGAATGACAGACAGCTCATAACCCTATTTGAGGCATTTGCATTTCCGTGGAAAGGATCTTGTTCACCTGAATAAACCTCGCATTCAAGGGGTTTCAAGTAGGGGAACAAATGCAGCGAATAGTTTTAGGCAGCGTGCCAGGATAACTACCTGGAGTCTGCCTCCAGGGGTATCCTTTATCCACAAAGCAATCCGAAGGACAAATGCCAAGGAAACAGATGAGTCTGTGGGAGACTGTGCAGACAGCTTCCGGATGTGGACAGAACAAGATGCCCGGAGCAAGTTTCTACATGCTCTCCCAGCTAGACCTCTTCCAGGCACCGGGATGCCCCGGCGTCTAGAGATCGTGGCTGCAGAAACAACCAATCCAATGAAAGCTGGCAAGCACGGCGGGCCTGGCTTCCACACAGCGCATCAGCTTCCACAGCGTTAGGCTCCCATTAGGTAGCACACATAAGGTATAAAGCAACGCGTCAGTGACAGAATTGACCTTGCAGACGGTGCCCAGAGATGACCATGGTAGTAATTTGCAATAGGTCAGCACAAAAGAGCCCTTTATTTTGTCGTCTGTTCCTGCAGCCTGGGGTATTGGAACTATTCAAGTGTGTTAGGCCCGAGGAGTCTTTAATACCTATCTGTGAGCTGTATACAAAAGGGGGGTTAGGGGGTGCCCCTTGTTCCTTTGGGCCCCGGGGGTGCACTAGCACACATAGAAACTGCACTTTTAACAACCCTGAAGTCTGTCAGCTTATGTGCTCAGATGTGGAGTTAAAGATCTTTGCATTTTGAATCAGAAACCAGTTTTTTAAAAGTTGTACTGATTTTTTTTTTTATGTTAAAGAAAAACATGCTCATTGTAGAGAGCTTGGAAAACACAAAAAACCCCAAAGACAAAATGAAAGTTATCTATGATTCCAGGTCCCAGGGCTTGTCACGGGAGTCTATTTTGATCCATTTCATTTTAGTCTTTTACATCTGTCTGTCTGTCTGTGTCTCTGTGTTTCTCTCTGGCACCCTCTCTCTTTCATTAGGGATTGTATCTCTGTATAATTGTGTATCCTGCCTTTCACTTAACTAAATCAGGAAATGTAAAAGCAGTAACAGAACCTCTTCATTTCCACATTTTCTCCTTTTTTTCTGTCTGCCTCTTTCCCTCCCCCTTTGCCAGTTTTTCTTTATTTTGGAGTATTTCCATTTTTATCAAAGTTCAATTCAAAATGTAAAACAGTTTATGCTTTTTGAGTTTTATTTCCTCCCTACACTTGTTAAAATAGACCAGTAAAAAGAGAAGTTTTCCAGATTCTGATAGATCCCCCTCCAACTATATAACTGGTTCAATTTAGAGTCTTAGGATAATGATCTGCCACCATATGTGGGTTATAACTTGAGGTTTGCATAAAAATGTGTCTTGGATTAAGTGACTCTGCCACAGTGCCGGCTAACTGGCTTGTTTCTAGGAAGTTAAATATGCCTGACTTTTGTTTGATCCAGCCAGTAGAGTTTTCTGATGAAGACAAATAAAACAACCAATTAGGGCCATGACTTCAGGTGTGGTCTCCTCCCAGTAGAGGTGTGCTCTGTGTTCAAGAAGATTTTCTACAAGAGAGGCATAATGCCTTGGAAAGCAATTATCTTATTTAAGCCTACACTTGTCTGGGGAGCTGAGGTCAGCCACAAAGCCATTGGAAAAAAAAAAAGAAGTCTGCCATAGAAAGCAGTTTCTTTGCGGGGGTGGGGGTCAGTTTGAACAACTTTGCTTTTGAATCGAGTGACCTCCTGAGACCACTAGCCCGTGTAGATTAAACACAGAGCAAACCTCAGGACGGGACCGCCCCCTTTCCCTTCCAATCACGCCCATTTCTAAACAAAAACAAAAACAGAAATACTTTCAACTTAGCTTTCCAAAGCCAATGCCTTCCCCCAAAACAGTAACTGTCTGTTACTGCTTCTGCTTGGATTATTTTCATTTGGGTTGTGTTTTTCTGACCGAAGGCCAGGCCCTTGTCTTTGTGTATTTGTAAAATGCCATGTCTACTTACTAGTCTTCAGAAATTACAGACAAAACCAGGAATGCAAGAGACACTGGCAGCTCAAACCTTGCAACTTTTCTGAACTGATACTCTGCCCAGGAACCAGAGTGGAGTGTTTTTATAAGGATATATTGAAACATTCTAATTTCCAGAAACCAAACTAAGTCTACATTAGCTGAATATAAAACAGTTGGCAGGTGCTCGCATGATTTGTTGTGATGCCATGTTAATGAGTTGTCATTCTTTGGTCCGTATAAAGGGGAGCACGTCCTTTCTGGAGAGTGAGCCTCACGACAATTTCATGACAATGAAGGTTGAGTTTAGACTTCATGCTGTCCTCTGTCCTTTTTGGTGCCAGCCTCCTAGAAATCCAGAAGTTCCTTGGGCATGACACTTCTCATCTTGTGACATGCTTCTGGCTGTGCTCAACTTGCAGAATTTAGGAGCTGCAGGAAAGAGAGCCCATCATTGGAGAGACACAGAAATGTGAATGTTTGGGCTCTGAGGCCAGGCAGCACAGCAGAAACAACGTGGAGGCAAAGTGGACCAAGCAGCCTACCTCCCTCCTTCCCTCCCTTCCCCTTCCCTTAATGGGATGGTGTATAAAATATTGGGTCCGTAAAATCTTTCTTTCTTAGGAATTTATTTCCTAGTTCTTTAGATATAGTGGTATTAGATATCCTCTATTATTTAATAATATCCTTGTGAACTAAAAGATGTAAGTGCTGTATAAAATCAGCCAATTATGCTAAACGAGCATGGCAGCCGTATGGTGTTGTCATTAGCCTGAAAAGAAAGGCCTTTAAAATTGATATTTTAGAAAGTATTTGAGTGCATTTGTTTGGTATTGTGTTTATTCAGTCAAGTTTAATTAGTAAAAAAACAAACAAACACCTTTCCTTCCCTTCCTTCTTTTCTCTCTCTCTCTCTCTCTCTCTCTCTCTTCTTTCTTCTCTTCTGAATTTTGTAGTAAATTGTCTCCTCCTCACTTTGACAGTCGACACGGCTTCTACACATACATCACTGGCTGAAACAAGTCCCCGGGGCAAAAAGCTGCCTGCAACGGGGCAGGATTTCAACGCAGCTATAATGTGAAAATAACTTTTGAGATCTTAATGTCATGAACTCTCTTGCTCAACCCAGTCTAGGAAGTAATTCATGTATGAGGTGGGGGTTGGACAGCCGAATAGACCTGGATGGGATTTGTGCCTAACTGTCCCCTCTTCCAGAGCACAGCCATGACCTCAGAGTCCACAGGGAAGCAGACAAGCCTCGCAAAACTCCTTGCTAGCCGAACTGTCCTAAAATGAGCTGGCAGCTTTTGGACAGCTTATGTCAGGAGAGTGCTCAACCAGGCCTGGGTAAGGCACAATGAGGCGAGGAAACTTTTAGTTGGAAGAAGTGTATTGAATTTAATGACCCAGGCAGGGGCAGAGGTCACTGCAACAGAACTCTCAAACAAAATCATCCCACATGGAACACTGCTTTCTCTTTTAAAAAGCCCTGGAAAATCATAGGCAGAGCCAGAATATAAACTTTAAAATTTTATTTTTCATTTTAGGGACCAATAACTGAAATATTTAACAATGTACAAACCTCACAAAAAAATCAGGTTTGGAAACTTAACGGTTAAGCTTTCATCACAGATTTTGTTCCAAATGTGCACTGTCAAGGAAAAGCAGTTAAAATATACGTTTTCAAACAATTGTTACTACTATAAGAGGATTTTTTATGAGAACATTGTTTAATATAGTCACATTTCATTTCTAAAAATAGACAAATGACAAAATGATTCACAGATGTTGATTTATGAGAAGAATAGTGAACTGTATAAACTGCAATGTATATGAAGGAAGGGTAGAGGCTCTCATTAAAAGCCATTCCATAAAAAGCACCTCCTCCTGTCGGACTTGGCAGGAAATTCCAAGTCCTGGATGGACCCCCAGCATGTGGGTGTAGCTGGCACATGGCCCTGCCCACGAGGACAGCAACTGATGACATGGGTGTCCTGCGTAACGCTCTCTGACTGGAGTGAGCCCAGGTGAGGGCAGATTTTCTGCGCTGACAAGTCAGAATCACCTGGAATGCTGGTTAAGTGCAGATCCCCAGGCCTCACCCCGAGAAACTCAGCTTCAGTTTGGAGCCCCCCCAGTCTGTATGTTGAGCCTACATTCCAAGTCCTTCTGCTGCAGGAGGAGCATGAACCACACTTTGAAAAACACTCCCCTAAAAGGCCCCAGGGAAGTCATTTCCCCAGTGTCAGAATTGTGCCCGCCCGCAGTTGTCAATTGGGGTTCATCTGGTGCTTCCTGTGGTTTTTATTAATACCTGAGGGAGTCTTTAATACCCATGCCTTTGGGGAGCCACAAAAGGAGTCGTTAGAAATGGCCAAGCCCACATTATGGATTGAGTCTGTAAACTGTTTACTAACAATTAACTTAAGCGTAATTACATAGATCAGACTGCCATTAATAGAGAACGTGGTTCTGGAAACACACCTCATCCCTGCTGTGCTATATTGTCTTACTGTCAGCAGACTGGCTGCCCTCGTGACTTAGCCCCACCCTGGTGGTTGTCCCTGGGAGATGGAATTTCCTGCCCCATTGCAGGCAGCTTTTTGCCCGGGGGAGTGGTTTCGGCCGGTGACATGCGGGTAGAGGGTAGAAGTCGTGGTGCCCTTGTGAGCAGAAGATTGATTGATTGATTGATTAACATATGTATTTGTTTCAGGGGTACAGGTCTGTGAGGGATGGGGTGGCTGGGTGATGGACATTGGGGAGGGTATGTGCTATGGTGAGCGCTGTGAATTGTGTAAGACTGATGAATCACAGACCTGAGCAGAAGCTTTAAAAGCCGCGATGTGGTTCTGCCCTCTGTCTTCCCTCTGCCAGGCAAGCAGCACCTCCCACATAGGAACTGCTCCTTCAGTCTGTACCTGAGCCAGAAAGACTGGCAGGGGAGCTACACACGACCTGCACAGAAGCTGCAGGTTCTGGGAGTGAGAAATCCACCCCCCTCCTCCGCCAGGCTGCCTTAAGCCCTGGAGACCGAGGGGGTGTTTGGGACTGCCGCCTCACTCAGCAAAACCAGCCACTACTAGGTAATACAGCTGCTCATCAGTACCAGCGAAATAATAAGCTGGCTGTGGTGAAGGGAAAGGTCTTGGTCCTGAGTCCGTCCGTCATCTGAATTCTTTGTGCTCCACACCAGTGTGTGTTTCCTTTGAATGGCCTATTTCGTATTAACTGCAGAAAATCGTAAGCCATCTTGTAAATGCTCCAAGTTCAGGGTTGAAATTCCAGACCATCAACAGCTCTATCTCTGTAAGTTAATTCCTAATTGCAAAGAATCTAGGAAGTTCCCTCTACTTCCCAAATACTTGGCAGAGTGGCCTGCCACCAGCTACTGATGAGCAGGACCCCAGTCTGTATGTGGGGCGCTCCAGCCTCTTGTGTAACTCTCTGCGCCAAGCATGCTCGGTCTGTCTTAGTGTCTCCATGGAGCTATGGCAATGAGGGATGGTGTTTCCTTGCCTTTACTTTGTGGCGGGAGAAAACAATTTTCCACTTGAGACCATGCTTTTAGAGCTCCAGTATGGGCTTCACAAGATTTCCTGTATAACATTACCAAATATCTCTGTGGAAACGGGAGTGTTACTCTTTCACCATTTCATGTCTCCGCTGCGTGGAGCCAGTGTCCTTACATGGTCGTCGGAACACACCTGTGAGTTTGGGAGAATGGGAGAAAAAGGGGTGCGTTGTGGCTAGCTCACCCAGCATTTCCCAGATGTCACAACCCATCTTTGCTCCAGGGCTTCTGGTAGTGAGGGACCTACTTTTCTGCTAATCGCTTCTAGATTTTGCCATGTCAGCTTCCAAATTTTCTAGGCTGTGTTGGGCTCACACCCTGGGGCTAGTTTAGGCATAGACAAAGGAATTTATTCAAAGATTGTGGTTCACAGCTTGACCTTAGAAAGGCCTGGTAGCAGGAGTTAGAGAATTAGTGGGAGCCAGCCCAAATTCTCACTCTCCAGATCTCTCTCCAAGTGTCCGTGGTCTCCACCTCCTGCTCCTCAGCCCCGATGATGGGGTGAGGCTGCCTCCAGCTCCAGAGCCCACATGTTCTAGTTCCAGCCTCAAGCCCAGGAGGGACCTTTCCATTTAGTCTCGCTTCCCACGATTACCCATTCAGCACATATCTCTCGAACACTTGCTGTGTTCCAGTCACCGCTGTCGGTGCTTGGGATATAGGAGGGAATGAAGGAGATGCCTGTGGGGTGGGAGAGGGGACCAGAATCATGGTCCATACATATGGTTGTTAGGGGCTCAGCTCTAAAGATCTCGTAGAGGCCTCAGTAAGAAGAGTCATTGTCAGCCGGGCAGACACCCCAGAAGGTGACACGCGTACAACCAAAAAGAAAATGCCAAACGGGAAAATTGTGCCTTTTTAGTTCACGCACATGGGCATGATCTCATATGACATTTTTCATTCACGTTCCAGCAGGGCATTACAAGCCTAATGCTATCACTCCTTGTTAGTTCTCTTTACTCAGAGCCAGGTTGATGATTCATGCTCTTAAGTTCATTTCACAAAAAACAAAAAAGCAGAAACAAGCAAACAAAACAAATGGGGGCAATAAAAGAAAGGAGTTAGATGAAGTCAGTGTTGCTTGGGCGCCACTCCTAAGAATTCTTTGGCAACCAATGGATTCCTGAAACATGGTGAAATGACCACCAGAGTTCACTTCTGGAATGAATTAATAGTTTTCTCACAGCATCTCTCAAAGCTGTCTCAAAGCTACACTATTTTTGTGACATGTTCTATTCAACTTTCTTTCCAAGGAGAAGCAGCGGGCCACTGTTCTAAACCTTACTTCTGCTCCTTCTGGCCATGCAGTAGGCCTCCCGTTGGAAGTTTATAAAGCTATGGTGTGAGGGGCAGTATGGTGTAACTGAAAATATGTATTTGGTTTTGACATTTGGTAGAGTGAAAACAACCAGACCCAGAACCCGAAAGGAGCTGCTCCAGCCCTGCTGTGGAGACAGTGCAATCAAGAGGCAAAGTAGAACCAGGAGTGAGAATAGAAATGAGGTATTGACCTGACACAGCCATAGAAGTTGCCAAGAAAATCCTAGAGACTCATTTCACTGGAACATGCAGTGACTTCATCCCATAAAGAGCAGTTACACTTAGAGAAAGAAGAAAATGGTTGCAAGTGGTAAATTAGTCCAATAAAGAGTAAGGACTGCTGACCCCTGTCCCCAGAGACAAACATTAACCCATTAACACCCCAAATGCATGTGAGCCTCAGAAGTTACTTCACAGAGCATAAGATGAATGATCCTAGGGAAAGGAGGAGGAAATTCAGGCAAAGAAGATCACCCAAGCAAAGACCCGGAGACAACACAGATTGTTTGAGGAGGGGCTGTGCATCATTTCTGGCTCACACTGTAAGGTAGGGAGTATGAGGGACAAGGTTGCAGAGGCAGACAGTGTTGCTTTAAGAAACCTGATTTTATTTTGTAAGTACGGGAAATCAATCAATGGCCTGATTTGAGTTTGGCTGTTGTTGGGAGACAATCCCCCCTGAGTTTCTCACTTTTTTTGCATGTATTGCGAATGAAGTACTAACTGCCCTTTTGTTCTGGATTATTCTTTCAAGGATGTTTGTTCCAAGGATCCTAGGTTCCAAAGCGTCCTTGGAAGATGGAGATAGTGACTCTCTTTGGAGCAAAGGGCAGGCAGCTTTGCTTACAGCCTGCTATAAATATTCCCTTATTCTCTAAGCTTGGGGTCTCTCAGTTGAGGCAAAAATCCTACTGTTTGTAGCATCTGCCTGGGTCACTCCGTGTTGTCCCTGTGGTTCTCAGGGAAGCAAGGGGAACTGAGATGAACACAGGCTTCAAGCCGCTTGCTATGCTTGGAGTTATTAAGTCCTTTATCTCTGACCCAGGAATCTTGTGTATTCTGTCAGCATCCATGAAACTGCTAGAATCCAAGCTAAATTGTTGGCTCACAAGTATGGTAAATCCTAGAACCTTCATGGTTCTTTTTTTTTTTTTTAAACTTTATTTATTTGACAGAGAGACACAGCGAGCGAGGGAACACATGCAGGGGGCGTGGGAGAGGGAGAAGCAGGCTTCCTGTGGAGCAGGGAGTCCGACGCAGGGCTCCATCCCGGGACCCTGGGATCATGAGCTGAACCGAAGGCAGACGCTTAACGACTGAGCCACCCAGGCGTCCCGAATCTTCATGGTTCTTGACATCTATATGTTGGTCCAATATTCTGGAGGCTATTGCAGTGGTCCAGGTGAGAGATGAATTCCTTAACTGGGGCCGTGAAAGTAAGTGTGGAGAGGAGGCAATCGATTCCAGGAGTATGTAGAAAGTAAAACTGCTAGGACTTTTGATGGTTTGGATTGGAAAAGCTGGTGAAGGAGGATGGTCATGGATGATGTCAGCTTATAGCTTGGGTATTTGAGTCACCTGTACTGGAGCTTCTGACTAAGAGAGTGTTAGGAAGGAATCTGGCTTCTACTCCCAAAGTAGAATGAAGAGTTCAGTTTTATACAGGTTGCCACTGAAGTGCTCGTGGGACCTTTAAAAGGGGATGGCCAGAAGACACCTTAACGGTGTGTGTCTGAAACTCAGGGGGAAATACCAGGACTGTACAAGATTCGGGAGATCTCAGTCTGGCAGGGTTGTGATAGCCAGGCTCCAAGATGGCTCCTAATGATCCCTGCCTCCTAGTATTTTCTCTTGTGTAGTTCACCCTTCGTTGTATCGAAATTGGTCTGTCTCATCAGTAGAGCACAGCAGAAGCAATGGGGTGTGACTACCAAGCTTAGGTCATAGAAAACACTGTGGTTTATGCCTTGGTCACTCTCTTGATCATTTGCAAGAGGGGAAATAGGCTGCCACATAGTGAGGACCGCATAGAGAGTTCCATGTGAATGAGCCACTGTGGAAACAGATCCTCCAGCCCCAGTGGAAACCTGAGAAAACTGCAGCTGTCTGACACCTTGACTGCAGCCTCCATGAGAGATCTTGAGCCTGAACCATGCAGTTGAGCCAGTCTCAGATTCCTGATTCTTAGAAAGCAACTATGTGAGATGATAAATGTTTGCTGTTTGAAGCTGCTAAATATGGGGGCAATAGAGTGATAGAGGACTAATACAGGTGGTAACTGAAGTTGTGACCTCGTTCAGCCCCCTTCACTCTCAGCAAGTGATCCTCTCCCTGCCTTCTTAGAGCAAGGATGCCAACAGGCTGTAACTCTCTCGGTTTCCCCCTCCATCTCTCCCACCTCTCAACATATTAGCTCTGCGCTACGCTTACCTTGCCTCCGGTCTTAAAGAAGACTCACCTGTCTGGCTTTGCAGCAAAATAAAGGCTTTCCCACTCTACTCTGTATGTTCACTTCCCAAGACTGCCATCACAAAGTACACAGACTGGGGTGGCTTAAAAGAACAGACATTTATTCTTTAATAGTTCTGGAGGCTAGAAGTCTAAAATCAAGATGTCAGCAGGGTCATCCTCTCTCTGAAGGATCGAGGGAAGGAGATGTCCCACACCTTCTTCTTGGCTGCAGTGTTTGCCAGCAACCCTTGAGGCAGCCGCACCGGCCCTGTCTCTGCTCCATCTGCACCACAGGCCCCCTTCTCTCTTGAACTGCCTCTTCTCCTCTTAGAAGGACACCAGTCATATTGGATGAAGGGCTCACCTGACTCCAGTAGGACTTCATCTTAGCTGGTGTCTTATTTATATCTGCCACAACCCTGCTTCCAAAAAAGGTCACATTCTGAGTTTACAGGGGCTGAGACTGGTTCAGGCTCTCATCATCTGTCATCAGACCAAAGCCATGGTCTCCTCACTTGTCTCCCACCCTCTACCTGCCCTCACTCGATCTTCCCCACTGCTGCCAGAATCCTTTCGCAACTCATCTGACCTTGTTGCTCTTTTGTTTCAACCCCTCACTAGCTCTTCTTTGCCCTCAGGATACAATCCAAAATTTCTCCGCGCGGCCCACAAGGGCTGTCGCTAGATCCTGGCCCACCTCTGTCCTCTGAGGCCCACTTCATACTCATCTACCAGTCTCTTGTCCCTCTTACTGTTTAGCCTAATCTCCAGCCACAGGATTACTTACTTCACACACGCTGAGTTCCTTCAGGCTTGTGTGTGTGTGTGTGGGGGGTGCTCTGCCTCCTTCTCTCCTTCTTTCAAAACTTGGAGAGGTGGCCTTGAAAATGCACCTCTCAGACGTCTCACAACAAAACAAAACTGTCTTTGTTTGCAGATACCATAACCATCTATGTGGAAAACCCCAAAGAATGGATAACAGCAAAAACAAACAAACAAACCCTCCCCAAACAAATTCGCCACTGTAGCTGGGCGGCAGAGCACAAGGGGACTATGTGAAGCCTATCTCTTGATTCTTCCTTGTTCGCTATCAGGCAGTCTTAGTAACTCCTCCTCTGGCCCTTCAGTATACTTGTACAGACCTGTGTTCTAGCACTTTCCACACTGTGAGGTCATGATTCGCTGATACTTGTTAGCGACCCCCCTGGTCTGCGAGGTCCTTGCATACACGAGCGAGTGTGGCTCAGACCCCTCTCTGTCCAGATACTCAGCACCTTTCCCGGCGCATACAAATCCTGGACTGTTGGTTCAGTGTTGTGTGCGCAAGAACAGAGAGTGGGTTACTCTTCCAAAAAGCCTCCTGGTGAAAATCTCATTTCACCTGCCATTTCCCACAAAAGCTCTTTTTGCTAAAGGAAAGGAGAAATGCATATGATAGTCTCAAGACTTTTGAGAAACATTATTTTACTTCCCTCTTCAGAAACATCAAAATCTGTGCTAGAACCAACTGTGCTAGGACAGTGCTGTTCTATTTGATATGTCTAATAATCTTAGAGACGGCCAGCAAACAATTAGAATTCAGCCCCCAAATGTATATATGACAAATAGATGACATCACATCACATCTGGATTCTAACATTGTCTCAGTCCTAACGTCAACAGAATGGTTTTTGATATGATTTCATGCTGTAGGGAAAAGTGTTGCCAAGTGCCATACCAGAGGAATTGCCAAATGGCCTCAGGAAGAGGAATGTGCCAGAAATCATGAGTCCGTGTTGACATGGAAGGAGCCCCGAGAGGGGAGCCGGCCAGGTGCAGCAGTGGAGTCAGTGGGAACGGGTGGCACAAGGAGGGCGGGAGTGTAAGTAACGTGTGCGCAGCTTCCTTCCCTGCCCCTGCGCGCTGCCTGGGGCTCTGAAGGGGCCAACGTGTCTGTTACACTCACCCGGGATTCACCTTTGCAATCCAGGCCACACTGGTGGAGAGGGACGAGAATGCCCGCATGGGGTTCATCCTTGTCAGCGTCAGCTACTTTACAACAACTTCCCCATTTCCTCTCCGTGGTAATTCAGGTCAAAAGTAGGACAAGTTTTGGGGTGCCTGGGTGGCTCAGTCAGTAAAGCATCTGACTCATGATCTCAGGGTCGTGAGTTCAAGCCCTGTGTTGGCCTCCATACCCTACATAAAAAAAAAAAAAAAAAAGGACATGTTTCTCTCCTCCTCCTTCCTAAATTATTCACTTTTGTCCTTTTTACCTAGAATCGCTTTTTTTTTTTTTTTACTACCTCCATGCAGTACTCATTAGGCATAGAGGAAAATGAGCTTATCACCAAATGAATGGATACTTTTTTAGAGCAATAGCCTGAAATACGGTTTTGTGAGACATAATACACTGCCCCACATAGTGTTTACTTGAGGTGAACTCCGTGTGGTGGGTAGCGTTTCCTGTGAGGGTGTCTTATTCTCTCTAGGAACCACATTACCACTGGCACATAGCAACTGTTTATATGAAATTTTGGATTAATAAATTCACTTTTACCTTATCTGCAACAAACTTGAAAATTAAGACTCATTTTTGGAGTACCTGGCTCGCTCAGTCAGTGGAGCATATGACTCTTGATCTCAGGGTCATGAGTTCAAGCCCTACATTGGACCTAGAGCTTACTTTAAAAAAAAAAAAGGGACTCATTTTTCATTTGCCAATTACATTATATCTGAGATACTTCCCCACACCAGTAGTTTATGAACACCCAGAGAATGAAAATTAATTTTATTTCAAAACACAAAGACAATAAGCTTGCTGAGCAAAATATGATTACTCTCCCCACCCAAATATAAATTTCATCTTAATCATCCCTATTGTCTAACAGCTATGGTTTTTCAATTCCCATTGGTTGAATGGTCTGTAGCACAATGCTTGCCTCTTGGTCTGTGTCCTTGAGAGTTAACTAAATCCTTTATTGGTAGGTTTAGACACAGATCTTATTCTAGACCTTGGGAGAAGATTTGGCCCAATTTAAAAACTGATTGTAATGAAATAAATGAATTTTTGGACAGCTTATTCTCTCTTAAAACCCTAATCCACCACTTTAAAATTTAAAAGGACCTCACATAAAGAAGTCATGGGAGCTCCTTAGAGCCCCATTTAAACTCTCTGTTAGCATCAATTAGGAGGGGTTGTTAATGTGTCTCTACAACACTGATTTATTTAGAGAATATCATATGTTTGAGAGCTGCCTTGGCAAGGAACTCTGCTAAACATAGAGATACACGCTCCATGCCCACTGGGCTCACATAAAAGGGAAAAAATACGCAATAGGGGTTTACCTCAGTGGGGTGAGGCTTGATATTTTCCAGATGGTGACACCACAAGTGAGTTCAATAGAAATATCTTTAGAAAAAGATGCTCGAATATTAAATAAGCAATGAATATACATCAAGCACTGATCTGCTGCGTCTCTTGACATCTGGGCTGGGAGTGTCTCTTGTCCCCAGCTGCAGATGGGGTGGTCTCCTCTGGCAGTGGGAGGCCCCATTAGATTTCCCATTAGGAAGATTATTCTGGCAGGGTAAATTCTAGAACTGGAACATTGTCCACAAATAGATTCGCGACTTTTCTTGGGGTGAGGAAGGGGGAAAGAAGAGAAAGCTGCAAGGGAGAGATTTTTCTTGGTAGCAGGAGTGAAATTGTATGCATCAAGTCTGAAAGATCAGGCATTTCCTTCTGAATCTAGAGAAGGGGTCAGTAAACACAACAGTCTGAAAACATAAAATGGAGTTGGTCAAAATGGTGTTCATGAAATAGCTCAGAAACAAGCCAACCAAGACTCCAGAGAGTCATTAATAAAACAAGAGACCATCGAAAGGGAACATGAGTGCACTCTTTGGGAGACAGGGACAGGCAAGATGGCTGCTTTACATCAGGCATCTTATAGGTCCAGGGAAATAGAGGCCATGACCATAGTCTTACTGTATCACCTACTGCGCCAGTCCGTATGTGTGTGTGTGCACTGGCAGACAGAGTTCAGGAGGCCCCAGAAGAGGAGGGGGTGGGAAGTCCTTGGCCTTAAGCATTGCTTGCCTGGTGCCTGCCCAATCTCCTTCTACCCTTATTAAGAAGGCCTGAGGCCTTTCTTCCCATTTTTGTCTAAGGTATATAGAACGTTCAAGATAAATGAGTACTGCCAAAATATTGGGTTTTGACGTCAGGCACTGTCAGTGGACAGTTTTAGAGTTGTGTGCATGTGCAGTGCTCTTAACTACTCCAGCCCAGTTCCCCTCCAGAGCAGTGCCAATGAAGCTTTAAGGCTCACGCAATGAGACAGACCCAGAAATCTTCCAGAGTCTTCATACCATCATTGATGGATTGACCTTTTTTTTTAAGGAATTCTTTTTTTTTTTTAAGATTTTATTTATTTATTTGACACAGAGAGAGAGACAGAGAGAGAGAGAGAGAGAGAGAGGGAGAGAGCACAAGCAGGGGGAGTGGCAGGCAGAGGGAGAAGCAGGCTTCCTGCATGAGCAGGGAGCCCGATGTGGGGCTCGATCCCAGGACCCTGGGATCATGGCCTGAGCTGAAGGCAGCGGTTTAACCAACTGAGCCACCCAGGCGCCCCGATGGATTGACCTTTAAGGACCTATTGAAATGTCTTTGAAACCCTGACCTCTAGCAGTATTTCCCAAACTCCCTTTAAGATGAAAATTACCTGGGCTGCTCCTTACACCACAGATTGCTAGGCTCCAACCCCAATCTGGTGAAACAAAATTTTCTGGAAATGAGACATGGTAATCAACATATTTAACAAATGTTCCAGGTGACATTTATCATCCGGGTTCTCAACCGTGAGGGGCTTTTGAAAAATGCCTAGGCCCAAATCCAGTGCTCCACTGGTGTGGCATTTCAGCTGTGGGACACACAGCTATCAGTGAGTTTTCCTTGGGGCATTCTGGTCAGCAGTCAAGAGTTAACTCTGGGGCACAGCCCGCGCCTTAGCTGCACTTGGAAGATGCGGAGTCATGTTGCCTGTGTTTGACTCTGGGCCGTGTGGTAGCTTGCTGCCTGTGCACCTCCAGGCTGAATTCATTTAATTTCCCCAAGCTTCTGTCTCCTCAACTCTGCCATAGGAGCTACAAATATGACTTCTCTCCTATGGTTATTTTGAGGATTTAAGAGATAATTGTGTAGAATATCTGGCACATTGCAAGCACTCAGTAGATTTTTAGCTTTAATTATTAAGAACTGGGGACACAGGGGTGCCTGGGTGATGCAGCTGGTTAAACAGCCAGCTCTTGGTTTGGCTCAGGTTGTGATCTCAGTGTCGTGAGCTCGAGCCCCGCATCCAGTTCCATGCTCAGTGCGGAGTCTGCCTGAGTTTCTCTTGCTCTCTTCCTCTGTTCTTCCCCCTCCTCTAAAAATAAATAAGTACATCTTAAAAAAAAGAACTGGGGACACAAAGATGGATAAGATGTGACCCCTGTGCCCTCAGGGAGTTTGCCGTCTCTTGAGAGAGACATATGCCATAGGAACAATATGAACAAAGCATGTTGAGCTCAGACGGGATGGTGAGTTTCACTAGCTGAAGAAAGCGGTAATAGGAACATGCGTGGGAGGTGACATTTGAAGAATGGGGACTATCTAGCTTGGCTGAGAAGGTGGCAGATAGGCAATCCCAGTAGCGAGAGCAAACCATGAGCAGAGGGCGTGCATGGTATCTCAGAAGATGATGCCTCAGGGTGGCTAGCCTTAGTGTTCAGGAGATGAGTCTAAAAGGCAGCTGGGATCAAATTATGAAGTCTCATAAAGGCTGTAATGAGAGTTTTGTTCTTTTGTCAATGGGACCACTCACCGGAGGATTTTGGTTTGATAAGTGATGTAACTGGATCTCTGTTTTAGAACCATAATCCTGACAGAAGCACGCAAGATGAGGATGCAGAATGGGGGGATATGGGAGGTGGGGTGAAATCTGAAGGGAAATTTTCGTTAATTCATTCAGCATATATCTTTGAGTGCCTACTGATGCCAAATACTAGATGCTGATTTACAGCAGTGAACAGAACAGAGTCACTGCCCCCACGGTTAGAAGGTAGCTGCAGCAGTCGAGATGTGTGATGGGGAGGCCTGATGGGGACAATATATTTTCCTCTGGAGGAAAAGTAATCCAGACAAGACTAATACATCAGAAGACGAGGGAAACTATATGGCATAGCATGGCACCTAGGGGATGCATATGGGAGACCACAAATCAGTGTTTCCCCATCTAAGGCTCCCACTGATAAGGAAGGTCTGTGAACTATTTTCAATTGTTTAAAAAGCTGAATATAAATACACACTAAGTCATTCGTATTAAGAAGGCAGTTGCTAACTATGCTGGCTATATGTGGCTGTGTAACAAACTACCCCAAGACTTAAGCCGCCACCACTGACCTAAACAAACCACCTTGTTGTTGTATCTCACGTCGTGTGGCAATTCTTCTACTCCATGTGGCCGTACCTGAAGTCATGAGGCAGTGTTCAGCAGGCGGTGAGCCTAGTCTGGAGGCTCCAAGATGGCTTCATTCACATGCTTGGCACCTTGATGAGGATAGCTAGAGGCTGGGCCCCACTGGGTCCCTCTCCTTTTCCATGTTGTCTCTCTGGAGGGTAATTAGACTTCTTCCATGGCAGCTTCTAGTTCCAAAAGGCCTCCAAGAGGAAACTGCTGGTTCTCTTCCAGGTTCAGCTGAGAACTTGTGTTGCATCACTGTGCGGCATTCTGTTGGCCAAAGTAGTCACAGGCCAGCCCAGATAAAGCGAGGGGAAGCGAGAAGATTTTCAAAGAATTTGCAGCCATCTTCAGTCCAACACATCGGTTAAAACTGGTCATTTCTTTACCTTTAAAAGCTGGAATTTTACTGTCTTAAACTGTAGTCTAAGTTATATACCCTAAGTTATAAAAGCATAAGACATCATCAGTAGTAGTGTCAGATTAATTCAGGTGGACACAAATTTATCAACACATGAGGCCCTTGGAAAACATACTTCCCCCACCATGGTCTACCAGCCCTTGCCTATCCCCTCACAACTTGTGCTCCTTCTCTGTCACTGTGACCCAATCCCCATTCCTTCCTTTAGTTCCTTGATCACTCCAAGCGTTTTCCCACAATAGGGCCTTTGTGCATGCCTACTTTTCTATTTTTTATGGACCAGCCCATCTAAGTAGGCTCCTCATCCAGTCCTACCATCTCAAGTCATTCTCTAAGGCTGCCCTATTTATGTTTCTCTTAGTGTTTATCACAAGTACCCCCTCACACACACCAGGATATAATTCCACTCAGGTAAGAGATTTACCGTTTTGCTCCTTGCTGTATCCCTAGTACCTGGCACAGTGCCGAGGCAGAGCAGGCAGTCAATAAATATTTCTTGAATAAATGAGCCTCTGTCTCAAGCGTCCCCATAAAGTTCTGCCATCACCTATCAGGAACAGAGGAGGAGACTGCCATGTTGGAATGATGCCACTCATGACTTGGCAGAGACCATGCTGAGGGTGCCAAGCCCTGATCTTGGCAGAACATACTCATTGGCCCACAGCAGTTGCAAGTGAGAAAGACTAATGGGAAATGCTATCAGAAATGTCAACCTGAAAGTTGGGCATTTTATAAACCATAACAGATGGCAAAGCTCCTTCTATACCCATTTCCTATACCCTGCCTGTCTCCCATAATCATCCCTGTGTTGCCCTGTGGACCTTTGAGTACTTTGATGTGAGGCTGAAGGGGTGGGAACTGTTTTGTAGGCTGGACTTGACATTTGGTATATGGAGTTATCTTCGTCTGGAATCAGTTGGGTTGTAAGGGAGAGAAACTGACCTAAAGAACTTAATAAAATGAGCAAGCAATCTTACAGGCATTCAGAACTAGAAAACCAAGGTCATCTGGTCATAGGGGTCTGAACCAGGAAATCAAGAACTAGGCTTGTCCCTCCTTCTCTCATGCCTTGGCTCTGCTCTCCCACTTCTCTGCACAGAGCAGCTTCTGCTGCTTCCTGGTGTTGACCACCTCGTGACTTCAGCTGGCAGAGGGACTGACTCCAGCTCTGACTCCCTATGACCTTTGGTTCATCACCATCCATCAACAGGCTGACTCACTCTTTGTCACCAAATGCAAATGCTTTTGGGAGGAGGATTGGCTCAGCTGGTCCATAAACTGACTCCCCATTGGGTCAGGTGTCTGTCCTGGGTCCCATCATCTCAGGCCAGATCCCTGAGTAAAAGAGGCAGCTGGGGCTAGGGGTGCGGGTGGGGTTATAGCAGTGGGGAGAGGGAAATGGACCAAATAAAACAAAGTTCTCTTGAATGTAACTCTTGTACCACCTCACCTCTAGTTGTACTGTTAAAAAACAGCCCCAGTGATGTGAGAAGAAAGTAAAAATAGCATTACCATCATTTAAGAACAGTTCCCAAATATTGCTCAGATTTAATAAATCCAGTGGAGTCTTAGTTCAAAATAGTAACTGAAATTTATGACTCTACCGCCCCTAATCCAAGCAAGTCCCATTTTAACCTTCTAAGTCTTCTTTAAGACTATTTATCCTAAAATATCTTTAAACTCCCTGAATGACTCAAATGGAAACAGGCCAAGTAACATTTCATTTGCCTTAAATATTACATGAACTCTAAGTGATTTTTATGTTTGAATTTTAAAATAAAATATATTGTGTTTTTTATATGTATTTGCTCAATAGGCATATAGATTGTACAGTTTTGTAAAGTTAACCAAAACCCTGATTGAGTCTAGTGATGACTTTTTATAAATCTGTTTCTTAAAAACCGCCTTCAAAAAGAATGAAGTCGTGCATCAAGTTAAACCATAACGACACCACAGAGTTCAGTGGCGATCCAAAGCTGAAGGGTGTCATAGTTTCTGCTTCCTTAATGATACATTCACAGGAAAAAATAAAGTATTAAGAAGGAAGACCTTGGTCTGGAAGACTCCATGGTAAAATGTCAGTGTACTTTGCCTGACTCAAAATGAAACCTCCAGAGCCTAGAGCGAGGTGCCTGTCTCAGCTCTCACTCACTTCCAGGAGCAGGAACTGAGACAGAATGTCCTGAACAGCAATTGGCAGCACACTCTCACCACTAATCAACTCCTGGAAACTCACCATCAATCACCATTCCACCACCTTGAAACAGATCTGATGAGTAAACCAATACTCAGGGAAGGAGGTAGGAATCAAAACAGAGAATAGCGTGGCTGGCAGAAACGTGCCTTAGAGTTAAAGAGGAAGCGTAAATCTCAGTGTTGCTGCTTGCTGGTTGTGTTTTTAGAAAACACCTTGTACAAAGGAGGTAATCAATAATAATCATTACTATTATGAAAATGCAAACACAAAGGTAGGTCCATCAGGGTCCCAGCCTTGTTGATGTTAAAACCCTTTAGGTAATGGTTTCTGTCCGGTTGTCAGGTGGCTGTATGCTTGTGCCACACTTCTTTAATCCCAAATTTGTGTCTTAAAAGCACAGCACCCCTCCTGCCTCCGAGTCTTCTTCACTCCCACCCAATGAGTCCCTTCATCCAAATGTCTTCCCACCTCCCTGCCCACCATCTTGTGAGGCCCAGCCCAAGCCATATATCCAATGGTGTGCTAGTACCCAGCTCTCCAAAAAGAGCCCAGATTTATAGAGTTTGCTGATTTCTATGTTGTACTCTCATCCCGGCTGATTTTTAAGATACCAAAGATTCAACAACTGGCTAACAAAATTCTTGAATATTCTCTTTAAGTGTGGACTGTGCATAATGACCTCCTTTCAAAGAGGACAGCATGGAGAGAATAATTTTACAGTGGGGGAATCTGACAAACACTATCTCAGCAAGGTGATCGAGATCAACACCAACAGCGATAACCCATGTTGATTGTATGTACCCTTGATATAGTGTGATGAAAACGGCACTTTTAACTCTGCGGTCTTCTTCCACAAAATGCAAAACTCCACTCTAATCATGAGAAAAACCTCACAAAAATCTCAGTGGAGAAAATATCTGAATCAGTATTCCTCAAAATTGTCGAGGTCATCAAAACCAAGTAAAATCTCAGCAGCTGTTGTAGTCAAGAGGCACCTCAGTAGAAATGACCACAAAATGTAATGTGGTATCCTGGATGGGATCCTGGATTTGAAAAAGGACATTAAGTAAAAAGTAAAGAAACCTGAATAAAGTATGGACTTTAGTTGGTAATAATGTATCAACATTGGTCCATTAATTTTTACAAATGTATTATATGGATGTGAGACCTCAGTAACAGGGAAAAATGGATGCAGGGTATATGAAACTCTGCACTATCTTTGCATGTTTTTTTGTAAATTGAAAACTACTCAAAAATAAAAAGTTGATGTAAAAATATTCCTAAATATTTTAACCGTTGGGTCTCAGAGGTTAATATGCCACTATATCCCCTGAGTTCATCTGAGCCTTGCATCTCACCAGAGCATGAGAACCTGGGGAGCGGAGCGTGAGCTTTTCTCAGCTGTGTAACCCCAGAGCTCCTTAAACCTGAGGGCACAGAGTACGTGCCCTAAGTGCTGAAAATGTACTCTAAACTGCAAGACACCTGGGAGTAACTAACCAAGAACATTCAACTTAACTCTCTCTCTCTCTCTTTTTTTTTTACATCTTCCCATCTGGATTCTGATCAAGTATTGGGCGCTGTGGCACATTGGAGCTAATAACATGGCTTCTAACTAGAATGCCCAGCTCTGTTGCTTCCTAGCTATGTGGTCTTCAGCAAGTGAAGTAATCTCTCTGAGCCTCAGTCTCTTTGTCCAGACAAGGGGAGTGGTAGTGATATCTTCATCACAGGTTTTTAGGATGACTAAATGAATGAATCCATGGAAAGCGCTTAGAATAGTATTTGGTGCGTGGTACAGCTTCTGGGAAAGTTGGCTCCTACTATTCCATTGCTGCCATCCATGCCCTTGAGCTGAAAATGTTTAGCCCAAGTGCATAACCTGCTTTAAGCTCTTGGCTCAGCTTCAGCTCGGCTTTGCTCGAACTAACTCTTCTGTTGCTAACACTTGGTGTCCTGACTTGTTCCCTGTTCAGTCAATATATAGGCTCTGGGCATTCTCTTTTCGACATCTTTGAACCTGCAAACTGCCAACTTCTCTTCTATTTTAGTTTGAAATCGCTATGTGGCATGAACTGGTGAGAACTGTCACACAAACATGTTTCCGTTTACTCATGAACTCAAATATTTAGATTCTAAAGGAAGAGAGACTTTTCCTTGCAGTCTCTCTTTTTAGCCACCTCGGAGGAGTGGGAGGACGAAGAAACTTGCAGAAGAAAGGAATCCCAAAGAAACAACTTTAGGAGCTGAGATGAGCCAGAAATTCAATATATTTAGGGCTCCCTTGTGAAAACACAAAAACAAAAATAAAAATGCCTCCCACTGCTTAAACATCTCTATTCCTCTGATGCCCCCCACCATTCTCTTTAAAAACAAATGGAAAAAGCCAAGTGTTGATGACAGTCGCTGGGGGGTTAAAGTATGTTCCAGTAAAGAAGAGGCAAGCTCTTTCACAAAAGATGAGCTCTTGTCTTGACTGACAAGGCCTTAAAAACAAAAACCACAAGTTAACTTTGTTGTGTGTGTGTGTGTGTGTGTGTGTGTGTGTGTGTGTGTGTACACTCACAGATAGGTGGGAGGAGGGTTCCACAAGAGTCTGGATTTGATTTGCAGGATTATAAATTATCTCAAATGTTCTGAGAAAAGTTTTGAGGATTTGGTGGGTATTTGAGAATGAAAAGTTTTATTTGAGAGACATTTAAGGATTAAGCATTGGTTATTTGGGAAACATTTAGGGCAGACTCTGTCCCTAGCTACTTTCATGAGTCTTCTTTGTTTCTAGGAAAGTCTGAAGTTCTTTAGAAGAGAAATTTGCTCCTGAGATTCTGGAGTGGTGATGAGTGTGGTCTTAACTATAAAGAAACAGACAAGTGAAAAAAATTTCAAATGCTGCTTGAAATTCTTGAACTAGATGACTAGATCATCCACTCTTGAAATTTGAAGATTCTGTATGTCATATACATATTTTAAAACATCACACTAACTTTTGGACTATATGGGACAATTTTCTTCTTTTAAAAATTTTTTAATTTAATAAATGTGATTGCTATTTCATTTTAGTCTTAAATTCTTTGCTTACTAAGGGGCTATACATCTTTTTGTGTGTGTATTTCCTGTCCTGTAAATTGTTTGTTCCTGTTGTTTTTCACATACATATTTTGGAGTTTTAAGGTTTTTTTTTCTTAGCAATTCATAACCCTCCCCCTTTTTTATTATGGAATATTTCAGACTTAAGGAAAATAACAGATATACTTAGAACTCCTTTATAAACTTCTCAGATCCCACTTCCCACCCCTTCTTTGAGAGTTAACCACTTATAGTTGCTGTATATCTTTCCTTTCCACATTTTAATATTTTTAGTCTTTGGTCATCACACACACACACACACACATGTAGTGTTGATTATTGTAAGTTTTTATATTTTATATAAGTGATAATATACTAAGCTTAGCATTCTGCAAATAGCTCCTTTTAAACTCAATGTTTAATTTGCTAGATTTATCCATTTTTTGATGAACTGTGAGATCCAGTTCATTCGTTTTAATGGCCAAATTGAATTCCACTGTATGAATATACCACAAACTATGTTTTTCATCTGAGGAGCTCTTTTTTTTTTAAGATTTTATTTACTTATTTGAGAGAGAGAGTGAGAGAGAGAGAGCACATGAGAGGGGGGAGGGTCAGAGGGAGAAGCAGACTCCCTGCTGAGCAGGGAGCCCGATGCAGGACTGGATCCTGGGACTCCAGGATCATGACCTGAGCTGAAGGCAGTCGCTTAACCAACTGAGCCACACAGGCACCCTCATCTGAGGAACTCTTTATATGATTATATATATTAACTCTATTTTTGGTTGGGGTGTGTGTGTGTGCATGCACACACATGCACACACTATCAATGTATGTCTCCATGTCTCATTTTAATTATTTTTATTTATGTAGAAGTGTAAACTTTCTTATAGAGTTAAATCTGTTGATTTGTTTTTCCTCTCTCATTTCTTGCATTGCCTCAAAGCATACAGTGTGTTTACTCTTCCAAAGAACTAAGAAGTATTAATCTTTTCTTGTACTTTTTCTGTGATTTTTCTTTTTAGTTTAATTCTCTGGTTACGCTTAAAACTAAGGGGAAAGGTTTGGTGGGAACATATACCTAAATTCCCCCCCCCCAATATAGTAATCTGTTGTCCCCATAGGGTTTATTAAATTTTACAGTTCTTTGGTTATTACTTTTTTTAATCACATACTACATTTTTATAATACGATTTATTTTGGGACATTCTAGTCTATTTAATTGATATCTGTGCTTAGTGTTACTTAGTATTTGGATCTTATTATTATTGTTTTAAAATATATTTTCAGAGCTGACAGCCCCATTGCTCCTCTTTCTCAAAATATTCTTTGATATTCCTACCCATTTATATTTCTTATCAATTCTATTAAAATTTCAGTTTCTAAAAAATTGTGTTGGTTTTTTTTTTTTAACTGGGGTTGGGTTAAAAACTAACCATTAATTTTGGGACAAGTGACATTTCCTCTGTTTTACTCTTTACTCCAAGGCAGTTTCCAGTTAGTTCCTTTGTCTTTTCTTCTTAGATAGTCATCTACCAAAAATGACATTTTGACTGATGAAATATTTATTCATTTTGTTTTTAATCATCTTTTATAAGCCAAAATTTCCAAAATGATATTAATGTTTTTGAGGACAACTCTGTTCTGGATTTTCTTTTTTTTAAATCTTTTTTTTTTTTTTTAAAGATTTTATTTATTTATTTGAGAGAGAGAGAGAGAGCACATGAGAGGGGATAGGGTCAGAGGGAGAAGCAGACTCCCCGCCGAGCAAGGAGCCCGACGCGGGACTCGATCCCCGGACTCCAGGATCATGACCTGAGCCGAAGGCAGTCGCTTAACCAACTGAGCCACCCAGGCGCCCTGTTCTGGATTTTCATATGAACATGTCTGATCCTTCTTTGCATGAATTTGGATACTGACCTAAGAATGTATCCTTCTCTTCTGTTGTCCTTTAATGTTTTTCTATGAACCTCTATTAAAATGATCATATTCTTTCTTAGTGACTTATATCACTATATTTAATATATTTCTCTAAACTGTAATGTTCTTGAATTTTTGGATAAATATATTTATGTATTATTTTTGTATTCAACATATAATGTTCAATTCTGTTTCCCAAATTTTTCCATTTTCAAAATACCTAGAGTTTTTGTCTGTTTCTATTTATTGGGTTTGGTATCAGCATTGTGTTTCCTTCACCAAATAATCTGGGTAGTCTTGCATGCATGTGGAGGGACATCCATCAGTGCGACAATGTGTCTTCCTTCTGCCAGAGTCACTTATCTTATTGGTGAGTTTGGGGTAGAGCAGGACCCTGCCTCCTGCCTTCCTCTTGGGAGCCACTCTGCCCACAGAGAACATGCTGTCTCATCTACAACTCCTGGCCACAGATTTTGTGGGGCGAGATCCACATGGGGAGCATGTGGTAATCCAGTGCTACCTGTGGAAAGGATGTGGGTGATTCTAATTCTAGGGTTTAGTTCTGAAAGATCTAAGCCACATCCTTGCTAATAAATGCTGTAATTTTTATTTCCATGTGTTTAGTTTCCTTGCCTATCTCTCAATTCTGACTTTTCGTGGGAAAGGAGAGTTATAGATCAGGCCTGTTCAAACCCCAATAGTCCAATATGTTTAAAAGAAATTCTTAAATGAGAATAAAATGAATGGAAGAAAAGCAATATTCAAAAGATAATGGATGGTGATGGTTGCACAATTCTGTGAATATACTAAAACCATTGAAGTGTACACTTTAAATATGGTAATTTTATGGTATGCAAATTATGTCTCAATAAAGGTGGTTTTTTAAAATATAACAGCTGAAAAATTTTCACAAGTTATGGAAATCACTAATTGTTTCAGAAATTACAGTATAAATCAACATGAAGGCATCCCCAGACATACCATAATGAAAGAGAAACCCTTAAAACTTAGAAAAGATATTAAAAGCTACCAGAAAGAATGACAGATAATCTGAAAAAAGAATGGCAATTAGGTTACTGGACTTCTCAACAGGAGCCAGAAGACAATAGAATAATACTTTCTAAATGCTGACTACTAGAATTCTATACGCAGCTAAACTATTGGGTGAAAAGTCAAGGGGAAATAAAGATTTTCTTATACCCTCTTACCTTTCCATCTCATTCACTATAGCACTCTGAATTCAGCAAACCCTCTGACTGAACAGGACCTCCGTTCTATTCATTGGGCACCTTTTTCCCTACCTCTCATACCCTGCTTTCTCCTCTCTTTCCACCCGAAAGAATTTCCAGCTGAAATTCCTCTATGTCATTGTCCCTTTCTTCTTAGTTCCATTTCCTTGGCCAAACCGTGATCCTAGGTCAACTTTCCCCCTTCTCTGAGCCTACAGAAGGGACATGTACTGTGAAATGATGCAGTAATCTGACTGGCCCAATTTAAATTCAAGATCATAAACCTCAAGTGAACTCTTGATGTTCCCTGGCAGACATGTTATATTTCTTATCTCTTATTGTCATACTTGACCATTTTATACCCTTTTCTTTGTTCTCAAATTCCCAACACCTCTTCCCACATCCTCACTCACTGAAAATCTTGCTTTGTACTTCACTGAGAAAACTGAAGCAATCAGGGGAGAATTTCCAGATTCCCAAACTACCTTTTCCCTCCTCACAGTCTGAGTCCACATATTCTCTCTTCTTACCTGTTATTATTCATGACCTAGTCTTGCTTCCATCCAAAGTCAATCTCTCCACCTCAGAACTAGGTATTATTTCTTCTTGCTTACCTAAGGCTACTACTAAAGGACATCTCTCCAGCAAGGCAGAAGGCTTATACCATCCCCACACCCTCCCCCACACCTCACTTTCCAACATACTATCTCATTTCTTTCTTATTTTTTTTAATTGTCTCTCCACTACAATGTGACCTCCTTGAAGGCAGGGATTTTTGCCATTTTTCATCTGTTTTGTTTACTATTAAGAATGCCTGAAACATAGGAAGCACTCAACAAAGATATATTTTTTAAAGTTTTATTTTTTGTGAATAACCTCTACACTCAACATGGGGCTGAAACTCACAACCCTGAGATCAAGAATCACATGTCCTACCAACTGAGCCAGCCAGGCACCCCCACTCAATAAATAATTGTGGATTGGAATGAAATGTGTTTAGTATAAATAATACCAAACTAGACAACAGAGTGAAAAGGGGAAGTATGAATGAGTCTCAGCAGAATCAAAAATTTAAATAAAACTTTAACAATGAAGTAGATTAAGATGACAAAAACCATGTGTACCTTAGATAGACAATATAAGCAAAAAAGAAAAAAAAAACAAAGCTAGCTACAGATTAGCCAGCTACTAGAGTCACAGGGCCAAAGATTCTATGGTAGTGTAATCAAAAAGTCGTAACTGAATTTTGCATCCTACAGGGCCCATAGCTCATTAACTATGAAAGAAGCAGAAAAACAAATCAAGGGACCAGTTTATCCTTCAGGAAGCCAGCAGACCAAATGGGGGCCAACTTGGCACCAAGTTTTGTTATAACTTGGGCAGACTCATGTACAGGCTTCTGCACAGGGTCTTAGCAAAGCGAGAGTGGGAAGGAAAAGTAAACAGGAAGGGGACGCAAGGGTGGGGAGCTATTAGCCTAGAGGCTTGATGCAATGCAGAATTCTAGTGAACTTTAGGCAGCAGCTGGTGTGCCATGGGGTCCAATCCAGTGTGGGGTGTGGATAGAGTCAGGCAGTCAGCTCTCCCAGTAACCAGCTTATTCCCAGCAGGGTCCCAGCCACTGGCCAAGGTATAAAGAATAGGATCCTGTTCCCAGGTTCCTGGCAGGAACCAGGCAGGGTGTCAGACCAACCAGATGGGTGGAAGGCAAGGCGTTTGGGAGGGGCGGTGGATGGGGGGAGCGGATGAAGGTGGCGATGGCCAAGAAGCCTAGCTATGGAAAGTGACCAATAGAGTGTGGTATATGGAACGCATTGGAGGTGGGAAGGAGGGGGCAGAGGACACAGTTTTACATATCTGGCACTTGCTTTTTAATATCTTATTTTTTTCAAGGGGAGATGTCTATCTAGCTCCTATAGGACTTTTACTGTCCCTAGGTAAGTTTTGCATTCCCCACTGCACCCTAGCAGGGCCTTTCAGAATACCCAATAAGCCTTTGTGATTTATAATTGGGCCCCATTCTCTGAATAAAGAGACTTTCCACCGTGCAGAATTTACATCCACACAGTCCTCCCAACACTTGCTTTCTTCCTTTGGGCAGCCCCAGATCGCCTCCAGGGCAGGACCGTGAGATTCATGGGACATCTGAACTCTGCCCAAACACTGTTTAACCCCAGGGCTACCCCTCTGACTGCGCTGACCTTTGGGGCGGGGGGAAGCAAGAAAACCACCCTTCGTTTACTCCTCGTTATCCCACCCTGGCACCACCTTTTTCCACAAAACACATGCACGTTTGGGGAAAAAAAAAAAAAAGAAAGAAAGAAAAAAGAAAAAAAAAAGTCTTTCATCTGGGATGTGTTTTCTTTACCAGAGCAAGTGGGGGGAGAGGGGCGGGGGAGGGAGAGAGATGGGAAGGGGGTACCAACGTGCCCAGCAGCAGGAGCACCTACAAAAACAATCCTCACATGGTGAGGCACGGAGGGAAAATCTCACTAAGGAGAGTGTCTTGCAACTCCGGGAAGGCTGGGCGGCTCACCATGGGCAGTCCCGGGCGGCGTAGGAGGGCGGAGGGATGAAGGGAAAAGAGATGGAGAGGGGGAAGGGCAAGGGGAGGGGGCGGGGGCGGTCCGGAGCAATTCAATGGCGCTTTGATTTAACAAGTCCAAGCCCTTTGAAAACATTTTGCCAAGAAAAGCTTGCCATCAACACGTATAATCTCTTATCAGAGGCCCCTGAAAGCCCGGGCCCTGGGGTTAATTCCCCCATCGCAATGAGTTTGAATCAGCTCTAAACCCGCAGTGACATGAAAGCGCCCGAGCTTCGGGCCGCACAGAACCCACTGCGATCCGCCGACCGGGGAGGATTACGGGGCCCGTTCCGCGGCGAGCTCGCCGGCGGGACGGGCAGGCTCAAAAGAAAAAGAATAATTAGGGATAATTGCTTGTGTCCAAACACAAGCATTAAGGCCCCCTGTTCCCCTTTGGGACTTTGTGAGCCAGAATGAAAGAGACACCCCCTGTTTTGACAGCTGGACCAGCGGCCTGGATCCGTGACCGAGGGGGAAGCGCTCCCGGCTGCTGGGAACGCGGCCGAGCCGGGCCGCGGGTGGGCAGGCGAACGGCCGGGCGGAGTCCACGCGCGGGGCCCCGCTGTCGCACTCAGCCCTCCCGGCGCTCGGCGGGGCGGCGGGGAGGGGTCGGAAAGCGGGTTGTCTACCCCGCAAGCGGGGTCCCCGCGGCCTCGGCAGCCTGCTGCAGCCCAGGGACCCCCGGCGGGGTGGGGGCTGCCGAAGCCCGCGCCCACCGCCCCGCCGCCGGTCGGCAGAACCTGGCGCCCGAATTTGGCGCCCGAGCCGCCTGAGGGAGGCATCGAGGCAGCCGCACCCGGGTCGCTACTGTACTAAATTTGCACAGCGAGCCCCACGTGGTCTCTTGAGACCCACCACCGCTGACAAACGCGAATATCGCGTCCCACCTCGCTCGGCATGGGGCGGCATGAGGCACATTTGGAGACACCCGAGTCCCGGGGTGGTCCTTGCCACAACCGGCTGCGCCCTTAAAGCTGAGGCCCGTGTTCAGGAGGCCTCCTTTTGTGGCTTGTAAGTAACAGAATGAAACGCGACGAGGGAAACGGGCTGAACGTACACCCGTTGCGTCAGGGCCCACAGTCCTGAGACTACCTTGATATTGGGGTTTGGGGCGAGGGCGTTCCGGAGAGGAGACTGCATAGGCCTCGGTCAACAATCTCCCGGGGCCAAACTTTCTAGAAGCTTGGCCAGTTTCCCATGCGAAGTCCAGTAAACCACAGTACCCGAGAAGGCCAACGCAGGCCTGGAGGGATCCTTGAAGGAGTGGGAGGGGTATTGGGGGGCAAAAGGTGGTTCCTGCCAGCGCCATGCCAGCTCCTAAGGCGAGGGGAGGGGAGAGAGGGAGGTGGAGAAAGAAGAGAACCTGACGGAAATATTCCAGACCACCCGGAACACCTGGACCACCCAGGCCGAAGCCTGGAACCGCGTGGCCAACTGGCGAGAAAGTCCGGGAGCCGGGTGTGGATCTTCCAGAAAGCCTGTCTTACGGAGTACCACGAACTCGGGTCTCTGAGGGTAGCTAGCTGGCAGCCCTGTCGCCGGCGGAGTCCACACCCACGCCGCCCCCAGTTGCTCGGCCTGTGCTCCGGCTTCCAAATACGGATCATATGCGGACTGGAGGAAGAGTGGGGAAGCTGCGCGGCCGACACACGGGCATGAGTGATTAATTAAAGGGAAACCACATCCGACAAGAAAAGAGTTTTCTGAAAGAAGCCGAGACTGAGAGGAGCTCCCGACCCTGCAGCTGTGGCCCAGACGGATCCACCAGCTGCCAGGCCCTCCCCATGCAGCTGAGGCCACGCGCTGGGGCCTGCTGGTCTAGAGGAGAGAACCTGGCTTGTGAAAACTGTGCTTTAAATAAAGCTCAAGGTTAAATGTTTCCCCGGTTAGGCCTGTGACTGAGGGAAATAGCTGGGGTGAAAACTGGGCTTCCCACTGGCTGGCTGGGGCCACCTGGGTTCTCCACAGGCGTGTTAGACATAGCACCCACCCCACAGGGATCAGCTAAGCGCACTGGGTGGTTCTGAGTCTATACAGCAGAAACCCAGGTTAGTAAGCCAAGCACAGCCAGCTTTGGCTCTAGACATGACTGCGATGGAGACAAAGATTTCAAATCAGAAAGTTTCAGAGGCAAGCAAAACGCAAACTTGCTCACATTTTTCTCTTTCCTTCCACCCCTATGGTTTTGGAAAAATCCTGTGAGAAGAACGTTGATAACAAATAGAGAAAGAATACTATTTGCTGAATATCTATTTTCATCTTTTATTAAAATACCGTCAGCCTGTTGAGGATAAAATACAAAATACAGTTTAAAACTGTAGGTAGATTTCTAAATTTTTGTAACTATAGGTTTCTGATGATTTCCTTGGCCAGAGAATAGTTGCGAAGATTCTAAATGACGAAAGGTATTGTTTCTTTGCCTTATAAGGATGACCTATCTCACCTACCCAGACCCCACCCCCCCAGTAGAAAGTCAGGAAATTTAAAAGCCTGGATTGCAAAGTACTGTGCCATTTCCTTGCATAGAAATGGCGAAGCTCTTTTGAATTTGCAGACTGCCATCACATTTTTTTTTCAGGCGAGGCCTCAGGTTTAGAGGCAATCAATGCTTTATTTATTTGTTCTAGAAGTCGGTGTGTGTAATATTCTGATGACAGCAAGGGAGACCTTCCTGCTCTTTTCTGGTGATTCTGAAATCCTCCCTTTTCTCTCTCCGACTGCTTAATCAGGCTGCCCTAAAGAGAAGCCTTTGGTTGGGGGTATTGTTTTGTTTTTGAGATTTAATACTGCATAGACTTCATCACACCACACTGGTTTCAACAACATATAAAAGCTATGATGTTTTGGGGCTCCTGGGTGGCTCAGTCCTTAAGCGTCTGCCTTCAGCTCAGGCCCTGATCCCAGGATCCTGGGATCTAGCCCCTCCATCGGGCTCCCTGCTCCGCGGGAAGCCTGCTTCTTCCTCTCCCACTCCCCCTGCTTGTGTTCCCTCTCTCGCTCAAATAAATAAAATCTTTAAAAATAAAATCTATGATATTTAATATTCAATTTCAGAACCTTGGCCAAAAGATGAGATTATTATACGAAGAAACTAAAAATGATGTTTAGGAAAATAAGAACTTCCGCCGAATCTACACTTCCTCGGAATTGTAACACTTTTGCTTAAACTGCAGTGCGGGCCCGTTCCCCTGGTGGGCTCAAAATACGCGAGACAATCCGAGAAAGGAGGTGTGAAAATGACGTCATACGTCTGAATTTCTGCCCCGCGTGACTCAGCGTGGCGTTTCGGAGTTAGCGTTGGCTGCGCCTTCAGGGCGCCCCCGGAGACGGTGGGGGCGGGGGTTGAGCCGTTCGGGCGGGCGGCGAGGCGGGTGGGCAGCCGCGGGGAGTGTGGGCCTGCACTTAGACGATGGCGGAGGAGAACCCGCACAGTTCGGAGTCCAGAATTGCTAGCGCCCCTCCCCAGGCTTGAGAAGGGGGAGCGCAGGGAAGGACAGTGAAGGACCGGGAGCCTAACTTTCTTAAGTTTTACGATACATTCCTTTTGGGGTTCGAAACGCGTATCAGTTTTGCTCCACAAGTCGCTGCTAGGGCCGCCACAGAACTGCGCCGGCCCTCGTGGAAGCCAGCTAGTGCTATGATGAGGCCCGGGGTCCGCGTGGACGCGCCACTAGGGCAGTGAGGACAGTCTGCGTCGGCACAAATGTCCTCCAGTTTAGGACTTTTTAAAAGAAAGTCTCGAAGGTCTGAGTGGGGAGACCCGGGCGAGAGCGCCTCCAGCCAGGGGCTTCGACCGGCTCCCCTCCCCTTGTGACCCCGCGGCCCGAGAGCGCTGCGCGGACCAGCGCCGGGAGGGCTGTGAGGACGGCGCGGGAGGCCTTGCCCCGCAGTCTCGGTCTCCCAGCGCGGGTCGGGATCCGCAGCGGTTGCTCTTGTGCCCCATGAGTCGCGGCGAGAAGGGCGCAATGTCAAGATACCGCACTTGCAGCCGAGCGGGCGAGCCAGGGCCTGCTCCCGCCTCCCGCTGGGGAGGCGCCGGGCGCAGCGGGCTCCGGGGCCCCGCCGAGGGCGAGCTTCTCGGGATTCGCGCCGCACGGTTGGCCTGGGGGTTGGAAGAGAGGGCAGCAAACAAGATCTTTCCCGGGATGGGAAGCGCCCCTTTCCGCCAAACCGGGCCGGGTAAACAGGCCACGCAAACGTTCCAGGGAACTGGAAGCCCAGGGACATTGCTGGCAGCCGCCTGCGCCGGCCAAATGGGGTGAGTTCCAGTTTTAAAGCAAATCTCAAGTTTAGCGGTTTAGCTGATGAACTCAGCTTCTACTTCTAAGAAGCAAATCAAAATTCTGATGGAAAAGGCTAAAGGAGTTCCCCTCTTTCTCCAAAGAGTTGTACACGCCCCATCCTTCACACTGCCTCCACTACTACAGCGATGAAACGTTTCTTTTGTGGGATATGTTAGAATAAATCTCAACCAAAGCTATAATTTTTTTAAAAAGATATGTTTGTCACTGTCCTCTGCACATCATATGCTTGTGTGCTGTATCTACCAGTCTGTGCATAGATAGATGCATATATATTTGCTGGAGTGTATACTGTGGGCTTAAATTTGCATTCTAAAACTCCGCAAAAATTGTCGTGGATCCCATCACATATGCTGTGCTAGAGCATGCTGGCCTTCCCAAAGGCCAGTTAAAATGCTATTTTATTTAGAATCTCCCAAACAGGAGCAAACTGTGCTTTTAGATGAAGCTACTCTACATGTGAAAAAATGATGTGCTTACATTGTATTTACAGTGGAATGTTTAAAATTCATTTATTTCTCTAATGTAAGCTGACTTCAGGGTGTGGGGGTTTGTCTTCTTGCAGGGGCCTTTAGGCCAAGTCAGTTCTTGGCTCCTAGAGTAGTGCCTGATACTGTAAAACACTAAATTTGGACAGATTTACACAGAACAGAAGCTTTACTCTCACCCTTCAAATTCTAGCTGAACAGTTTTAGGGGTTTTTCTATGTTCCAGACCACCTGAATGTTTTTCCAGGTTGAATGGTTGAGCTTTAGCCTGTGGCAGCTCAACTAAAATCATGACATATTCGGCACAGAAATGAGATGTGTCATCAGGTGTGTGTGTGTGTGTGTGTGTGTGTGTCCACATTGTTGAACAAAGACATTCTATTTTTAAAGATACAGCTACTATAAACGTGATGAAACAGTGCATATATACATATATGTATGATAAAAACTTGGAAATGAGTTTTATGTGTAAGAAAGACATGTTTTATGTGTAGTCCTTTACTTGAAACTGTCTTCACACAGTTTTTTTCTCTAAACAATATTTTTATGAAGACAAGAAATAAGGAAACAATGTTTTCAAGACCATTTTTCCAGACACCATCTGAATGAAACTGATTTCTTCCCATTGAGACAGGCATGGGTTTTCCTCTAACTTGAAAATAAATGACTACTATTTTCCCTGGTTAGGAAAACCACTCAGAAAACTGCTTCCCCCCACCCCCACCCCCCCACTAATGGAAAGTGTATTACAGTTCCCCCAAATGAAACCCAGAATTCTTTAACTGGACTGCCAGGTATATCACTATTAATAAATAGCATGTAAGTGCTATTTTGGGAGATGGGAAGCTCCTCTGGTAGGTCCTGGCTGCACAGAGTTATGCTTATAACAACACAAATATACTTCAGGACATAAACTGTGAGAAAAGATTCAAGTCAAATACATAAGTACATTCTGCAAAAGCAAAGAAATTTGCATTATCAGAGTTAGGGCAGAGAATAGACTAAAAATAATGCTCCCCATTGCTAAATCCATTCATAGCTGGTAAGATCATTAGGGACATTTTTTCCATATAACTTTAGTCGCATATAGATGAAGCTTGGTGTAAGTATGAAGTGTACCTCCAAAGCACCCAAGAAACCTGAAATAGTTAAGGTACCCCCTATATCTCCCTTCCCCTACAGGTCTTGCTTATGGAGAATAGTGGAAAGTACAATGTTCTGAGTTAAACAAATATTTAATTTGCTCCATGTCCAAGGGAAATCAGATTTCAAGCCAACATATGGGCTCCAGCTTAGTGCTGGAGACATAGCCTCAGGTTGGGCCTGGGGATGAATGATGCATACGGTCATTGTCAGAGGTTTTGGCTGAGCCAGAAAGACTCTGGGTTATCTTCCTTCCCAAGGAATGGGGAGAGACTGAGTGCTGCTTCATTCTAGGACCCATCACAGGTTAGAGTTCCTTGAGTGGGCCCAGAATGGTTGATTCTATTTAGATTTTAACTTCTCTGTCTGGCTGAGTTCCTTTAGGGCAGGCATGATAATTTACTGATTTGGGGTTCCCCATATTTAGCACCATGCCTGGAACATGGTAAACACTTGGTACAGATCTGATAAATCACTTCAGTTTTTCAGTTCCTGGTGAAAAAGCTCTCCTTAGTTAGGGTCTGTGAGTCTTGAGGTGGCTGCAGAGCATCTAGATACATCCTGTGCTATCATAACTGTGAGCCACATGTGGTTACTGGTGCTTGGGATATGGCTCATCCAATTGAGATGTAGTGTAAGTATAAAATACATACTAGATTTTGAAAACTTAGTATGAAAAAAAGAATGTAAGGTATCTCATTAAAATTTTTATATTGATTATGTAACAATACTATAAATAATACTTAGGTGTATTGGGGTAATTAAAATTGGTTTGTGGTAGACTACTTTTAAGATGACTCCCAATAACCTATATGTGTAATTCCCTCCCCAGGAATGTAGGCTGGACTTAATGGGTCAAGTCTAACAAACAAAATATGGTAGGAGTGGTAGAACATAACTTCCAAGATGAGATTACAAAATGTATAAAATGCAACTTTCTCTCTTGGGTGCTCCTTCTCCCCTACATTAGTTTCCTCCCTCTCCTCTATTTCAGAGCCCTGTCACCAGTAAAGGACATGCTGAAGACGCCAAATGGAGATGAGAGGGCCTGGAGGATGAGAAGTCATGTGGAGGAGAACTGAGGCACATCAGCCAAGTGCCAGCCATGTAAGTAACAACTATTTGGAAGCAGACCCTCTGGCCCCAGTCAGTGTAGCCCAGCCAATAGCTTGACTGCCAACTGAGGAGGAACCCTGAGCCAGAAATGATCCAGCTAAATCACTCATGCAGAGCAACTATAAGATAATAAATGTGTGTTTCAAGCTAAGTTTTGGAGTAATTTGTTACACAGCAATAAATAACCAATACACAATTATGAAAATTAATTTCAGTTTTTACATTTTACAATGTCGCTGCCTGGGTGACTTAGTCTGTTGAGCGTCTGACTCTTGATTTCAGCTCAGGTCATGATCTCAGGGTTGTGAGATTGAGCCCCACGTCAGGCTCTACTACGCTGGGCATGGAGCCTGTTTAGGATTCTCTCTCTCTTTCTCCCTCTTGCCCGCCCCCACCACTATTGCACGCGCTCTCCCCCCCCCACCTCTTTAAAAAAAGCGATGTGCAGGGCGCCTGGGTGGCTCAGTCATTAAGCGTCTGCGTTCGGTTCAGGTCATGATCCTAGGGTCCTGGGATCGAGCCCAGGCATCGCCATCGGGCTCCCTGCTCAGCGGGAAGCCTGCTGCTCCCTCTACCGCTCCCCCTGCTTGTGTTTCTGCTCTCGCTGTGTTTCTCTCTGTCAAATAAATAAATAAAATCTTTAAAAAAAAAAAAAAAAAGCAATGTGGCTACCAGAAAATTTTGAATGGTGTGTGTGGCTCACATTGTATTTCTTTTGGACAACACTGGTCTCTGTGGCTCAGATGGGACACAAGTGCTCCATGTTTAATTTGAGACTCTAGGGAGCTGGACTCTAGTTCATGATTTGGAAAACCATGAACTATTTAGGTGTAAATCTTAAAAAAATACGTTAAAATCTATAACCCCTTGGCTAAACCAATTTGTGATATTTTCTTATTAAACAACTGTGGATTGAGAGTCAAGAGTTACTCTATTTCCAGTTTAGCCCCTATGTAGCTGGAAACTGTACCCAAAGAGATTCCGTGAATGTCCCCTCCAGCTCTAACATCTTACGATTCAACAACTGCTCACTTCAACTTTTCTTGCTACCAGGGAGCAATGGTGACGCTGGTGATAGCAAGTTCAGTATTTCTTGTGGTATTGAACCAACATCACCCACTCCACTTTTCTGAAATAGCAAAGAGTGTGGCAAGTGGATCAACATGAGGAGTAAACAGTCTGAAACAAAGGAGCACTCTCCAGCACACCCCCTAATTGCTCCCACAGTCCTCTGCGCCCCTCCACAGCCTTTCCTGGAATTCTTAGGTCTCTGGTCTTTACCACTCCTGACTTCGACAACACCAGAAAACTGTGTTTTCATTTAGGAGTTTTGTAGCTAAGCTGGGACTTGGGAAGAAATGAAGAACTTAGCTTTCTATTTATTTGTATTTGCAGAGCCGCAGAGAGCCAAGGTGATAATTAGAAAAACATTTTAGAAAACTGTATTTTCTATTGGATTTTATTTTTCCAATACAGTGACAAGTTCTTATAAGTTTTCAATGGCTAAACATCAGTTTCCATCTTTTGACCAGACGGCCACTTATTAGAATCTCTTTTGCTCTGGCTCTTTACAGATAGTCATGGAATAAGAGCATGTTACAAAACGAACATCACCTTCTGTGCTTTTCTTCTACATTTAATTAAGAAATTCTCTTCCTATGTCTTCAAGGCACTTTATTTTGACAGCAATGATTGCAGATGTAATTACTACATAGCACTTTTAAGGGGGATGATTTCTATAGTAACATTTTGACCAAAAGTAGATGGTCTTTTAAAAGGCTATCATTGATAGTTTCAGTCACTTAAAAGTGATCCCTGATGAATGTTGTTGAAAATATTCCAGCTTTGGATTTATTGGGTGATTAAGTGAAGGGCAAGGGACTGCTACACAGGCCATCATTCCATAAATATTAGTGGATAGTGACTGCCCTGAAATTCTGTATAAAAAAGCTGCATAGGTTGCTAGTATATAAATTAGCATTACTTTGGCAGATGACATGTATTGTTTTATTATATTAATTTCTATTAGGTCTTTAATTTCAAAAATTTTATAACACTATTTTCATGGAATTTAGGTTTTCCTTTGGAGATGAGTTATAATCCCATGAGGGAATGGTGAAACGATGTCACTTATATTGAGACAATTACAAATCAGAGCTTTATATTAAGTGATGATTTCGATTCTAGATTTTGATTTTCAATTTTCTAAAGCTACATAATTTTTTCCTAAAAAATTGTTAATGTTCGTCTTATGTGTGTACTTTTGTGTACTTACACAAAATAAGAAAAATCAGCCATTTCAGATGATACCAAAGCTTTTCCAAGTTTTCAAAATAACAGGATTAAAATCGTGTGTGTGCTATTCTGTTTTCCATAGGCACCAACCCAGACATTGCTTCACAGAACTAAGCAAGTTGGCTTTCGAAACATACTGAACAGATGCTTCTGATAACTTTCTGAAACAAGTAATAAACAGCATAGTATGTTAGAGTATGCTTATTTAAATGAAGGTCTAAGAAGTGATGGTTCTTGGTTTTTCATTTTTATTCTCATTTTAAAATCAATTTTCTGTGCTTTAGCATTTAATATTAAGCAACATTCATCCAACTCTAGGAGAGCGCTTTTTTTTTTCACATTTGCAGGCACAACATAAAAATTTTTTTTTAAATAAGGAAACCCATGACTTTGCCAGTGAAATTCTATTACTTTCTTCAGGAAATGATGATTTATATTGTAAGGGTTTAGAACCTGGAATTTTATATCTTCAGCTTTGGAAATCAATCAAACCATTTCCAGACCTTTGGCTCCTCTTTTAATCCTCCTCCTTGTCACCTTTCCTCCTTCCCATCCACCTCCTGGACCATCGCCCATCCTTCCCCAGCCACACACGATCTCATTATTCTTAATTCTCTGTAACTCTCTGAGGTAGATCCTCTTATCTATGGTAATTTTGCAGCATCAGCCGACCTGTTGTGGTTCCTGGGCCTTAGCCTGACCCAGCCTCTGGTGAATCATCCTGTTCCTGCCCCCACCCCCAAACACATTCAGTGGCATGATAGGCTGCTCTGTCTTCCTCTCTTCCTTGCTGATGCCAAAGAGGACTCGCAAGGAGCTTGCCAGAGAGACCCAGCTTTAGTGAAGGAAAGTGCTTACAGAGCAAGGAAAGGAAGAAGCAGTTCTTCTCAGGACTTAAATTAATGTTAAAAAGAAGGAAAAGAGTTGACGTGCAGGTTTCAGTGTGTACAGGATACTTCCAGTTGTCTTTCTAAAAGCCTTGCCTGTCCCCAAGGCACTCCCACATAATTTGTTGTTACCGGCCATGCAAATATTTTTCTAAATCGAAATTCAAACTCAGCCTCACAAACAGGTGCCTTTTAGTGCAATCAGGATAAAATACACATATGGCTATTATTCTCTTGCTTTGAAAAGGTGACGAAGGGCATAAGGGACTATTTAGGCCACGCCATCCCATCCCTGGGTAATTTGCCATGAGCCTCTGTGTGGATCCAGACCCTCCCTTTGTTTGAGATCCAGCACGTGATCCTGCGGATGACTGACAAGGGCAGACTTGTAACAACATTATTTCAGGAGGATAATAACCAGCCATCATAAATTCCTTTTTTAATAGTTTATTGCAGGTTGTAGGCTATTAACCATGGCTTTATTTTACGGCACCAAAGAAAGTAGTTCCTTGTTGCTGCTAGTCTCTAAAACCACTGTAAGACATTATAGTACCCTCAGAAATAACCTAGCCTTTCATGAAATAAATCATAAATAGTTGAGTTAAGAGAACCACTGTTAAAGAGGAAAAGAGAGGAAGGGAAGAGAAATAGAAATATCTGTCTGAGATACAAAAGAGGTGGTCTGGGAGCTGCTTCAATGCAAATAAAATTGGAACCCAACTTTCATAGCCACCCTTCTAAGTCTTACTTTCCTGAAATTGAACAAAGAAATCTTTTAAAGCTTTAACTCTAACTATGTAGAAAAATGAAAATGAGTTAGGAAGTAGCTCATTCTGAGATTTGAATGAGGAGCTCCTGGTTTCATTTCATTTCGTCTTCTGTTGGGGGTACACCATTTCATGACTAATTCCTTGCAGTGAAAGAGAGACATTAAATTTTCATTAAAAATCTCATGTTTTCTTAGGATTTTTACATCTTGACTTCAAGTCACTCTGCAAGAGGTCTTCACCACTGTGAGTTCTTGTAGTTTTGGACCACACAGCAGTACCTATGCCGTCAGTGGCCATCATGAAATAGAAAATAATTTTATAGACGTTGAATTAGAGGAGATAGTTTATAAGAGCATGTATATATCTTTTTCTTTTCCTTCGAAAATCTCTTGGCTTTTGTTGGAAAAATATGTAAGCCCTGAAATACCTTTTTGAAAAAACAATTCTTTGAAACACACATAGAGTTAAAGCCATGCAAGTCAGGTACATATGTGACTAATCATATTTTTGATATATCTCTCTGCCTAATCATTAACTTGAAATGCCATATAAGAATTTGTAATCCACAGTAAATTATTTCACAGAAATAATTTAAGAGGGCTGCTAATGTGAAACATTCTAGTTTCTACCAGCAGTTTGCTGCCAAACGTTGTAGAAAAAAAAGGAATCCCAGATATAAGTTGACATAAATTATAGTGAATATAAATCTCTAATGATCAAGTGGCGGTTAGAGATTATTGTGTTTAGAAGATAGGGAAAAAACATATTATACACCATAAAGTCTTTCCAGGGTTCAGTTTACATATTAGGAAACTGGATCTTTAAAAATTCCCTCAAAGCCTTTTAACTTCTTTGTTTAATGCCCTAGACTCAATGTTGTACATTTCAAAATATAATGTAATAGTTGAGTTTATTGAGCATAGAAAATAAAGGGGAAATCATATTTTAATTACCAGAGAGACTGCCTAAGCTCTATTTTTAAAATGTGAAAATTTAGCTTTCAAACTAAAACCTTTCACTTTTTTCAAATGTTCTTCTCATAGTATCTTTTTTGCAGAAAAAATCGGAATAACCCCAAATGATAATTATCCAAGTAATAGTTACGAGAGGTTCCCCCCTTCCAAATTCTTAGGTTTTCTGCAAAGCTGGAAACATTTGAGTGGAAATAATGTTCAGATTATAAAAAGCAGCAGCACATGAGTGAAATCAGGCAGAATTGGCCTGACAGGGGGTCAGAAACCAGAAACAGTGACATGCAGCCACTCAAATGGCAACATATTCAGGTAGAAATCCATAATTAGCTGAATTTTTTTGAGTTTAAAGGATTACTGTAAAGTACAGAATGAAAATAGTAAGTCTGGTTGGGAAAATTAATTCTCTTTCCAAATCTTCATCCTTTCCTTCAAGATCTGACTCCAGAGAAAGACAATTACGTCAAAGAAGGTTAGAGGCCTAATTCTGAACACTGCCTTTTAAGCACATTCTAGAGACCTATTAGACATCATGTAAACTGTAGACAGCAGCGTTTCTACCACCCCAATACTGAACATCTGTACACCAGCTTCTTGAGAGCAGAAATGGAGACATATGCATTTAACATATTCCAAGAGTATAGTCACAAGGGAAAATCTACCTTTCACCATATATGGCCATTGTGCAACTCTATCCAAGAACTCGATGCAGATATTTATGTAATATCTCCACTCCTTCTCCCTGCAGGTTGGCAGAGGTTTAAGGAAATTCTTTGGGGAGGCCCCTGCAAATTCAGCCTTCTAAAATATGAATGGTGTTGATGGAAAAAGCTGAAGTGCTTTTTTGAACATGAATCGGGACTATCGCCACGTGGGTATGTCAGAGAATTTATCAATCTTTCTAAAAACATCTATAGATATAAAATTTATAGTTGTTATACGTACTAAACATCTTATTTGTGCCAGAGTTTTTTGCTTGTTTTGTTTGCTTTTGGTAGGGTGTGATCTTGACCCATTCCTTTGGGGAATATCTTAGTATGCACTCAGATTCTAGTAATGGAAAAGAAAAGCCACGGATAAAGTGAATACTGGGTGATATTTTGTAAGTGAATTTAAGTGACTTCAGGAAATTGTCCCACATAGCTAGATTAATACCTTGCTGATTATTAAGGAGGGGAAATACAACTAAATGGCAGAGTTGCAATCATGGTATTCCGAAGGAGACAGAGTGTTAGAGATGACACATTTTTTTCATGAGTGTAATTTGCTTAATTAAATCAGTATAAAATGGGCATACTTGAATACAGTATATTTAATGAACACAGAGCAGGCGTGACAATGCAGTCACATAAGAAACTATGATGTTTTAGTACAGAACTTTATTTTTTATTTTTAAAAAGATTTTATTTATTTGACAGAGAGAGAGAGAGAGAACACGAACAGGCAAAGAGGCAGGCAGAGGGAGAGGGAGAAGCAGGCTCCCTGCTGAGTAGGGAGCCTGATGTGGGGCTTGATCCTGGGACCCTGGAATCATGACCTGAGCCGAAGGCAGACACTTAACCGACTGAGATACCCAGGTGCCCCTAGTACAGAACTTTAATGGTACATCAGAAAGGCATGTCAGAAAGGCTGGATTCTAATTCTACTCTGCTCTTTACTAGCTTTCTGACTGTGGCTAAGTTCCTCATCAGAAAGAAACGGAGGTGATCATACCCATCCTTACCTCACAATTATTATGAAGATCAAATAAGAGAACAAATACAAAATTGCTTTGAAAACTGTCAAACCCTCAGAAGCACAAGATACTATTATTACCATATTCTCCACCATCCTGCAATAACAGGATGCCATTTTCATGTCACTGCTAATGTAGGACTCCCACTGGGAAAAGAAAAATCAAAAGAATGTCATTGCCTCCACTACTGCTCTCTGGAAGGAGCCCTCTGACAGCATGGAGGAAGGGCCCTGCTCCCTCTGAGTATCACCCACTGCTCTGTGTCCAGGGTGTTCTCCAGGAGGCGGGCGGTACACTTGGGCCCACAGAGAGGGCATGGCTCTACAAATCATCCTCCACCTGCCTGTCTCCCATATAGGTTAATAAAAAAATCCTCTCAAACTTCCCGCATCAGAATATATGTTCGGATGATAGAGAAGTTTCAGATCGCCGAAGCTGCCTGACCTATTCTCTCTTTCATGCAAGAGTAGTGCATTTACTGCTTTTCTACTCGGCTCACCCTTCCTGCGAAATATATTTAAAATGTGTTCAGTAAATTGTTACCTAGTAGTGATTTAACCACGGGGACCTGGGGGCGGGGGGGGGAAGGCCTTAAAAATGTTAATTATCTGGAGCATAGAGCTTAACATTCTGGACTCCAAGATGGCATTTAAGCCTATTTAGATTTTCTCCAAATTCTTTAAGGCTAAAGCAACTTCTGATTGTATCTAGTAATCTCTAATTATTTGTGGAAATGGTAGATGTGAGAAGACCAGATTAAATCCACAGATAATCCCAAAATCTCATTTTAGCCAACAGTGTTGCTCTTTTCCCACCAAGCCCAGCACTAGAAGGACCTTTAAGAAGAGCTGAGCGGAGTTTCAGGCTCCCTATTCTCCTGCCCACCCTCTGATGGAGATGTTAATGAATCAGCCAAACTGCCGGAAAAGAAACCAGAAGAGAAAGTGAAAAATCAGGAGCCTGGGCCACTGCCAAGCTAGAAAAGCAGACGCCGAGGAGCTGGAAGGCCCTGGAGTCCCAGCATAAAGGAGCAACCCACAGAGCTTCGCCTTGGGAGCACTGGGCTGCAGTTCCTGAAGGAGTAGGGCTGTCCTATTTGGCAGTGCTGCCACACTCAGATCACACTCTGCCCAGTGTGACCCGGGTGAACAAGGCCAAGCTATAATCAGGAGCCTGGTTTCCTGGCTCATAGTAGGAAGGACCAGGCAGTGGACTGATCCAAGTGCTCTCCCCTCACTTGAATACAATTTGCTAACAGGATGAGGAAAGGAAGAAGAAAATAAAGACTTTGTTTTTAGAACCACCTTGTAAATCCCACTGGTTTACATTTTATTGGTTTTCCCCACTTGGTGCTTTCTGGTTTTTCTAACACAGTGGCTTATTAAGGTCACAACAGCAATGTCTCACAATCCTTTTGAACCCAGGTCTTTTGGGGAGTTTTGGTTCAAATGCGTCAGGAATTAAATTTGGGAGCAGGAAGAGAAGAGGTGGAGACGATTTGATGAAGGGAAGAGAGCCCGTTTACTGTAACGTTTGGGGTGGAATGATGGAAATCTGTGGAAGTCTGTACTGGGAGATAAAAGAGCTGGCGTGGTGGAGCTACAGTTGGCCAAAACAGGAGACAAGGAGTGGTGTCCAGCCAACTAGATGTAAAAAGCTGCTCCTGAATTTAAACTCTCTGAACCACAGAGCTCAGGATTAGCATAACTGATTTATGTTCTAAATTATGTCCCTTAGGCTCACAGCACCTCCAGGACTCGATATCTGCAAACCGAGGGTAATGCCCAGACGCCAGAGGCTGGGAGGGCGGATGTGGACCTTGGGCAAGAAGGGACGCAGGGCCCTTCCCTCGGAGGCTGCCGTGATTGCCCCCCGGCTCTCGGGGAGTGCGGGGCCCCTCGGCCGGCACAGCCATCTGGCTCTCGAGCGTTCCTCGCGCGGCGCGGGCAGCGGCGGGAGGGTGCGGCGCCCCCAGGGCTCCGGGGGTGAGGGCCGGGTGTGGAGGCGGCTGGCGGTGGGTGTCTGGGCCGAGCTCTTTCCGAGCGGCGGTTCCCGCGCCCTCCGCCCGCCGGGGTCCCCGCCGCCTACGCCGCCCCCTCCTCCCCCCGGCTCCCCTCGACCTCACTCGCGCGCCGCTGGCTCCTCGGCGGGCGGGTCCCTGTCCTTAGTCCTTCTTTCCTGCCCCCCTGCGGCCATCGGGGGGAAAGCAGCACGACCTCTCCTCGGTCCTGGCAGCCAGGGCCGCCGGCGCGGCCGCCTCGACAGTGGGCCCCCGGGTCGCGCGCGAATGCGCTGTGCTTGGGCGGGCGGGAAGGGCTGCGCTCTGGGGGGGGGGGGGGGGAGGAAGGGGGCAGAGGTGATTCCTGTGGACAGGGACCCCCCCTGGGATATTCGAGAGGGTTCAGGCAACTCCGCACCGCCGCCCCTCCCGGCCCATCCCAGAATGGGGAGGACGCGCGGGGACACACCCTTTCACAAGGCCAGGGCTGGCCGCTTCCTCACAGTAACTTGATGAGCCGGTGAGGGGTGGGGGCAGTGGGTCTGCAGTGTGGACAGAGGAGGTGGGGTGAGAGGGTATCGCAGCCTGGGGTTTAAGTCAACAGGAGTAACTTGTGGCCACCACCTCTGCAGATCCGGCTTAGGGGTTTACTTCATTCGAAGTCCCCCTTTCACTGTCTGCTAGCCTAGAGGGACTCACGAGTGATGGCCACATCCTGGCAGTCCGAGGGTGCGCGGCCTTTTTCTCAGCCCACGCAGCCAGTGAGGTGATGGCTGCCAGAAAATGTGTTTCCTATCCAGCGTTTGTTGCACAAAGGCAAAAAAATAATGTGGCTAAAAATGGTGAACTTCCTGTCTAGGCTTCCCTTACCCACCCTGGTTCCTCACTTAGGAATAAAGACTTGAGTAACAAAGATTAGTTGGAGACCTCTTTTCCTTTGTACATCCCAGATTTCTGCTGGTTCAGTGTCCTGTGTCAGGTGAAATTATTCATGAGGCTCTGCACAGAGTTGATAAGTCTTCCTCTTTCCTCCTAGAAATTCCAAGTGGATTTAAATCACTCCCTGGTTGCTGCAGAGAGTCTGTGTTTTATGGGAGTTCTCTAGTGAGCTTTGAAGTATTTGCTTACCAAATCTGTTTCTCAGCTTCCAGCTCCTGAATAAATTACTCACTCCTTCTCTCTGCCGCCACTCCCCCTGCCCCCCTCATGTGTGAACAGTGGAGATGTTCTCTGGACAATAGCTTGGAATGATTGCTCTGGGACCTATCAGTCAGTTGCCGGTCCTGGGACACCCATTTGCTACATGCTTGACTGAGAGATTTCAAATGTCTGATGGAACATGCAGGGAATTGGGGCCCTTGGACCTTATTCTGTGCACAGATTTATCCCTTTCTCACAGGATCACTCAACTAGTGTCACCATTTAGTATCTTGAGCCCGGTCGCCTTGTCAGGAAAATGGCCATTAGAATACTCATACTTTACTCAGACTTTAGAGAGCACATTAAAATCCTTGTGTTGAAAACATCTTGGAGCTTCTGTGAGGATTGCCACTTGCCAGAGGTTAGTGTTAATTGATGTCAGGCAGGTCTGTTGCAAAGACTGTAGACTTCTATTTGTTTTTTTGTTTGTATAAGGGCTAGAGAGGGTAAAGAGAAAATGGGCAGCTAAGGCCCTTTGGGGAGCCAGGCGGCATTTTGCATGATCTGCCAATCTACTTAAAAAAGCATTGTCATCCAACCTGGTGATCAGGATGGGACATGGCTAAGTTGTGTGTTTCAGGGCCCGTGCTTATTGTCCACATGCTTAATGTGCCACTAAAATCACCATTTCTGTCATTCACACAATGTGTTCAAGAGGTAATTAAAGACTTCCCAGGATATTCAGGAGCAGGGCAGCCACTGCTGGAGTTGAGATTGGTCACATTCCTATGATTCACCTCACCAGGGGCCTCAGCTGCGCAAGGATTCCTTGAATCTCCTGTTGGCCTTCCCAGGAAAGGGCAAGGACTCTGTAACCCTCTTCTTATTTAGAGTTTTACCAAAACAACATCATCAACAACAACAAAAAGTAAAACAAGAAATCAAAATATACGAAAGCATAGACATCTGGCAAGTTTACAAAGCACAGATTTCTTACCCTAAAATAATTAAAGCCTGTCAGACTTGGCTGATGCTGCCTCTGGCTGAGGTCATGGCTTCAGATTCCTTGTCGCCCACATCACTGCTGATTCATCAGAGGAAGGAGTTCATGCCACTCTGCTCCCTGGTCTTCTTCAGGGGCCTCAGCTTGGCTGGACTCCCACTTTTGAGCATTTCCCAGTCCGGAGTCAAGCTTCCTCCCTGAGCCTCTTGGCAGTCCCAGGATTTTCCAGAGCGGCATGCAGGGAACTTTGGGCCCTCACCTGTCACCCTCCACTCTCAGGCAGCCAGCCCTGGCAGCAGGCCCCAGCCCCACCCATCCAGAATCCTGCCTACTTTGTATTCACCCCTCCCCTCCCCACCTCTCCCCAGCCAGCCAGCACCGCTGAAAACCACCTGTTTTGTGTTTTGAAAGCCTGGAAGCACCCCCATCCTCCACCCTCACAGACCTCCCACTGAGTTCCAGTTTCCTGTCCAAACTCCAGATTTAAGTTCTCGACTCAATTGAAGAACATAAGAGCTTGCTGCATATTCAGGCCTTTCCTTCCTCCAGCAGAAATACAAAAACCCGCACAGGAGGAGTTGCCAATGGTCCCCCTTTCAGGGGAAGAGTGGTCTTGTAAAGTTCTAAACCTGGCAGCCTTGGGGGGGGGTGGTCCTCAAACTTGTCAGAGGTCAGAGGTCCTCAGACTTGTCAAGGTCATCTCTGCAGGGCACCATGTTCCCGATTAGTCCCCTCAAATGTGCTAGAAACAATTTTACAAGCAAAAGCTATGCCTGTGCTCTGGCATGTACCATGAAATCACAACCATCAATAAACAGATGCACATACACACACAAAGGAAACGATTGAAGTTCCTGACTGGCAGTTTCTGAATGTTCTGGTGATGCTAATTTGTTCAATGATGTTTTTAGCTGTCTGTCAGCATTTGCTAGCAGCTAAGTGGGAGCAGGTGTCAAAGACTGGAGGAAAACTTTTGGAAGGTAAAAAGCTTAAAAGTGACAAAGCTGTCCCTGTGTAGCAGGCGAAGGGTGGCCATCCAAAAGTTACTTCTTCATCCACACAGAACCTGTGAATGTGTTGCTTTACATGGCAAAAGGGACTTTGCAGATGAGATTAAGTTAATGATCTTGAGATGGGGAGATGGCCCTGGGTGGGCCCAGTGAGATCATAAGTGTCTTTGTAAGTGAAAGGGGGAGGCAGGAGCGTCAGAATCAGAGAAGGATTTGAAGATGCTGGCTTTGAAGATGGAGAAAGAGGCCAAAAGAGTGCTGGAAGCCTCTAGAAGATGGAAAAGGAAAGGGAATGGATCCTCCTCCAGAGCCTCCAGAAGAAATGCAACCCGCCCACATGTTGATTTTAGTCCAGTGAACTCCATTTCAGACTTCTGACTTCCGGAACCGTAAGATAATACATTTGCATTATTTTAAGTCACTAAGTTCGTGGTCATTTGTTACAATGACAACAGGAAATCAGTAGTCTCCACTAACTGTTTCTGTGACTTGCGAGTAGAATCCTCTCTTTTGGATTTGATGGGAACACTGGTACAACATGAAGAATAAGACAACATCCCCATTCGTTTGTTCCAAGAGCTGTCATCTGTCATTAACTTACCGCCAACGCTAAGCCAGGTCCTGCGCTTAGTCACTGATAAAGTAGCAAGAACTTTTTGTGATAGGTGTTGTTATGCACCTGGTAAAACTGAGGCTCAGTGTAGTTCACACACCAGTGCTGACAGGTGAGAGAAAGGGTACACCTTCTACTCCAGTGAATTCCAAAGTCCTTGCTATTTCCTCCAATCCATTTGCTGCCCCTCCAAGCCACTGTTCCTCATCCCCAGGCTGTTCCATCTACAGGAATGCTCCCTCTCATACAGCCAAAGAACTGCCTTTTTCTGCCATTGTAGGTGGCAAGCCACAGTCAAAACTGCTGCTTGGAAAGCTCCTTTAGGTTGCAAATAAAGTTTGGGTTGAACCTCCAGTGAGTGGCATAATCGGACATTCTTTATGTGCAAACTGGACTTGGGTCTATCAGTTACAGGATAACATGTCCATTTCAAAGTCCAAAAGTGGGGAGATTTAGTAATCCTCTCTCTGGACATGACCTCGGCCGTGTCGCCAGCTTTGTAAGCCCCACACGTACTCGCCAGGGGTAAGGAAGGCTCCAGGGAGTGAGCTGGCTGATGGACACTTTGCCTGGATTTAGTGACTCTCAGTCCTGACTGCATTCAAATGAGCTCAGAAGCTAGAGAAACCTGTCAATGCCAGGTCCCACCCCAGGCAATTAAACCGTACTGTGTATGGTGGGGCCTGGGCATCAAGGTACAGGCCAACTCTGATGTACAGTCAGGACCACTGTAGGATCCCTACTCAGTTGGATTATATCCCTTACCTGAGCCTGCTGTCACTGGGAGGACTGTCTGGGTGTGTCAGCTCTGCCAAGCCAGTAACCATGGGAGCTGTCAGGGCCCCAGTGCGCCTGTCAGGAGAGCAGGTAGACCCTCATTCACAGGACACTGCATGGCTGGGAAAGCGTATTGGGTCTCTGCCTGAGCAGATGCTTTTTAGGGTGACCAGCCATCTCCATTTGCCCAGGACTTTAGGGGAGACGGGTGTTCCCAGACATGAGACTTTAAGTCCCCCAAACAGGAAAGTCTCAGGGATTTTGACAGGGAACTGGAAGTCAGAAGTCCACGGGAACAAAGTATCATTGTTGGGTGGTGCATTCTGGCATGAGAGGAGGGGTGCGTGTGTGTGTGTGTGTGCAAAAGTGTGTGTGTGCACACGTGCGCATGTGTGGAAGTTTGTGTGACTGTGACATGAGTGTGTGTGAGAAATTTGCCCATTAGTTTATGGGAATGTGTGCAAGTATATGAGAGTATGTGCGTGCGTGTGGATGGGAGTGTGTGACTGAGCATGTGTGGGTGTGTGTTTTCGAGTGAGAGTGTAGGCATTCTGGGGACAAGAGGCCTCACCAACCCAGAATTGCCCACTACAGTGGCTTCTAAAACATCTGAGCATGGGCCAAGCCAGCTGGCCCTGAGTCCTGCCAGAAAACAGCCCAGAAAAAAATTTGCCCTGAGTGGTTCAGTGAGCTCAGGGGTAGAAATTGTACATTTATTTTGCTCTATGACAGTATAATGAGCTTTTCCTCTTGTGAGGAATGAAAGGGCAGTGTGCTTTCTGACAGCTGTGGGAGCTGCCTTCCTGCCTGGATAAATCTAGTATCCCCCGATATTGCTACACCTGTTTAAACAAGGAACAAAATAGGTATTTATTTGAAGTTCAAGAGGCCATGTGAGCCATGGCCTAAATATAGGCCTGGATATAATTATAAAGATACTTAATTCTTTGTTCTGAAAGACTTTTGCAGCCTGCTGTTCTCGCAGAGGCTCTGACCGTTTCCTTAAACACGTGTCCCTCTCAGAACGAGCAAAGGCAGGGGTGAGGAAGCCCGGTGGAAGGTAGGGTGCAAGTCCGGGGAGCAAGGGATAGATGACTCCCAGACCTTGTTGACCATCAGAATTATCAGGGAGGAGGCTTGATAGAGATGTAGATCTCTGGGTTCTCTCCTGGAGATTCTTTCCTTCGGCTTGGAATGGAGGGCAGGAACCTGTATTTTTAAAGCACCCCAGGTGATTCTGATGATTACCCAAGTTTGGGAACCTCTGACCTAAGGCATTATGGTGGGGGCTTCCTTCCTGTGAGGAATTTCTGGGACTAGGTCAGGAATACTAATAATTGCCATTTCCTGGGCACCCCTCACATGTAGGCACGCATCTCTATTCCCATTTTACAGATGAGGCAACTGAGTTCTTTCCTTCATTTCTGTACTGTGCGCCAGAGCACCTCAGGGCAGGAGTTCATCATGTTTTTTAGGACACAGGCCTTTGAGACTTTGATGAAAGCTGTTAACTCTCATCATAAAGCAAAACTGCACATGCACAGAAGATTTTGCCCAGTTTTGGAGGGTTTATGGGAAGCCCCCTGAAACCTATCGAAGGACCTCTGGTTAAGAATGTACATAGGTCATATGGACATAGGCATGTCCATCGACAGATGAATGGATAAAGAAGATGTGGTATATATACACAATGGAATATTATGCAGCCATCAAAAGGAATGAGATCTTGCCATTTGCAACGTCGTGGATAGAACTGGAGGGTGTTATGCCGAGTGAAGTAAGTCAATCAGAGAAAGACATGTATCATATGACCTCACTGATATGAGGAATTCTTAATCTCAGGAAACAAACTGAGTGTTGCTGGAGTGGTGGGGGGTGGAAAGGATGGGGTGGCTGGGTGATAGACACTGGGGAGGGTATGTGCTATGGTGAGCGCTGTGAATTGTGCAAGACTGTTGAATCACTGATCTGTACTTCTGAAACAAATAATGCAACATATGTTAAGAAAAAAGAAAAAGAAGAAGATAGCAGGAGGGGAAGAATGAAGGGGAGTAAGTCGGAGGGGGAGACGAACCATGAGAGACAATGGACTCTGAAAAACAAACTGAGGGTTCTAGAGGGGCGGGGGGTGGGGGGATGGGTTAGCCTGGTGATGGGTATTAAAGAGGGCACATTCTGCGTGGAGCCCTGGGTGTTATGCACAAACAATGAATCATGGAACACTACATCAAAAACTAATGATGTAGTGTATGGTGATTAACATAATAATAAAAAATTTAAAAAAAAAGAGGAAAAGAAAAAAAAAAAGAATGTCCATCCTAAAGGACATTCCCTAAGGAGAGTCTACAGACAGGCACGATGAGCTTGATCCTCAGCAGGCTGAGTTAAGGCTTATGGGGCACTGTGGGGCTTATGGGATTTTAGGGCACCTGGAGGGAAGCTGTGGATCCAAGAACTGAGAATGAAACATGGACCCTGCTTCCACTTTAGTTGGAAAGACATGACTGCGCAGGATGAAAGATAATCTGAGATTCAAGGTAGTGTAGGGTTGACACTGTGCTGCAGTTCAGGGAGGTGAAGCTGTGTTCTGTGGCAAGGCTAAGAGGCGAGGAGGTGAGGCCTTGGAGGAGCCTGGCCTGAACTCGGCAGGAAGAAGTCTAGGCACAGGGAACTTAGTGATACTTTGGGGGAGGAGGGGAGAAAGCCACACCCAAGGCAGAAACAAGGAAAACCAAGCCATTAAAAGAAAAAAAAGATCTTGTGTGCTAAAAAATGAACCTCTTCCCTGCCCCCCCCAAAAAAGGAAGGAAGAAAGAAGAAGGTAAGAGAAAGAAATGCTCAACAGAATGATAAACTTTGTGATCATTTAAAAATATGTTACACTGAACAATTAAACTATTTTAACATAAAACATAATGCTAGATAATTATGCTTTACAATTACAGAAAAAGATAATTACAGAATAATTACATCATTTACTTGAAATATATTAATTTATGGTTCCCCACAGAGAACGTGGCCCAGTAACAGGAGACCTACGATAAGGTTGTGTGGGAACATCTTTCCGTTTATCTCTGAGACTCTATGCATAGCCTCATTTGCAGATTACGGTTGGAAGTCTAAATTTGAAGCTCTTTGTGAAAATGAGGTTTGAGCCAAAGGCACTCCTGCCCAGTGATAGACCATGTCACAGTGTGCTTGAAGATCTGTGCCGCATAAAGTGGGGGAAATGGAAATGTCTGGATCCCACTGGAGAAGGCTCTGAGGCCCCACTGCGTTTCCTCCTATTTCCTCTAGGAGGAGCTGCTGCAGTTTTGAGGGAAGGTAGAGTCCCAGTAGGGCAAGAGGGCAGAGGGCAGAGGGCAGAGGACTCGGGGTGTGGAGAAACTGGAGCCTGGGAGACTAGCCAAGCAGCAAGTGCAAAGAGGCAGATGCAAGGAGGAGAGCCTGGACAAGGGCCAGGGGAAGGCAGATTCCAAGAAAGCAGGATCATCTTCCCCTAGGGGTCTGGGGGAGAGAAAGGAGGCAGAGAGGAGCTCTGGTTTTGCCAGAGGGTGCTGGGCAATGGTGGCTCCGCGGACAGAACTGGAATTCACAGGGTCTGAAGTGTGAAGACAACTTCTGGCGGGAGGCAGGGAGGCTCACCCCCTAGGTTATCTCATTGATGCCTCCTCCCAGTAAGAGTGTCTTCATAGTTCCTTATAGCATAGTTAAAAGACAAATGCTGCAGGCAGGGTCCCCTGCTGGCCTGGCACTGTGTTCCCTGCTTCTCCAGCGAGGGAGGTCCCTCTGTCTGCTGTGCCCAGAGAATAACACCATAAGGTGAGATTGGGGTTCTTTAAACAGACAAGGCATTTCAGCAACTGCAGGGCAAGATGCCTTGCAGATATTTGCTGAACGTTTTAATGACAATTAAACATATGAAAATGAATAATAAAAAACAAAGCCAAGAGTGAATCTGTAGTTAGATAGAGGCAGAAATAGATGTGCAGGCTGACAGGGACTTTTACTCTTCAGTAATAGCAGGAATTAACAGTGAAATAAGCTTACGAGAAAGGAGAAGCGTGGAGTCAGAGACCTATTTCCCACAGTGGTTCAGTTCCGTACAGGAACTATGAGTTTCAGAAATGCACATTGCCACTGTCTGGGATAGTGAAATGATTTCTTAGACAAATATAGTAGTTTCCTGCTTCAGAATGCAGTTTCTTTGCATAACAATGAGTTTACTGAACCCACCCAGAAATCATTACAAGATTTTTTAACCCATTTGTAAAAAATGATTGAAAACATGCAGGGAATCTGATTTCCCATGTTTAGACAAAGCTGCATATGACCCCTTTTAAAGAACAATTGCAACATAAAGATACATTTAGCTCTATTCCCATTTAAAAGGACTCCTTGCAGGGACATGTGACTAGTTCTAGCCACTAAGATGCAAAATGTCTCCTCTCGCCAGACACTGAATCTGCTGATGCATGATCTTGGACTTCCTGGCTTTCAGGCTGTAAGAAACAAATGTTTGTTGTTGGTAAGCCACCAAGTTTAGGGTAATTTTGTTATAGCAGCCAAAAGGGACTCAGACAATGGATGTTTGTAGCGTTTCTAGTTTCCAGGGCTGTGCCTGACACCCTTTCAGTATCTCTTTGTGTTCATGCATGCGAGTTTCTTCAGAGAACATAACAAGAGGTGGATTTACTGGGTCACGGAGAATATCGATTTTCAGTACTGCTTGATATTGCCAAATGATTCTTAAAGTGGCTGCACAAGGTTATACTGAGGGCAGCTATTTTTAGAGCTTACATTTTACGCTCCTATCTTTGCCCTGGGTCCTCATGTAGACAATGTCATGCATTCACCTTTAGAAATCTTCTAAACTCACCACTCTTATCCTACATAGCTATGTGTTATGACACATTAAGGGTTTTTTTTTTAAAGACATATTCCTTGCAAAAAATTCAGGTGATTCATAAAAGTGTAAAGAACAAGGTAATAATCACCCGATATCCTAGCACTCAAAGAAAACCACTATTAACATTTTGATGAATATCCTTCCAAACATTTCTGGTGCAAATGGATATGTGTGCAACATTGTGTAAATGGAGTCAGGCAGGCTAGTTTATCCCCTGCCTTTTCACTCAACAGTCTGTTATGAACACCTTGAGATAATTTTCCAAATCTACAAAACTCCTTGATTTCCTCTGGCTTGGAGTCACTTTGAGGTTAGAAGATGAGAGGAAGGGAAGGGAAGAGAGAGAGCTAATAGTGGCAAAGGGTTTGGCACATGCTCCATCTGATTTCCTCATCCCAACCATCCAGGGATGCAGGCGCTACCACCCATCCTATGGATGGGGAAATTAGGGTCATAGCAACAGAAGCAATGGACTTGGAATTCAGTAAGGTCTCCCCCTCATCCCACTGCGTCTACTCCACCTGCTCAGCCCTCCTCATCTCCCACGGGGCTCCCTCAGTCCTCTACAGATGCAAAGGGAGAAAGGCACTTGAAGACCCAGAAGATGGGAGGCCCACATCTCACCCCAACCTTGGTGAAGCCAACAGGGGTGAGAATATAAAAACCTTGCCTCACTGAGGTAAGCATCTGCTTTCCCTCTTCCCACCTCAGGCAGGGGGGCAGCAGTGTATTCCTGAAGGCCCTCGGAGGGGCATTAATCTGGAAATATCTCAGAGGAGAGGGCAAAGGGCCATGCCTTGACTAGGTGGAGGCAGCCACCAATCCCAGACTTGCAAGGGGTAGGAGGGTCAAGGGACACAGGGAGGCAGAGATTGGGGTAGCTAGTGGTTGCCAGGTCTGTGGTAAGTGCCTCTCTGAGCTGCCAGGAGTGCCCAGAAGACAGATGGTGAGGAGCCTGGGTCAGCTGTGGCTTCACATAGCCAAAGGAGCAACGGTAAAGAGGGAAACCACCAGGGCCCAAGGACATGGCCTCCCTTCCCACCGTGCCATTGGGTAGCACCACATAAGCCCACATTTCTAGTAGGCTCCCAGGATTGGGGGAGGGAACAACCTAAGTTTTGGGATGCTAAGTTTTGTTTTGGAGCAATAAAGGAATGTGCCATTCCTTGAATTGGATATTGTGGCCTAAAACTCGGGGCTGATGATACAGGTATGCGACCTGTACAGTCACCCAGAGCCTCATACTTAGAAGAGCCCTGCCCTTGGCCCTTGATTTAATGTTCTGCCGTCACCATCTTGAAACTCTTGGTAAATTTTTGAAGAAGGAGCCCCACATTTTCATTTTGCACTCATGTGCAAATTATGTAGCTGGTCCTTGCAAATGCGTGCCTACTGCATGCCCACATGGCAGACGTTTCTAAAGTCTTCTGTCATTAGAAGAAATCCTCACCGAGACCTGGAGCAGTTAATGAGAATGCTAACCACTGGCCAAGCCCACTGTCGGGTTGGTTACATACATCTCTCCCATGAAAATAGGGCTAAATATAAACTGAATATGTATGATTATGACACTAAATATGAAAACCATGGTGGTACATAGAAGGGGGTAGCCAAGATGAAAGCGAAGCTGCTGGGGGTGGAAGCTGGGGGTGGGGTGTGTTTTCAGTGGGTTTCAATGGAGAAGGCTCGAGAAAGGGCCAGGGAGCCCTGACCAGTAACACATGTGTCTCCAGAGCCCCAGCCTGCTCCCAGGAACAAGCGCTCACCCAGCGCTGACAGCTCCCAGGAATGCGGACGGTTCAGGGCGTTTCTCCTTGCAGAATCCCCGCTTGTTTTTTGGCCTGAAATTTGCACAGAACTTCAGAAGTTATCCATCAGTCTAGAGTCTTTGTATATATTTGGAACTGAATAATCTGCTTTTGAAGCCATCAGATGGTTTCTGTTTTTGATCTACCCAGGAACCCAGGTTCTTGGGGCTTAAATGACTGCTTTATGGAGAGAGGATGCTTTTTTCCAAGGTTCCAAAATTTGCACTGCTCTAGTCGGAAGCTTCCAGAAGCACCCTGCAGCGGGGCGCCTGGGTGGCTCAGTTGGTTAAGCGACTGCCTTCGGCTCAGGTCATGATCCTGGAGTCCCGGGATCGAGTCCTGCATCGGGCTCCCTGCTCAGCGAGGAGCCTGCTTCTCCCTCTAACCCTCCCCCCTCTCATGTACTCTCTCTCTCATTCTCACTCTCTCAAAATATATAAATAAATCTTAAAAAAAATAAAAATAAAAAACAGAAGCACCCTGCAGGTGGTTAGGTGTTTGTGGGTGCTGGACAGAAGTGTCCCCCCGAGATGAAGGGTCTGGTGTGTTGGTATGACCAGGGGCTAGGAGACCGGGGTGCAGCACCCCTGGGACACAGACTTCTTCATGCGCCCACGTGCTCACTCTCCCTCACTGCAGTGCACTTTCTCTGTAATTAGCACGGGACAGAGGCCTCTGGTTCTCACAGGTAGCCTTCATCACCCACCGTCATGTATCAGGCACAGACCCAAGTGCTCAGGGGAGGGACGTGGCAGTGTCTTCACGCTGGGTTTAGGTGCTCACTGCGTTCGGGGCACGGTGCTAAGCTCTCTCACAGGTGATTCTGTTTAACTCTCAAAACTGCCCAATAGTTGGGGTGCCTGGGTGGCTCAGTCGTTGAGCATCTGCCTTTGGCTCAGGTCATGATCCCAGGGTCCTGGGATCGAGCCCCTCATCGGGCTCCCTGCTCTGCGGGGGGCCTGCTTCTCCCTCTCCCACTTCCCCTGCTTGTGTTCCCTCTCTCACTGTGTCTAGGCTCTGTCAAATAAATAAAATCTTAAAACAACAACAACAACAACAAACTGCCCAATGGAGCAGGCGCTCTTACTAAACCGCGTTGCAACAGATAAGAAAAATGAGAGGCTGAGAGGCCAGAGAAACTGACACAAGCTAGCAAGTGTTGGAGCTAGAGTTCAGAGCCCAGCAGAGCCCGTCAGTGTGATCTCATGCTCACTTGCCCAGCATGTGGGGAGAAAGAGGAGGCTAATTACAACAAGGACCCCAGAGCAAAGGTGCGAGTTGACATCCATGAGAAATGTGGGGCATTTGGGCATGAGAGAGGCCAGGAGGCAGAAGCTTCTTGGGGGAGGTGGTGCTGCCAAGCAGCAGGGAAGCAGGACACCCTTAACCCCCCAGACGGTGACCATGGATGGGCTCCACCCCCGTGGAGCCCAAGCCGGGCCAGGCTCATAGGTGTGCAGTGAGTGAAGAGGGACCATTCTGAGCACTGCCCAGTGCAGCTCACTCAGCTTGTCTTCTGGTTCAGCTCGCCCAAAGGCACGGGGGCAGCCTCTAAAGCAGAAGGTACTATCACCTGAAAGAAAGACCAGGTTCAATGAAAGACCTGGTCCCCCAGAACTTGAGGGAAGCCAAGAGGAGAGCTTGCTCTGCTTTGAGCCCTAATGATGGAGTATGAGGCAGGTGGGAAGAGTCTGCTCTAGGTCCTTGGAACAGCTATCAGAGTTCGGCAGAGGAGTGGTCACATCCAGTGCAAGAGTGGGAGCATCTAGGTGAACCTCATGAAAATGCCAGGGAGGTAGATCAAAAACAGAATATTGGCAATTTCATTTGTTAATTCTAATCCAACCCATCCAAGAGCTGACTGTCCACGGTGGCTAGGAGGGAGTAGGTGAACACAGTGGACAAGTTAGTGCAGGGAGCAGGGAGCAGCCAGCCTGGGGAGGACAGACACACTGTGTCACAGCAGAGGACAGATAGGACACACATTTGAGACATTCAAGAGAGCCCTTGAAACTGGAGGAAGAAAGTTGTTGTGGCTGCAGCATTCCCATGAGCAGAAGCTGGAGGTCAGTGTCCTGTGACTATCGTTCAGCCCTTGTTGTGAGCTGGGGTGGCCCAGGAATGAGGGTTGTACTCACACCCAGGTAGATGTGGCCAGGCTGTCAGCTAAGCATCGATGCTGCCCATGGGCCAGGGGTGGGGTGGGGGGGGTCAAGGGAGGCTTCTTGGAGGAAGTGAAACTTGAGCTAATCCTTCAAGGATGGGTGGGAATTCAAAACATATGCAGAGAAGGGGAGATGGTGAGAGATGGAGAGATCTAAACTTCTAAAGGTATTTTAAAATAGGGAAAGTCACAAAATAGTATGGAAACCATGATTCCTTTTTTTGTTAAAAACATGTGAATAGGGGCGCCTGGGTGGCTCAGTGAGTTAAGCATCCGATTCGATTTCAGCTCAGGTCATGATCTCAGGGTCCTGGGATTGAGCCCCACATTGGGCTCCCTGCTTAGCAAGAAGTTTGCTTGTCTCCCTCTGCCTCTGGCCCTTCCCCTGCTGTGCTCTCTCTCTCTTTCTCTCTCTGTGTGTGTCAAATAAATAACTAAATAAATAAATCCTTTATTTTATTTCATTTTAAAGATTATTTATTTGACAGAGAGAGTTAGAGAGAGCAGGAACACAAGCTGGGGGAGCGGGAGAGGGAGAAGAAGGCTTCCTGTCTAGCAGGGAGCCCGACACGGGGCTCGATCCCAGGACCCTGGGATCATGACCTGAGCCAAAAGCAGACACTTAATGGCTGAGCCACCCAGGCTCCCAATAAATAAGTCTTTTAAAAGTTATGAGTATATAGCTACTCATAAATATTAAAATAATGATATATGGAAGAACATTTATTAAAATCTAAACTATGCTGTCATTATTGGGTAGTTTTTACTTCTTTTTGCTTAACTATATTTTCTAATTCTTCTACAATAAGCATGTGTTACTCATGTAAGGTATGGAATATAGGCTGCCCTAAGTCCTGTCAATATGTAAATGTTTCATGTAGGAAGCTACTACCTGACTGTAAGTTGGAATTCTTCCAAGGTATTACTGGAATAATAGATTTCTACAGTTCCTGGTGTATATAACATAATGGTTTATGAGCGTGCACCCTCCAGGTTTGATTCTATCTCCATATCTTGATAGCTGGTGAAACAGAATAATGATAGTACCTACCGTCTAGGCTCTTTTTGGAACTCAGTAGGTGTTATTATTGGCTTCTCTCTCTCCCCCCTCCACAAACACCAGACCCTTACATGAACAGCCCTCTCGACCATCTACATGAAGGTGGTGTAGACCCACCAAGGCTTCTCAAAATTTAACATGCATATGAATGACCAGGAGATCTTGTTTATATGACGGTTCTGACTCAGGAGGTCTGGGCCTAAGATTCTCCATTTCTAACAACCTCTAGGTGATGTCACGCTGCTGATCCATGGACCACACTTTGAGACAAGAAGGTAAGGATGAGTTAATGTCTTTTTACAATGTCCAGGAACAAAATGCCCTTAAATGTATTCAGATGTTACCTGTTGTAAGGATTCTCTTCTCCCTTGGGCAGTACTCTGTCATTCTGTAAATGACATCAGTAAACATAAACACCTACTTCTGTGTATAAGACCCTGTGCTGGGTTCTGGGAAATCAGGGTATCTGTTACAAGAGAGGGCCCCTGCCCTTAAGGAGCTTGCATTCAACACCTAAGCATAAAAATGTTCGCAGCTGTGAAAAGAATTTATCCTGGGTGCTGAGGGCTCCAGACAGTGAGTGAATGAAGGCAGGATTCCAGGGTCTATTTTGAATGCTGTAGAGAACTCAAGTCCAAATACTTACTTTGAAACGTTGAGGATTAACACATGCTCCAGATGCGGGATTGCACAAATAAGTCTTAACAGTTAATGTGAGTCATGTCTCTCTATATAAATATATGCTCCCATAGGATCTGTGAGGTTGTGGTGTATTGTTTTCATAGTTGCAAGTCCTCCCCATTCCTTGTTGAATGGAAGAACCAGGGGTTGAGATATGGAAGTCATCTGGAACATAAATACATAGGCTTGCGGCCATACCACACCATTGTATCCATTGTGTAAAGAACATGTTTGTCTCATTTGGCTGCATTTTGTGGGGCTTTCAGCTCCTGCTGTATTCCATTTGAAGATTATTATTTACTATGGAAACAGTGATGTCAAGTTGATGTGGGTGGGACTCGGGCCATGAATAAACACAAAATAGTTCATCACACAGGGTGCAAATTATTATTAGGCTTAGGAGTTTCCAGCTTGTGCAGGCACCCCCCCAAGTTTGTGGGGAGTAGGCTGGCAGGCCGTGGGCTGGCACACTTGGGAGAAAGTGTCCTTTTTAAATGGCACAAGTGTCTTGGAATAAAGCTATCAGCCCTGCTGAAACAGGACACGGTCTGTCCACAGGAGCAATGGGAAAGAAGTGATTTAATGGGGGCACATGAAGATAAGTGACCCACTGTGGGAAGATTTTCTTAAGTGATGATTGCCCTAGGAAGCAAGAACTCTCTTTTACATAAGGAATTTCTATCAGGTGGGGACCCTTTGGAATGGGAACTCCTGGAAAATGGGGCTCTCTGGGAGTGCTTGGAGTTGAGCAGGTCTGAGGTTGACAGGAACTGCTGTGGGAAGCCATGGGGCCAGAAGAGAGCCATAGGCCTAGCTCATGGGGACGGGAGGTGTAAATAAGACTTCCCAGTAATATCAGCCGTTTTTATCAGGTGCTAGTTATGTTCCAGACATTATACCCTTCGGTTCTCTCCATAAGCCGTATGTTTGACCTAATAGTAGTGTTGCTTCCATCTCACAGATGTGGAAACTGAGACTAAGGGAAGGCGAGAACTCGATGATGGCGTGAGATGAACCCATTCTGACTCCAGAACCTACTTTTTTTTAAACACCACTCCATGTCCCTAAAAAATGGTGGAACCATAGCCTCAGAGTTTACAGTATTCTGGCTCAAAGTGTTTTGTTATCTCTAGATCCACGCAACACACACCATGGTCTGGTGACAGAGCACCCAACCGATCAGCAGGTGGGCGTGGGGTAGCTGGAGCATGACCAGGTTCCCTCTGCTGGTTTTCCCTGGTGAAGGCAATGAAATCTTAGACCGGAGCCTGTGCGAGAATACCATTGCCTTACTTTACAAAGCTCCTACCAGGGCTCCAGGCACGTGCTAAGCAACACTAAGAGGCCCAGACTGTTCCACTCAACAGATAAAGCGGACAGAGGTATGACAACTTTCAGGGAAATACTCAGAGTTACTCAGGCAGTAAGGAGCCAAATCCTGGGATTACGGGAGTCAGCCCTTGACTGCTCTGCTCTTCTGCATGTGGACCAGAGACCTGGTGACTGCAGGTGAGCGGGAGGGCCACCTGGTTCAGCAGGACAGTGTTGGAGGCCCCTTTCACAAGGCTGAGGGGAGATGGAGGCTGGGAGAAGCCTCAGCCAGATTTACAGCTATTTAACACCACTTCTGCTGGGACATACTCTTCCTCTCAACACCCAGAACCTTCTTCTCCTCTCATGGTTTGCCCCTGCATTATTCCCCTACACACATGTTCTCCTAAGTGCCACTGAGTGTTTCCCTTGTGCCAGACATGGGGCCTTTTGGTGGCAGGGAGGGGTCAGCGGGGCCATCCGACCTGAGGCCCCAGCTTGAGGGAGAAGTTTGCAAGGAGAAGGCTACATCACAAGTGCTGATTTCACCTGCAAACTCTAGCCTCTGAGTCTTTGCGTAGGAATTGAAAACTCAAAGAAGAAAATGAAAAGAAAAAAAAATTCCCAGCAGACAAATAAATGAAAAAGCTCTGTGTAGAAGCTCATGGAAAACCAGTCCTCTGCTTCTAATGATCTTTGGGTCTGAAAGGGAAGGGGACTCAATCCCCACAGTCTGGGGCCAAGTCTGGATGAGTTACATGACCTGGTAAGAGTGATGGGTATCGAAAAAGTGCTTTGTGAACTGTGACGTGATATTGAGTGGGAGTTGCTGTTTTAATTACATAAAATACAAGTCTTAGAAAATACCCAAGAAAGGAAGCTCAGGATCTGGGGAAGATTAGAAGTAAAATTGAGGATCATGTAAGCCATCCAGGAATCCCAAATTATACAATGTCTTCATTTTTTACCCTAGGCACAGATTGCTGGTTTGAGGTCCAATTTCTAGATTTCCTTCTCAGTTTTTCTTTTGCCCCCCAGGAAGGCATACTCATTTCTCTACTGTCCTCTGCCGCCCAGGGCTGTGACATAAGTCTGTGCAGGTTACCCCCAATATAGCTGCAGGGGACACCATTCACATCAAAGTCTATGTGAGTCAGACCATTGGTTCTTAAACTTGGTTGTACATTGGAGTCACTTGGGAGACTTTAAACATTATTGACATCTTGGTCCCTTCTCTAGAGAGTCTGATTTAATTGGTCTGAGATTCAGTCTGGGCATTGGGATTTTTCAAGCTGTTCAGGAGGCTCTAATAAGCAGGCATGTTTGAGAACCACTGAATTAGACTATGCTGTGGATGGTGTCCACTGGGGGATGTGTGGTGTACAATGTCTTAGCCCTTCAAATTGGCCCTGCCCATACACATATATCATCTTCAATGACCTGAACTTGCTAGTAGGAGAGATCACAGACTAAATACATACTTCTCTGTCTTTTGAGTCACAGTTTCCCTTGGGTTGGGACTGAGGTTGAAGAGAGTGTAGGTACTGACCTCTGAGCCTTTGAAGGCTCTCTTAAACTTTCTGCGTCCTTCTGAAGAATGAGGGAGAGGCAGGGGTCTAATCCTGCTGAAAATGGGGAGTTTGTCAAGGCTAGTTTTGGAGGCTGCATAACTCTGGTGCTCTGCCCAGGGTAAGCATGCTGTTTTGATCTCCTGGCTGAGTGATTTAGGCCCTCAGAAGAATCTGGCATATTTCCCCTGGTGCCTAGGTTATAAATCAGCCACTGTTAGCAGCTGCATCTTACTCTCTCAGGCCACAAGGGAACTGTAGTAGGTTTTACTGAATTAGCAACTTAATTGCACTAAATATAGCTCCAATGCCCCAAAGAAGTTATGGCAGCTCCCAAAGGGGTCTGGCTTCCTGTACTCTCCCCCCTCTCTCCCCACCCCAAACTCAGAGAACCAGTTAAACTCTGAACAATTCCAGTTATTAAATCCCAGCTTCTTGAATGAACGCACTTTGTTTTGAATATGTCAGTATCATTAAATCCTGCCATGTGAATTTAATGTCACTGTTTTCCTAACAACTAATGTCCTTCAAATGTGAAAGTGGGGGACACCGAAAATCCCACAAAAACCCAGAGGAATGAGACAAATATGTGACACAGCAAGTTCTTGGTGTCGTGGTGCAGTCAAAAGCTTGCCTGTTTTACAAGTTAGATGCTCTGTAACTCACTGATGCTTCCTGCGGATGAGTGCATCTGTCGTTCTAAAATTACAAGGCAAGCTTCCTTGGCTGAAACCTTGTATCTGGCATGTGTATTTAGACTTGGCATTTCAAAGTTAATGTTTTTGGTTCAGCAGAGGGATTCAAAACAAACATTTTCTGAAAAGTTCCACATTCTTGAGCAGATAGTTGAATCTAGACTGAGGGAAAGAGAGTGGACCAAGTATGGAAGAGGCTGCTAGTTGCTACCCAGCATCCATCCTACTCTCTTCCCTTTGCAATAGAGCAGTAACAAAAAACAACCCTGTTTCCCAGAACGCCTTGGCAGCTTGGTGAAGCCACGGGACCAAACTCTGGTTGGTGAGGTGGAAGGAGAAGTGTAACACGGAGCTTCCAGGAAGGCTTTCTTTAAGAGAATTGAATCAGGTCTGAGTTGTGTCCTTTCCTCTTGTCTTTTCCTCTCTCCTTCTACCTTCTAGAATGGGGACATAATGCCAAGCTTCCGCAGTCACCTTGCACCATGAGATGACTTTGAAGAAGAAAGCAAGGTGACAATAAAAATGGCAGAAAGATAGACATCTGGGCCACCAACGATAGGGATCAGCCCTGTCCTACCTCCGTCTGGGCTTTTTATAGGGAAGAGAGAAATAAACTTCTCCTGTTCGAGTTAATGTTATTTGGGGTTTTTAATGATATGAAAACAAATCTAATTCCAAGTGATGGATAATGGTAGGGCAAAATTAATAGAAAAATCATTTCTCTGATGATGTTAGCACATTTTGGCCTATGTTTGTCCACCTGCAAGAGTGAACAGCATTATTTGGGAAACCGTACATTTCTTGTGCTCAGCAAGGTTAAGTAACTTGCCTAAAGTCACTAAGCTAATAAGTGGCAGCCCACCTAGGCTTGTACTTGGCCCTGCTTTCCCTGTCAGGGGAGCATGCTTTACTCATCACAACTCTGCAGACTTGGAGTTTTTGACCAACAATATCATCATGTCTAATCCCCAGCCAGCTGTGCAGTGGTCAGGTCTGGCCTGAGTCCACCCCAAACCCGAGGAGCCTGGGAGAAGCCTGGTTACTCTGGAGATGCTGCCCCTTCTGGAATCTGCATTTGGAATCTGGAATCTGGTTCCGTGGCTTCACCAAGCTGCCAAGGCATTCTGGGAAACAGAGTTGTTTTTTGTTTTTTGTTTTTTGTTTTTTAAGATTTTATTTCTTTGAGAGAGAGAGAATGAGAGATAGAGAGCACGAGAGGGAAGAGGGTCAGAGGGAGAAGCAGACTCCCTGCCGAGCAGGGAGCCCGATGTGGGACTCGATCCCGGGACTCCAGGATCATGACCTGAGCCGAAGGCAGTCGCTTAACCAACTGAGCCACCCAGGCGCCCAGAGTTGTTTTTTGTTACTGCTGTTCTATTGCAAAGGGAAGAGTAAGGCTTTTGTACGTCTCTCCTTCACCCAGTCCTCACCTATGATGCTCCCAGGAAATGGTAAGAGACTTTGTATAACAGGAGGGAGGAGACTGCTGTAAGGTTCCACAGAAAGTTACCTTTGCTTAGAAGATTTTAGTTTACCTTTGCTTAGAAGATGGACAAGGTTTGTTGGCTTTCTGCAACAGTACGTTCAAATCAGGCCAGTTACTATATTGATAGTGTAGCATGAGAGCACTGAGTAGCTGACGTGGCTCGTCATGGAAATGAGATTTGTCAACCCATCCTCCCTAAGGAGAGGGGAGAGGGGAGAGGGAAGCCTCTTCGTTTATTTGGGCCATTCTGGTTCAGTGAGTGTGGGTGACAGTGAAATTTGCTCAAGAGAATTTTAAGTCCTGCCCCAGAAATACCAGTTAAGGGACAAGCTGTCCGCTTCTCTCGCTTTACTGAGAATAGTCTGTTATCCTACCGTGGGGCCCACAGCAGAGCCTCAAGGGCTGTACTAGTTCCTGGGGTGAGGTGGCTCCCTCCATGGACTCCAAGGGCTCTGAGGGTGTGTATACGCAGTGCCCAGCTCTCTGCCTGCCAAGAGCATGAGCCTGCTGAATGTTTGCTGATTAAAGAGCTGAACGAATTTCTGAGTGCCTGTAATGTTAACCCTGAGTAATGTTTTCTCAATATCATACCTTGATACAATGGTTGGCATGGGAGTGAAACCCAATCTTAAAAATACATAAGAAATAGTTATATAATCCATGTAAAGATGGGCCCTTTGTGGCTACTCTTAACATACCTGTCACACTTAAAGGAGACACTTAGCTTTCCCTACATGTAACAGAAAAATCAAAATAATGGTTGCTTAAACAAGATTTAAAACTTTTCTTCTCTTTCATTTAAAAGAAGTCTAGAGTAGACAGTCAGGCAGCATCATAGTCATTGAGGACTCAACCTTTTCTGTCTTTCTGCTCCATCTTTGTAACAAGTAGCTTCTATCCTCAGGGTCACCTCGTGGTCTGAGCTGGCTGCTGGGTGTTCTGTGACTACATACAAGTTGTAGTCTTTCAGAAAGAAGAGAAGCAGAAAGTTGAAAAAGGAATTCCTCCAGCCATCTGTTTTCCAGGGAGACTTTCTGGAAGCCCCACCCCCAAACTTCTGCTTACATCCAGTTGGCCAGAACTTCATTACATGCTCAAACTTAGCTGCAAAGGAGGCTGAGAAATGTAGTGTTTTAGGTAGGCTCATTGCCATTCCTTCTTCTCTGCCCCTAATCATATAGGCCAGCTGTTCTCAACACTTTGGAAATCATTTATACCCTTGAAATATATTGAGAAACCCAAAGAATTTTTGTTGTTGTGATATCTATTAGTACTTACCATATTAGAAATTAAAACCAAAAAAAGATTAAATATTTATTTGTTTAATCATTAAAAAATTACATTATATCAAATCATCACATTGTTTAGTTTAAAATCTTATAATTTTACTTGTCAGTTATACCTCAATAAAGCTGAAAAAAATTTAAAATAGCTCCAGGACCTTCAAAAAAATTAAAACATAAAAATAAAAATTACAGGGGCATCTGGGTGGCTCAGTCAGTTTAGCATCTGCCTTTGGCTCAGGTCATGATCCCAGCAGGGAGTCTGCTTCTCCCTCTCCCCCTGCCCCTGCTCCTTCTGTCTCTCTCTTGCTCATGCTGTCTCTCTCTCAAATAGGTAAAAAATCTTTTAAAAATAAAATAAAATAAAATAAAAATTACAGGGGCACCTGGCTGGCTCAGTTGGAAGAGCATGCAACTCTTGCTTCATCTTAGAATCGTGAGTTTGAGCCCCATGTTGGGTGTAGAGATTACTTAAACAAACAAAAAAACTTTAAAAAAATAGAGAAAGTAAAAAATAAATAAAAATTGCAATTATATATCCTTTATGTGTTAAATAACATATTTTTTCCAATGTGGAAAAAAAAGGTGAGCAGAGTGGTATTTCTTTCCAATTTTGCAAATTTTTAAAAAATATCTAACGTTATTAACAGAAGACAGCCATAGTCTCATATCTGCTTCTTCATTGAATCTGTTGCAGTGTGTTGTTGTTGTTGAATTACATGAAGAGAATCTGATTTCACACAGATATGTAAGTTGGAAAATATAGAAGTATTTTTAAAGCTTTTCAGATAATCGTAGATATTATTCTTTGATACTACACCAAAACTCACACGGCAGTTTCTTAAAGGCTAGTTACAAAGTGGAATCAGAAATCATTTCAATGAGGGGCACCTGGGTGGCCCAGTCGTTAAGCGTCTGCCTTCGGCTCAGGTCATGATCCTGGGGTCCTGGGATCGAGTCCCGCATCGGGCTCCCTGCTCTGCTGGAAGCCCGCTTCTCCCTCTCCCACTCCCCCTGCTTGTGTTCCCTCTCTCGCTGTGTTTCTCTCTGTCAAATAAATAAATAAAATCTTTAAAAAAAAAAAAAAGAAATCATTTCAATGAATATTGTGTACTCTATTACATGAAAACCCACTGGTCCATCTAGCATGTTGAACACATGTTGTACATGCACATGATTTTGTAATATCATCTAGTGCTCATGTGGAAAATTTTCACTGAGTTATACAGGCCTTTTCAAATGTTGACACATCTCATTATATAATATTTTTTCAATTCACATTTTTAAATACCACTTCGATCTCAAAATCAAAGTCCACTTTTGGGGAAGTTGTCAAGCTCATGATGACAAAAGTTTTTCAGAAATTCTCATTTTCACTTGGAAGGTTGAATGTTATTGTGGGCCACACACACACCGTCCATCACTTCCCTTGAAGTGACAAACTCACTTTGTTGAGGTTTGAGAAGATGTCTGCCAAATACGCAAGTCTAAGTAGCCATGGTGCCTCCTGCCACAGGCCTTTGAGAACCACAGAGTAAGCCGGGGGTCGGCCAGGGGGTCAGCCGAGCAAAGGGACCAGAAAGGTGACTCCTAAGGGTGAGTCCCTGTGGCCTCGAGGGGCCGAATGAGACGCAGACACACTCTAGTCTAAACCTGTTCTCTTTGGAGCTTTGTAGACAGAACTTTTTGTTTTCCCTTCGTAGTCTGTTTGCCTTCTGAGAAATTCCAAACATGTTTTTGTGGCTCCTGTTCAGACAGTTGAGAGGGATCAGGACATCCTTCCTGGCTGAAGTGGGATCAGGCCGGGCCCAGAGGCCCAGAAGGAGGCTGGATAGCAGGAGGGCCTGGGGGGCCTAGGAGGGAAAGGGCCAGGGTGGCTGCTACAGGCTCTGATGTCTTTGCACACCCATCCAGAGAGGAAGGAGGAGGAAATGGTTAGCCCCCAGCAACTTCTGCTGAGGAATCAGGTAACCTAGGTTCCTCTCCGTTTCACCGCCAAAGGTACAGAGGTAAACGAACGGCTGCCGTGGTGAGCAGTTTTTCAAGGTGTGAAGGGGGAGGCTGGGTTGAGAAAATGGTCAAAGGAAGAACCTGTGGAATCAGCCTCACGACTCTCTGTGCTGCTCCATTGACACTGGTCCGTGTTTGCCTAACACTGACCAGTAGCCCGCAGAGGACTTCAGCAACAGCAGGGATGTGTGAAAAATCTTTCACACTCAGGGTGAGCGATGGACAGAGAACACTCTGTTCTCTCCCCCGAGCCCTTATGTGTGTGTGTCCATGTAAAAGTGTTGTTCATATTCCAAGGTACTTGCGTCCACATGTCTATCTACACACCATATTTGCAGCAATGTGTCCTGTGTGTTTATCTGTGGGATAGCTAAGCAGCAGTGACAATGAACATTATTTACCTCAGGACTCAAGAAGATGATGCTAACAGTAAAAGTACATGGAGAGAGATCATTTCCTTCTCTTCTTCCTCTATTCTAAAAATAATTTTATGAACACATAGTAAATGGACTTGGTAAAAAAAAATTTATTAATTAGCATAGACTAAAGTGAAAAATGAGCCTCCCATCCTCTGTATCAGAAATGACTATTACCAGTTCTTACATATTCATCAAAACATACATATTAAAAAAGTGTATACACATACACACACATTCCTTTTTTAAATTTATTTCTTTAAGCTAATAAATGTGAGGATTCCAACAGGAAGATTGTGGACTTCTTACATAAGCTTCATTTTTAGCCCCTTGTGTATCAGCAGACTCCGGCACACATAGTTGTGTCTATGATTTACACAAGTGTAAGTTTTGTGCCAGAGGACAAATTCTTTGTTTCAGGTGAAAACTTCTGGAACCCAGAAAACTGATTTCCTTCCCAGTTCATCTGGTCATTAATCTTCTTAAAAGCTCAAGACAAATAAAATTCCCGTATCTGAGACCTTTGTGGTATCCCAGAGGCAGGTGAGAATCATTCCCATGGAGTTGTCTTCACTTTCTGATTTGTCATCAGTTCTTAAGAGCAGTCCAGGAAAGGTTTATTTAGACAGCTCTCTCTTGGCTTTATAACCAACTGCTGACTGCTTGGGACATGAGAAACTCTTGATGATTTACAGGTAGTAAATGGGCAAGAAATCCATAAATCACATTCTATAAGAGGGATAGGTGAACACACACGCACACACACACTTATACTTAACCACCTTCAAAGGAAGAGTTGTAGGCATGTCCAGAAAATATATTCCATTTTTAATTTGAGGAGAATCTCATTGGTGAGAGGTCCATAATCAATAACCTCTGTGAATTAAATTGTACCAGGTAGTATTTTAACGTTCAGCAAGAGGCTTAGCCCATCATTTACTTATTTATTTTAAAATTTATTTATTTGAGAGAGAGAGGGCAAACCAGGGGAGGGGCAGAGGGAGAGAGAGAGAGAGAATCTCAAGCAGACTCCCTGCTGAGAGTGGAGCCCAACGTGGAGCTCCATCCCAGGACCCCGCGCTCATGAGCTGAGCTGAAATCAAGAGTTGGAGGCTTAACCGACTGAGCCACCCAGGCGCCCCTGCCTATTAATTCTTAGAGGAGACTCTGGTTCCCACTTCTGAAATGTTCAAAGGAGTTTTTATGATTTCTAGAGGAAAGAGCCTTTTTTTCCTACCAAGTCAAAAATGCTAAAGGTCGTCAGAGTTTTCAGATACTCTTGAAACTATTCTGCAACAGATATTTCTCAACTAAACATTCACTTAAAGATCTCCTTTTGTTTTCATGTATATATTTCTTCTAGGCCCGTGTTTAGGAAAATCTCTAATAATGTGCTAAAATCAGAAAAAATAAGTTTCTAATTCCAGGGAACTCCTAGAGTTTCAGAGAACTGACAGAGAAGGAGATACAAAGTGAAAAATCTTGAAGAACATTTTTGCTTGGAGAGTGAAATTTAATAAATATGAATCTGCTACTGTGAATAATTTGCCAACTCTCTGCCTCCCAGAATATAGTATAATATATAACTAGAAATTTAGGATGCATTTAGCAAAAAGCTAATATCATTTGGATCCTGATTCAAGCAAAATGAAGAGGTAACAATAAAATAGAGAAAACTGGGGCAAGTTGAACACGGACTAGATATCTGATGACATCAAGTAAGTATAAAGTTTTTAGACATACTAATGGTGTGATTTTTTTTGAGTCTTTACCTTTTAAAGATACACAGTGAAATATTTTAGGATGACATGATTTGCTTTTTAAAAGTCCAGTTGGGTGATACAAATATCAAATCATTATATGGTACACCTGAAACTAACAAAATGTTGTCTATCAATTATACCTCCATTTAAAAAAAGAAAAAAAATCTTTAAAAAAGTAAAAAGATGAAAAACCCTGAAAAAAAAAATCCAGTTGCGGGATTGTGGGTGGGGGTGTAAAGGAAACAGGATTGGTCATGAGTTGAGGTTGATGAGGGCCACACAGAGTTTGATATACTGCTGTTCTCTCTACTCTTGTATTTGTTTGAAATTTTGCATAATGTAGAAAACACCAGAACAGCTAAGTTGCACTAGAGTGGTCCTGAATTATCTATCTGATAGATAATTTCTTTATTTCACATTTGTTGTTCAACAGGAGCCGGGTGCTGGTCGTGTGGAGGGGTCTGTATGAGGCCGAGTGGTGTGAGTTGAGGTCTGCATACAGCGCCCTGGTGACTTGACAGGTAGGGACACTACTGAGAACCAGGCAGGAAGCTCTCTTTGTTGGTAAGAAGTCTACTCCCCGGTTCCTATGAGGAGCTTCTGTTTGGGGGTGCAACACCAGCCATCCTGGGGAGGGTGCATGGGGCTTCAGCCGGCCCTGCTCCAGGGATCCAACAGTCAACAAGGCCAATGAGGCGCCCCAGAGGTCAGAAGCTGAAAACGGACACCCACAGCCAGCTCTTCACAAACAAGAGGCTTTATTTTTATGCTGTACCCCCACCCTCTGCCAAATAAGTGGGGAGAGCATTGAAAGGGCTGACTTTGCTGTCGAGAGCCACTGAGTGCAAGTGAAGCTTAGACTCGTGCCTGGCGCAGTGGAGCAACGGGAGGAGGACCTCGGTCTCTGGGGAGTGCCCCACCTCAGCAAGACACCTCCCAGAGTTTGAGCACGGTGGCAGCAGGGCGGTACGGTTTACACAGCCTGCAAGGCGCCCCCTGATGCTCCAAGGGGTTGCCAGCCATCTCCCTCCTTCTCTTTGACTGGATATCAGCTAGTGTTCCTTCAGCTCCCAGCAACGTCCTCAGAGGTCAAGAGACACCAGTCGCATGGCGACCCAGTATGAACAGTGCTCCCTGGGGTTATGCAAGTCAAGGGCCTTGACTTCACTTCCTCAAGCAAGCCCCCATGACCCTCCTGACCAGTCCAAATCCCTCTTGAAGCTACAGGACTCCTCATGGATGTCAGAGAGTGGTCAGATCTGTCACACACACACACACACACACACACACACACACACACACACACACACACACACACACACACACACACACACACACCCCAACTAGAAGCTCTGTGAGGGCATTTGTTGAGTGTTTCACTGTTATATCCCCACTTGATGGCCCATGTCCGGCCGCAGAGGAGATAATAAATGTTGAATGACTGAACACATTCCCATCCCACCCACTTGACTCCCGACTGTTGCAGGCCAGCCCCCCACCCTGAGCTCCTAAAGATCTGATGCAGTTTGGGAGGCATCAGTTATCTCTATGTTAGCCCTTTTTCTCTCTGAGAACAGGGACAGTTTGTGCCGAATCATTCTGCTGCCTGGAGCTAAAGACTCCCCAAGGCCCCTTCCCTGCATGTGGGACTCCTGGCATCCTCGGGAGAAATCGGCGGTCCTGCCTCCTGCTGCCACACGTGGACACCCTTTCCTAACATCCTTTTCCAGTTTGAGCTTCCCTCGATGCTCATTGTAACCCAAATCCAGGAATCTGAAGCTGTGGGCTGAGTGAGGATAAGCAGGGGAAGGGGTCAGAGAGGCAGGCATGCCGGGCGTCCTTACCAGTGGGTATGCTGGGGTGATGCGCATGGCTATGTCCCTGTCACCACACTTCCTCCCCAGAACTGATGGCCCTCAGCCAGAAATCCAATGTTTGATGAATATTGCTTCTGTAAATGGAATCCTATTTTTCCATCCCCTTCTATCATCACACATCAAAATGAATTCTCCCATGAAAACGTTCTGTTCCTAAGATACAACACAAATCACAAAAATAATCTACCAAGCATATCTTAATCATATCCTTGGAAAACTAGATGTTTTTGATAAAAATTAATTAAAATCACTTCCTATATACACATGGTACCAAAATTTTAAGGAATTGCTAAATCCTATCTTCCTCTGGGATGAGTGTCCCTTATCTCGAGGGGCAGGAAATAAGGAAAATATTTTCTTTTAAAACCCAACAGTTGTAACTGTCTCTTCTTAAGTCTTTGATCTGTCGTGGTTGTTTATTATACAGTTCAGATTCAGGAAGATTAAGGGCACCAACTTCTTTTATAAAGAAGGTGAGCTTGTCTTGACCATAAAGATCATTTCCATGATTCATCATTATCCAGGTATTGACATGAGGCTCTATTTTGTCTAATTTAGAACTCATAGACAGGTGCTTACAGAAGTCCCCATGTTCTGTTGGTCGCTGGGCCCAGGTAGCTCCTGTCCAACACAGATCCCAGCCTGGGTGGGCAAACCAAGCTTTGCCCTTGCCAAGAGTCACTGTGACCCAGTGATAACTTAAGGATTTATTGACATCATTGCCCTATCATATTTATTTTGTATGGTTATTAGTTTATTCTGTAGCCAGCTACTTTTTTTTTTTAACAGGAGACATTATTTTATTTTATTCCACTAAAAAAATGTTTTGCAGCCTTTAAGATACCCAGAGTCCTCCAGGGACACCAAATGGCAAACATGTTGTTTGGGAATCTGCAAACCCCCTCCGGGGGGTGGAAAACAGGTACTAGGAAATCTCCAGAGGAGCCTATTTTCTCTTCCCTGCTCCCTGCCCACCCCCCTTCTCATGGCCATGGAAACTCCCAGGGCTACAGCAGCAGTGATTTCCCCCTTGGCTGCTGGAGTTAAAACTGAGACACCAGTGCCTTCCAGTAGAAAAGGGGTGGGTTGTGGACCAAGTGAAATTCCTACCCATGAGCCATATGCAGGGGATGTCCAGCTGTACCAGAAGGAAATTTCCCCACCCTGCCTAATTTTTACCCACCTGAGCTATTTTCCTTCCCATTTCTCCTCCCGCCCCACCCCCACCCGGCCCCCCTCAAATGGTATCTGTCAGGCTGCCTGGGCTGCTCTGCTGTCTAACCTCTGAAGGTCACAGCACTGAACACCTCATTTGTCAGCAACAATGACTTGAATGCTGTTCCCTCAGCGTCATAGTCTGGCGAGGGAGGGAGTATATTTCCTCATAGGGGGGAGGAGAGAAGCAGGCGGAGTCCTCGTCTCCCAGCTGTGTCTCTTCTAGCTGGTCAGCATCAGGGCTGGATCTGAAATGGGAGCAGAAAACACAGACCCGGTACAGTCCACGCCACCTCTCTTGGAACCAGGCCACACGGATGCTTGCCTTCTCCCAACACCTTCCTTACACACCAGACAAAGCCATGGGCCGCGACTGTGACAGCTGGAAGGGGAGTGTCCCCATGCCACTCAACGTACCTGTCATTTCCACTGGCCACAAAGGAAGGGTAGTCTTGGTCACCAACAAATGCAGCGTTCTCTGGAGGATATATGGTATAGTACTGAGGAGGGCTTGGCGTGGCGCTCACCACCCCTCCAGGTGGTATGAGACCACAGGGGTTCACCACTGGCTGCAGGTAGGCGGTGTTCATCCCAAGGGGCTCTTGAGCACCGTAAGGAGGGATATACTGCACCACAGTGGCCCCATGAAAGGTGATGGGTTGGTTGATACCAGTGAAAACAAATGATTGTCCTCCTGCCGTCTGCTCCGAATCCAGGACCCTTTCCTCACTTTCCTTGCACACCTGGCAGGAGAGCATTTTGAACTTGCACACAGCAATCAGGATGAATGTCACCCCGACTGACAGCAGGATGGGCCCAAGAAGCTGGGTCCATTCAAAGTGGGAGACACCTTGGTATTTGATCCAGCCCATGACGGTGAACGTGATCCCCACCAGTCCCAGGAAGATGCCTGAGAAGAGCAACGTGGCCCCTGCCTTGTCATCATCGGACACCTGGATGTCAGCGGTGCTGGGTGTGTAAGGAGTGACGGAAAACACGTTGAGAGGGGAGTCCTCCAAGTGGCTGCTGCCTTGCTCCATCGTCCGCCCGTGATCACCCCGCTTCCTGGAGGGGAAGGGAATGTGAGGGCTCCTAAGAGCCGAGTGGAGTAATAATAGGCTCAGATTAGTTATGGAAGAACTTTGGGCCCCTGTGGTTAACAGAGTATAACATGCAGAGGCCTGAACTTTGTTTAGAAGAATAAAGGTCTGAGAAATGAAGCTTGAAGTTTTCTATTCTCTGTCAACAATTGGAGGTTTCTGTTTTACAATTCAGTGACAAGCTCTCTCTCATTCATATTCCTTCACTCATTCAAAAGTATTTGAGCCTGTCCTCATGTGCTAGGAGATGCTTTCCTAGATGCTAAAGGCATTGCTCCAAGGCCGTTTGCATCCTACCAAAACCAGGACTGGAGAGATGGCAGAGCCACATCCGGGCCTCTGGTGGAATGGGGGCCCTTGATGTACCCCTTACATGTTCAGACACCTCACCCACTTTTCCTCCTGAGTCAGCTCACAGGAAGTAAGCAGACACCCATTTCTTGACTGTGTTTGCCCTTCCCACATCAGGAGCTTGAGCTGGGATGACACTTAATCTCCCACACCTCTCACTGAGCTCTGAGGCGCTGTCTTCTGACCAGTCCATGTGCCTTTTGCTTTCAGCATGTGGGGAATAGCTCCAGCTGTGGGTGAGGAAGGACAGCTTAGGAAACGCACCACATCACTGGCAAAGGTTGACTAAGCATCAGGTGTGACCTGGCGTCCAGGGGACACCTGCTTTGGACCCTCCCTCCATGGTGGCAGCACAGCCCCTGGTCTCCAAGGTGAAGTCAGCAGCTACATTTTCAAGGCTGCTGTGTTTTGCAACCAAACCCAAGCTAATTTAGAGAAGAAAGCTTGTCTTTGACGACATTATCCGTCATTCATAACTACGGAATTGCAAGGCGGCCCCATGAATGTCTTCCTCCGCAGAATACTAGGTGTAGCCCCTTTTTCCTTTCCTGCACAAGTCTTATCCAAACAGATGTCTCTCTTCAGTGGTTAAATGTTATATTAGCTCCCTTTGCCAATATTGAGCAGAAGGTCCAGGAAAACAATTGCCCTCTTGCCCTAGGCAGGGATTCCCAAACTTTCCTGATGATAAAAATCACCAGGTCCACTTTTTTAAAAGGCAAAATCTGAGTTCCTTACTCCGACCAGCAAAAATAAAATTTCCAAGGAAGTCTAAGAGCCCCAAGTGGCTTTTCTCATCAGGAATCTTTGTAAACTCTACTCCAAGTTAATCCCAAGTGCTCCTAGGAGACCAGGAGACTTTGTTCCCCACCAAAAATGCCTCCCCCTGCTACAAGATAAGGCCTGTAGTCTCCAACTTCATTTCCAGATGGGAAAGCAAGCAGGTGACCCCCTAGGGAGTCTTCCCAGGTGTGTCCCTGAGCAGCCAGGATGGAGTGGTGGTGCAGTTGGAGTGGTCTGCCCTTTTCCCCACTGAGCTGGATCAAAGATCCAGGGAAGCCAGCTTTTCTCTTTAATCATCAAAATTCTGCTCAGCTAGCCTGACATTCTTTTCATGCTCTTAATCCCTGAGTTAACAGCTGAAACAGTCCCTGGCATTTAGAAAAAGCTAGGCTCTCAAAATTCTTCTTCTCAATCACTCAGTAAATGTTTCTCATTTGTCTTAAGCTACATCCACTTGCAGTTAAGAGAATGACTGGGAACACTCAAGGAGCAGAGCAGAGAGATCACGTTAAGGAAAATACCCCATGAGAGCAAAACTGGAATAACTTTTAGAGCAGACAGTTCAGGAAATTCTCTAAATTTCCAAGGTCACCTTGATTTAGCTTCTCACTCCAAAAGCTTAAACTCTGTCTATATGGTAAATAACAATTTTTAAAAGCCTAACAAACCAAATTCAACAGGATATTAAAAGGATCATGCTATGACCAAGTGGGATTTATTCTTAGAATGCAAGGATGGTTCAACATTCAAAAATCAATCAATGTAATCACAATGTAATCACATCAACAGAATGAAGGAGAGAGAAAAAACCCTATGTACTTACCTTTTTTATCAGAAAAAAAGTGTTAAGGATTTTTTTTTTTTTAGATTTATTTATTTGAGAGAGAGAAAGAGAGAGAGTGCACACCAGTAGGGGAGGGGCAAAAGGAGAGAGTCCCAGGCAGACTTCCTGCTGAGCATGAATCCTGACTCGAGGCTTGATCCCAGGACCCATGAGATCTCCACCTGAGCTGAAGTCACAAGTCAGAAGCTCAGCTAACTAAGCCACCCAACTAAGCTCAACCAACTAAGCCATGCCCCCAAATGTTAAGGATTATTGAACATTTATGATGGACCAGGCATGATTCTAGGTATTTAATATACATGGTATCATTTAATATACATGGTATCATTTCATCTTTTCAACAACCAGGTTATAATCAATCACAAAAACTATGCTGGCATGGCAGCCTCACAGCTGCTGGGCCTTGGGCACCCACAACCACAAAAGAACATCGGACTCCGCTTTTTACTCTAAAGTCATTTTGATTTCTCTCTTCTTTGTTTAGATCTTATTTATTAACTAATGATGTGTTTAATATGATTCTTATATATATATATATATACACATTATTTCCACTTGTAGATAACTTCTAGAGTTATGTCGTGTATTACATTTAAAATTTAGTAGATTGCATGTTATTTCAACCATTAATGTATTTCAGCATGGGAAGAGACCTTTAAAACAATAAAATTATTTTAGTATGAAAAAAGAAAACTATGCTGATAATTAAGCTCCAAACCATCCTTAGATACTCTGCTTTAGCTGAGACTCTACTATGTATATTTTTCCTTTGCCAGGTGGCTCCATGTTAGGCTCTGGTACTGGGGGCACTGGAGGGAGACTGCAAGGGAAGAGCAAGGAGAAAGAAATTACTGTGTCCTATTTTGCTTGCTCTTACTGTCATTGTCACTCCAGGAGATTTCATCATCCTGGCGGTAACAGTTCCAGTTTCCAGGGGGTTCCCCCCAACACACCAAGACCAGCCTCACTGGCCCCTTCAGAAATACCAACATCATATTGTATATTTGAAAGTTGCCAAGACAGTAAATCTTAAAAATTCTCATCACAAGAAAAAAAAAATTCTGTATCTGTGTATGGTATGGTAAGTAGAATTATTATGACTATTTCACAATATCTATAAATATTAAATCATTATGCTGTTCATTTGAAACTAATATAATGTATGTTAATTTTTAAAAATTACCAGCAGCAGTCAGACAGTGGCTCCTCCCTGGAGGCTTTTGGGTTTTGGTTTTGTCTACTAGATCACCAGTTTATTAGAAAATGATGTAACTCAGTGACAGGCAGATGGTCTGGGGAAAGGGCAGGGAGTTCCCATGCTTTCTCAGAGCACACCACTCTCCCCAATGCTCCATGTGCTCACAACCCTGGATGTTCTCTGAATCCATCCTTTTGGGTTTTATATGGAGTCTCCCCAGGGCTTCTTGGCCCAAGAGCCTCTGATGTCAGCACTAGCTGAGTGGCATTTTCTATTCAGAAAGCTGGGTCCCAACTCCATGGAGGTGCACTTACCAGATATTTTGGATTTAATATGTTAATTTGTACAGCTGAGAGTGGCTTTAAAGGTGTACATGATTGGTTGACTGAAAGTTGGGCTTTCCGGTGGCCTATATTCAATGAGACTGAGATACCAGAGTTTCTGTGATATAACGTAGAGAAATTCAAAGACATTGGGAGATAGAGATGTTGGAGTGAATTTTTCATGACTGATTTGCACACCAATTTCCCACCCCTTGATCCCTTCCCTAAGGCATTGACAAATACCCCAGCACGGAGAGCACCAGCGCCCTTGAAAAGCTTTCTGATGGCTGTCTTCTATAGGCCAGGTATGATGTTAAGAGATTTTGCCAGTGAGGTAGGCTCCCTGATTTTAATGGGGATGACGTGCAAATTTTAGAGTAGTAGAGGCCAAGTGAAAGCACTAATGGGCAATAGGGATGAAGGATTACTAGAATATTTTGACCCACAATAATCTGTGTTTATGGCAAACTGATCATAGCGTCCCTAGGAACAAAATGCATGAACATCCTACAAAAATGTTACTGGATTTGTAGAACAGGAAAAAAATCCAGATCTGGGGTCCAAAATCCTGACTTGTGTTATCATCACAGAGAGTCAAGGTTTCTTAGCAAGTTTTCATACTTAAGCTGCTCAGAAACCTGGAGCTCCATGACTGAAGAGGAAACTGGGATCCCTCCCCTTGATAAAGAACTCTGCAACACTGTCTCAAGGATATTCTTTTTTTTTTTTAAGATTTTATTTATTTATATGACAGAGAGACACAGCGAGAGCAGGAACACAAGCAGGGGGAGTGGGAGAGGGAGAAGCAGGCTTCCCGCTGAGCAGGGAGCCCGACGTGGGACTCGATCCCGGGATCCTGGGATCATGACCTGAGCCGAAGGCAGACGCTCAACGACTGAGCCACCCGGGCGCCCTCAAGGATATTCTTTAAATCATCCTCCAGCTATTCCTTCAAGGACCTACAGCCATTTGCCCTTACTTCTTGGGAATTGATATACATTGACTCTGAGCTGATACTCATTTCTAGGGACCCAAAATGCCACTGTAGTCCAAAAATCAAAGTGGGGGGGGCTCTTGATGGTCAGGTGATACATGGAGTTTTGTCTTGTTTAAATGACAAAGGGGCCAGTAGGTCTATGAGTCCACCGTGTGTTTATTTCACTAGTTCTTGAATGTACAATATTTGGCAATTGGCAAATCCCCAATTGGCTCCCTAACCTGTGGAGTGAGGGCTACTCTGATAGGAAGAGCCACGTAGAAGTCCTTCCTTATTATGATAGACATACAAAAGTAATTCCACTTTCCTGGGGGAATGACAGAAATGAATGTCACCATCAAAGACACAGGGGTGAAAGAGTCGGGGTGATGATACCTATCACATCCCTGTTGAACTCACCTATTTGGCCTATGAAGAAGGCAGATAAATCATAAATGATTATGTACAAGTTTAATCCAGTGGTGACTCCAGTCATAGCTGGTGTTCCAGATGTAGATCTTAGCTGGAACAAATCCTCATAGCCCCCGGCACCTGGTATGCAGTGATCATTCTGGCAAATGACGGTTTTCTTTTCTTTTTTTTTTTTTTAAAGATTATTTATTTATTTATTTGACAGAGAGAGAGACAGCGAGAGAGGAACACAAGCAGCGAGAGTGGGAGAGGGAGAAGCAGGCTCCCTGTTGAGCAGGGATCCCGAGGCGGGGCTCGATCCCAGGACCCTGGGATCATGACCTGAGCCGAAGGCAGATGCTTAACGACTGAGCCACCCAGGTGCCCCTGACAGTTTTCTTGTACATCAAGTTATAAGAACCAATTCTTTCTCTACTCTCTTCAAAATTTTTATCGGTTTAAATGAACGGTCTCAAATGGCTTATAGTCTCTGTGATCAAGTAAGTCTCTTCCTTCAATTTTTAAATTTAATTTTTGTTGCAGTGACACCATGTACAAGAAAAACATCTAATTTCCCCTTGCACTTGTTGTTCAAGAATATTTAGCATTGAAACTTGAAAAGTATTTGTTGACTAAGCCATTGTTGTGAGCCCTCTGTCTTTAAGGTGAGCAACTGATTCATTCATTTTATACAAAATTTGACCCTTTGTACCGTAGGATGTTTCTTCAATGAATAAAAATAATAGTAATTCATAGAGCAGTGGTTTTCCAAACGTGATCTCCAGATCAGCATCTCACAAGTTGATAGAAATGCAAATTTTTGGCCACTCCCTAAACCTAGAGAATCAGCTCTGTGAGTGAGAGCCAGCCCTTCAGATCAATCCCATGCCTGTTGAAGTTTGGGAACCACCACAATCAAGAAATATGTTGAACTGAAAGTGACAATGCTGTGACTCTCTTAGAGAAAATGATTTCAAGTACATTCAATTCAAAACATATTTCAGGTTAAGCTTCATGAAAAAACTCTCTGGTCCATAGTTTTTCTTAGTATTATCCTTTGGCTACCTAAGAGAAAGTAAATTTCAGCATATATAAAAAAAACCTGTTAAGACCAGACAGTGGAGAGGAGTGCAGTCAGCATTCCCTACACAGAAATACCGGGCCTGGAGGAGGGAGCAACCGCATCTTATGAGCTCCTGTACCATTGCTCTATGCTTTGTGGTGGCCCTTACTGCTTGCGCAAGAGGTCTCTTACTCCACTGGGGTTTCCGTTCATTGTAGAATCAAAGGTGGCAGGACCTTTAAGCCACAGGCCTAACCTTCTAACCAAGTTTGCAGAACTTCTTAAGAAGTCAGGGGCAGGGTCGCCTCGGTGGCTCAGTAGGTTAAGAGTCTGCCTTCGGCTCAGGTCATGATCCCAGGGTCCTGGGATCGAGCCCCACATCGGGCTCCTTGCTCAGTGGAGAGCCTGCTTCTCCCTCTTCCTCTGCCCTCCCCCTGCTTATGCTGTCTCTCTCTCTCATTCTCTCTCTCTCTCAAAATAAATAAAATTTTTAAAAAAGAGAAAAAAAAAGAAGTCGGGGTCAGAAGTAGGTGTCCCTGTGCTCCCAGACATGGGACTGTGAATGCGGAATGAGAACACCCTCATCTTGCCTTCCGAAATGTGCTTCCCCAAGTGCCCCGCAGCGGATCTGACTCAACTTTGGAGGGTGAGGGGCAAGAGAGGTAGTGTCAGGTGGTGGGGGGAAGTGACAAAGGGAAACGTGGAGGTTGGTGGCAACAGCAGGGGTGGTGATGGGTGGTGATGGTGATGCAGGGAGGGATGACGCTGGCACTGTCACACCCCACCCTGACGGGCGCCTCGCTGGCCACACCTTTATCTGGGAGAGGGGCGGGCAGATTTGGGCTGTTAGTTAAAAAAAAAACAAAAAACTACTACTACTACTAATTCAACTCTGAGTTCAGAAAATCTGGCTGGTAAGTTTTCACAGTTATTGATCACTCATTTTAAATTTGTTGGAAGTATGTACATTCAATATGCTATTTCCTCTTTCAACAAAATTGACTTCTGTTTAAGAAAATGCAGAGGCACATTCTCTGGGATGGTTCTCAATGAACTCGGTGGCTGCTGGAGACACTTCAGGACCCCATCTTATTGCAGATTTCTGTGTCCATTGTTATGTGATCACCTGGGCACGTCCCCACAGACAGCATTATAAACTGAAGCTGTCCCCCTTGGGCTCCCCGTGCTCTGCCCCTCCCTCTGTCTCCGCTTGCAGCAGACATGAGACTAAATGAATCAGAGACAAAATGACTTTCCTTAAGATGCAGTTATAATGACAAATGAAAACTAGTCACCTAAAACTAAATACTTCCAAGAAACAACTAAGGTTGCTGAATAGGTCATTTAGCAGATTCGTTATTTGGGAAATCAACCCAGATCCATGACTCTATATGTATCTTTTGATAAGAGCATTCTTTTCCATATGGCTGACTCTTTCAACCTAAACTTTTCCCAGCCACATCTAGGGAACAGAGCTACCTCCTTCCAAAGCAGTCATGACACTGACCTTGCAGGAAATTCCAGGCTGTGTTTTATTTGCTGGTTTGATTGTGGTTTATAATTACGATGGACCTTGCTTCTTCTTAACACTTTGTGTATATATACTTCCAGTTTTCCCCTTACAACAAACTTACACATTTTATGGAAATGAAATCACATTAAACTGTAATAGTCTTTAACTCTCTTTTTGCCTAATGGCTCATGTCATCCTTCCCAAATCCATATAATTTATTTTTAACATTCTCACAAAAATGACTGCTTGGGGCAATTACAGCTGGGAATTTCTGAAACATGATATATCACGATAGCAAATAGAGATCAAGGATTAAGCTCATTTTTTGCCAGAATAATAAAATCCATAATCTGAATAAGAGTCCAGGGTAAATAATTTTTTTAAATTTGGTGAGGCACTGTTGTGTCAAGAGTGTCAGAAAACAGACACCTTTAAATTGACTGGTGAGGGGGCACCTGGGTGGCTCCGTCCGTTAAGCGTCCGACTCTTGATTTCAGATCAGGTCATGATCTCAGGGTTGTGAGGTTGAGCCCTGAGTCGGGCTCCCCGCTCGTGGAGTCTGTTTGAGACTCTCTCTCCCTCCCTCTTCCTCTGCCCCTCTCCCTGCTCATGCGCGCTCTCTCTCTCTCTCAAACAAATAAATAAATCTTTAAATTGACTGGTGAGAACATGACTTGGTACAGCCTTTTTTTTTTTTTGGAGGAGAGCAATTTGGTAATATCTGTTAAAATTTAAAATGCACATACAATTGAATTGAAGAAGATGCAAATATTTTCTTCTAAGAATGTAACCTACATATATACTTTACACAAAAGAGTGTCTTCACAGAGCAGACAATGAATCACTGTCTATAGTAACACACACACACAAATCCCTAAATGTCCATCAACCATGGACTGGATAAATAAGTTACGGTGATAACGATGGGGTATCTGCCACTGTTAAAGAGGAGCAGGTCTGTAGGGACAGGTATGGGATAATCTCTAAGATGTGTTATTGACTGAAAAAAAAAAAGAGGGAATAGTGTATTTCCTATCTACCATTTGCAAGGGGAGAGAGGTATATGCTTGTCATTGAATGTATGGTGCTTGGAATATCACTGAAAGGGTACACAATAAATTGGGAAAGAGAATTGGCAAGGGGTTCCATTTATCTATTGCTGTATAACAATCCACCCCAAAATTTTGTGGCTTAAAACACAATTCTGTAGGTTGACTGAGTTTTGCGGGGCAGCCTACTAGGGTGGCAGTCCTCTGTAAGCCCAAGATTGACCGACTGAGGTGGCGGTCCAAGATGGTTCACTCCCATGGCTGAGAGTTACACTGGCTGTTGCTAGGAGTTCAGCGAGGCTTGTTTACCAGAGCTTCTACCTGTGCTCTTTCCACATGATTTCTCCCAGCTTGCTGCCCGGCTTTCAAGAGGCAGTGTCCTAAGAGTGAGCATTCCATGGGTCTCACATGGAAGCTGCAAGGATCTTATGACCTAGCTTTGGAAGCCCCAGAATATTACTTCTCTTTCATTCTGTTGCTCAAGCAGGCTACTAAACCAGCCCAGACGCAAAAGGAATGGAATTAGATTCTTCTTCTCTATGGGAAGTGTCAAGGTCACAGTTCAGAAGAGCCTATCGGGTAGGAAATAATACTGCCATCCTCTGGAAATACAATCTGCCACAGAGAGATACTGACTTTTCCACTGTTTAGTCTGTGATCCTGCTTGAACTTTTGTCCAAGTGTGTTTCAAGATTTTAGATCAACCACATTTGTATACTCATTCACTTATGTTTGGTTAGTAACCTCACCCTTCTTTACAAGCAAGTTCTCCAGGGGACTCACGGGGGCAACACTGTCACAGTCATCAATAATATCAAGTTCTGAATTTTCCTGGAGTTTCTGGCACATTTTCACTGTTCTGTCAGACTTACCCATCAAACTTCCTGTTTTTAACCACCAACCCACATTTCTCAGTTAAAAATTATAATTTTGAAATGATTATAGTTCGAAGAAGTCAATGAAAAGTGACACTAAAACCACAAAAACAGTTTTCAGAGGTTATCGGAGAACTCTTGTGGGAAGTGAAACTAAGCATGGTCACGCATTTGTTAACAAAACATTTGATTGAACACATTGCGGGTGGGAAGGAAATTGCTTTGTGGGAGCATGTGCGTGTGTGTATGAGATATCAAATGCCTGGAGCCTCACCCCTGAGAGATGAATCTGCACTTAAATAAATGTCAGATGTCTATAAATCAGTGGGAGGTGAGTATTTGAGAAGAATCTCAATATTAAGAATTATCTCCTGCTAACCTGTTTTATTTACTTGAATTATAGCTGTGACAGCAGATAGTTATATTCCTCCTTTTACAACAAAAAGACACAGTGGTTGAATCCGAGCTATATTATGGTCATGCAGAAAATCAAAACTGTCCCCATGTATTTTACTTTGTTATAAGAATAACAAGAGTATTTGGGCGGGGGGCGATTGCCCTATGGATTCTGTGCATTTATCCCATTCTGTTGAGTGCACTTCCTAATATCCATGTGAGGAACTGTGCCTCAATTTTACAGATGATTAATCCCAGCAACAGGCAAGTGTGTTATCTGACCAACCAGCAGTGCAGGAAGACAATCTGTTTTCCTAAACTGTTTTTAAACTGCTCTTCCGTGAAGGGCACGCGCCTGCTGACAGAGAGATAGAGTGAGCTCTGTATTCCTCAGCCAGGCTGCATCAGCTGAGGGTTGCTAGGGCAGGGGGTTCTTAGGATGTTCTCTCCGACAACCTTTACATTGCTTTTTTTGACTGAACTGAATGTTAACTGGAATGTAGGTGGCAGCCACTGACTTTTTCAGCAGGCAGTAAGGGGGGCGGGGCAAGGGCCCAGCCCCCGGGCCGGAGGATCTTCTGAATGGGGCTGGGGCTGTAGTTCCCTTCCAAACTCAGGAATTTATGTACTTGTGTATACAGCCAGAGGAAGTTGTGGGCTTTTAAGGAACCATATGATTAAATTACACTCACCTGTACGGGGTGGTACAGAGAGGGTGGGAGACGGGAGGGCATTTTTAGAATCCCGACTACCACATTCTGGTTCTGCTGGGAGTCAGAGAGAGGTATTTAAGAACAAGTGACTCAGGTTAAGAATGACCCTACAGGGGATGTTTGTCTAGGCTTCATTGGCATTGCTAGGTACGTTTAAGGAACAATTGCAATGGGTCTTATGGTCCCCAATGTGTGCAAACTGTCCAGTGCTGTGGCTCTCACAGTGTGGGCACAGGACCATAGCATCGGCGGCATCTGGGACCTTGTCCGAAATGCAAATTTGGGGTCCCACCCCAGACCTACTTAATAAGACACTCTGGGGCTGTGGTCCTGAGATCTGTGTTTTAACCAGGTGATTCTGATACTACTCAGTTGAGAACTGTTTCTCTAAAACAAGTCCCCAGCTTCCTTTTTGTTTCTTTTCATTTCTGTGTGTGTGTGTGTGTGTGTGTGTGTGTGTGTGTGTGTGTGTGTATAAAACAGGCCATCTCTAAGTTGACTTCCACTTCCAAGAAGCTATGGTTCTGTGAATATTACTGAACTGAATATAAACCAAAAGGCACATGTGTACATCATCTTGTGTGTGTGTGTGTGTGTGTGCGCGCGCGCGTGTGTGTGTGTGTGTAAGCCTATACATGCACAGTGGTTGAGGGCATGGGCTCTGGAGGTTTCTCTGCAACACAATCCTGGCTCCACTGATCACTAGCTGTGTCGCTGGGTCAGCTGCTTAGATTCTCTGAAGCTCGGTTTCCTCATTTATAAAAGGCTAATGACAGTACCTACTTCGGAAGGGTATGAGGATCAAGCAAGATGATACAGCAAGAGCACATAGCCTAGTAAGCTCAGTGACTGCCAGCTGTATTTTATCTTGCTACATTTCTTTAAGCTTTCCCCTTGGGTACTTGACTTTGGGTCCCTAGGAGGGTTGGAGCACCCAGGCTCTCCATGTCAGGCGACCCTGAAACCATTGCCTGGGCCCTCAGGATCAGCTGCTTCTAGGCCTGAAGGTGGACCTTCTCTGACTCTTAGGGTCAGTTTAAGTCTTACCACAGCAAAGGGAGTCACATAGGTAGAGTGCGTACATAATTCCTTGACTGCGTCAATCTCCTCCTCTGGGCAGCTTAAAAACACAAAGAGGAAATGACATATCAACATAGAATCCACTGAAATGGGGAGAAAGAGGCTGGAAACAGCAGGCCTTTGTTATCTGTGTGTGTCTGTTTATATGTTTGTTCTGCATCTTCGGAGGAGCAGAAATAAAGTTAAGGCCTGGGATGCGCCTCTGTGGGAAGTTTAGGGGAGCAAGTGCGTCCGTGGGGAGACATAGAGCCCCTCTGCATCGCTTGTTGCCCCTGACTTCACGGCCCCCCCACTCAAGCTTCGAGGGCTCTGGCCAGAGCTTCCCAAGAGGTCTGAGTGCAGACCAAGCCCTGGTTGAGCCAGAGACCCGGGGAGAGGAGAGGCCTGACAGCAGGGTTTGCTTCTGCCACGGGGAGCTACAGGCTCCTCGGCCTTCTGGGTCCTTCTCAGTGCACTGATGTGGGAGGGAAGGCAGAGGCCACCCAGTGTGAACTGCTGCCTCCTGAAAAGGAATGCATTCTCCCTCGCGTAGGCGGCAGCGACGTGAGGGGCCACCCCCGCAGCTGCTCCCCACCTGCGGCCCGTTCCCAGGCACCACATGGCTCCGTTGGCCTCAGTGCCACCAAGAGAGTGAGTGGTTCAGCCTGGGGGACACTGCTCTGCTCAAAACCACTAATAACCGCAGGAACTCTGGGACGGGACGCTGGCCGGGGCCCCTGCAGCAAGAGGGGATTGAGCTTGCAGCTCTGTGCACTGTTTGAGGCTGATCTCCAGCTGCGGTCTTAAGCAGCTGCCGTATGTCCACCAGTTTTCTGCGGGAGGTGAGCTCCCCGCATGAGAGCTCCCAGGACTGCAGGACTGCGGATCTGCGAGGTTACTGGAAGGCCTCACCTTTCAGAGAGCGAGAGGCCCAAAGGCGCACTCACGACTGCCTTAGCCATCCCACACTTCACGTATTCCCCATGAATGCGTTCCACGTACTAATCTCCTTGGTCCCCTTCGTGCAGACCAAGTTTAAACAGTTTGGGGGGTGATTAAAGATACTTTCTTCCCCCACTCTGTTGCTCTGGAAAGCCCATCAATAATTTGATTCCAGTTAGCTGGCACACTGGAGAACAGAACATTCTGCAATACTAAACAATGTTCATAAAATGTCACCGTGGAAGGAAGGACCCTTGGAGAACAATATCCAGCATCCTGAAGATATTTTTTTAAATGGCACCGAGTAAAAAAGTGCTAGGAATAAAACGCAGTCTGTAGCACAATATAACATATGAAAATTAAGAATCCATACACAAGGGCCCCCCAGGTGGCTCAGTTGTTCAGCGTCTGCCTCCGGCTCAGGTCATGATCTCAGGGTCCTGGGATCGAGCCCCGCATCGGGCTCCCTGCTCCGCGGGAAGCCTGCTTCTCCCTCTCTGGCTGCCCCTCTCCCTGCTTGTGCGCTCTCTCTCTCCTCACCTCTCTCTCTCTCTCTCTCTCAAATAAATAAAATCTTTTCTAAAAATCCATATACAGAACAAAACTCACAAAAACTACACCTTATTCAATGATAAACATTTTTCACATTGATATGGTTGCCTATTGGAGAAAAGAGATTAGTGCTGGGAATGGAGAAAGCAGGGAGCGGGGGTCAGGAGGGGAGGGGAAGGGGAGGGAAATACTTGTAATGATGATGAGAGCAAACTGGGTCTCAAGGAGTATGAGTCACTCTACCCTCTAGAATGAAGTTCCAAAACAAAAGGTAAAAGAGGAAGCAAGCCCTGGCCTAGTTCTTTCACTTGGCCGATGGAGAAACCAAGGCTCAGAAAGATGAATTCCGTGGCTCTGAGGTTCCATTGTCATCAGTGGCACGAACTCCCACCCCACTGCTCTTTATCCTACGTCAAACTGCTGCCCATGTATTTATAATACATTGATCTCTGCCCTTCTAATGAGCAATTCACTGAGTTCTAGTTCTAATTAGAGAGGTAGCTCATTGCTGGTCTAACTCCTACCTCCTCCCCAGAGAAGCTGCCCCACGCTCCTGAAAGACAGTAGCCCTGCTGGACACCAGCGGACCCAGCCCTCTTCCTCTTGAGGTGGGCGTCTGACCCAAGGGCTGCCTCTCCACAGATGGGGAGAAGGGTGGCCAACCATCCTGGTTTGCCCTGGACTGAGGGAATTCCCGGGATGCCAGACTCCCAGTGGGCAAACACCGGGAAAGTCCTGCGCCAACTGGGATAAGTTGTTCATTCCATCAGCAAGGGACTTAGGACCCGTGTGCTCAGGTTCAGAACGGCAGAAGAGGCAGGTTCTCCGAGACTGGGAAACTAGAAGATTGAGGCCCTTGCCTGAAAGAGAAGTGCCATGGTATACAAAGAGGGCAAGGAGAGTTGAAGAGCTGCCATGTTGATCACAGGTAAACAAAATTTACAAGTAGGAACCACGAGCAAGTAGAGGATACCGATTATATTTTAGGAAAGCTGACTTTCAGTAGCTTCTTCCTTAAAAACCACCGTGGCCAATTGCAGATCCTTGTGGAGACTCTTTCCAGATGCTTCTGTTTGCTCTTGCTGCTACTTATGCTTTCTTTGCCAAGGAAAGGGCTACAGCAGACTCTTCTCTTCTGTATTAAAGCTAGTTCTCTCCAAATCATGCTGCTTATCTTCCAAATGAAAAAGAAATGAGCAAAATCCAGCACACTTAGAGATTTCCAAGTTGGGAAACCCCAGAGCGACTCTTAACTGACCCCCACCTCCCATCTTTTGGAGCTCATGAAGCTCTTAATCAGCCAAAGTTGAGGTGGCAGATTGTTTTTCCCAAAGGGAGCTGTGACAACATGTCCCATTTCTCATCCTCTTCTGACATTTTACTTTGACACCCTGGAGCTACTGTGAATGTCGCTGCTAATGGTTCACAGCTGATCCCAGTCCAGAGACTTGTCCTTAGCCACGGGGAGCCTTCTCTCCCAGAGGATTGCACCCAAAACCAAGAGACCCCTCAGCCAAAGCCAAGCTGACACAGGGGGACATACGGCCAGCCAGGCTGAGGCTGGTGTCCAGCTGAGGCCACATTCTTGCTTAGCATCCCCACAACCTTGCCTTCCTTTCTCCTTTCCTCACACCCTTTCTCCTGAAAGTATTTCCTTAACATGTCGCATGGATAAGTATCCGCCACTTCGGGCTACTTCTGGGGATCCCAACCTAGGACTGACTTCTCCTGGGGAAAGGAGCAATTGTGCACGATTGATTGAAATCTGTGTGTGGTCTTTTGTGATTGGCTGCTATAAAGAGCGTCTTCTTTTTAGTAATGTGCTCTACTGGTATTGGCTTCCAGACTTCTCAAATCATTCATTCATTCACTCAGTCTGTCATTTAACAGCATTGATTGGCCACCCATGATATGCATACAATATGGAGTAAGACCTGTTTCTTTAAATATTTTATTATTAATTTATTCGAGAGAAAGAGCATGTGAACAAGGGGAGAGGCAGAAGGGGAAGGAGAGGGAGAGAGAGAATCTCAAGCAGACTCGTGCTCAGGGCAGAGCCCCACTCCAGGACCCTGAGATCACGACCTGAGCCAAAACCAAGAGTTGGACGCTTAACCCACTGAGCCACCCAGGTGCCCTGTGACCTGTTTTTACAGTGAAGGAATGTATGTTGTAGTAGGGAGGACTTACATGTCACCACAAACTCTAAGATAGAATAAAATATGAACTACAGCAAAGTAGTAGTCTATATCGAGAATGTAGAGAAAGGAGTGATTGATTTTGACTTAGAAAATCAGGAAAGAAATACACATGAGGAGGGAGCATTTCAACAGAGGCTCCAAAGGGGGTAGCATTTTGGTAGCTAGAGGATGCAAGAAAGGACTTTCCAAAAACAGGACCACCATGAAAAAGGCACCCATTCCTGGGGATGCATGCTGTGTTCTCTGACATTCCTGAGAAGCAGTCTGTGTCCTGCAGTAAATGTGCTTATCTCTGTTCTGTCCAGTATGTGTTGAGTGGATATTTTTTAGGTGTAACTCGTAGAGGGCAATATTATTTCTCTTACTTGTGTATTTCTGGAAGGAAGCCCTATGACAGCCCAAAATACTGATAGCAAAACCACCAGGTGTTACTTACAGCAACCACCACAGGGATCTCCTAACCATATGTGGCGACAGGAATGACAGGAGCCCTGGCTGGCGGCTCTAGCCTTAAGTCAACATCATCTTCGGACAGGAGAACCCTAGTCTGATGTCTACTCAAAAGCACCTCCCTCCAGGTAATCACCACCTCTGAGCCCCCAAACCAAACCTCTGTAGCTGGGTCACCTGCCTTTGAGCCTGTCAGGCACTCCCCCCGAGAGCTGGCTCACTGCAGCCCATCACAGCCTGTGTCCAGAACCATTTTGCCTCAGGGATAGAGCCTCTTTTATTCATATTTACGTAAGTACGGGTACTGGGATGGTGCCCTGCACAGAGGAGGTCAATTAATGTTTATAAAATAAAATTTGATCTACCTGCTCGGCCAGTCTCTTCCCAACGAGAAGGGATCCCAGTCAAGTTAGAAACATTTTTAAAGCAGGTGTACGGGACCAAAGTACCTGAGTCGCCTATAACAGGTGCAAGCCATGTGACTTTTCCCTAGCCATGCAAGGAGGCGACAGCAAGAAACTGAAAAGACCCTAAAGGGGACTATGATCCTGTGAAAGTCAGCGATTCACCCAGAGGGACACTCCCAGCCTGCTTTGCCACAGACGGGTCTCTGTGCGTGGGTGACCTAACTGTCCATCCTTCCGGGAGTTTTCACGCGATCTTCCTTTGTATCTTTCTCTACTTTGCTACTTTTCCTATGCCTTTCGATCACTTCAAGGCTTGACTTTATTCATCATCTTAGACTTCTCATGTCTTTCTTTATTCTCCCCTCTTCCTTCTGACTCTCTTCCTGAATTAACTGGGATTAGAAGTACGCCAAGATCTACATCTAAGCATAAAATGAGGTTTAGGTTTTCTGGGTTTTGTTTTTTTTTGAGGTTTATGTGTTTCAGGTATACAATGGTTCAACATTTGTGTGTATATATAATATATATATATATATATATATATTGCAAAATGATCGCCACAATAAATGTACTTAGTATCCATCACCATACATAGTTACACATTTTTTTTTTCCTAATGGGAACCTTTAAGATTTACTCTTAGCAGCTTTCAACAAGCACTACAGTGTTATTAACTAGTCGCTCCGTTCTGAAGCTGTACAAGTACCATGCGGTAGTGGATAAACTAGCTGGGTGGTGCTGGTATCTCACCCCCACCCCCTGCCTCCCCTCCATCTCAGGCAAGTCTCTTCTTGCTAAGCCCCTTCCCACATGGGTTATGGTCTTATCCCCTCCCTTAACTGTCCTTCTCCCCGTCCTAGCCTCTCCCCTCTGGTCTTCAGACACTAAAGCCCTCCCTTCCTTCCTTCCTTCCCAGCCATCGCACTACTGCACAAAACTCCCTGAAAAATCGCCAGCACACGGTGCCTCCATATCCTCCCTCTTGTGCAATCCCTAAGCTCTCCCCCCACTACCCCCTCAGCCCCCCACCCCGGGAAATTACTCTGGCCCTGACCCCCAAGCCAGCGGAGCAGCCTGATCCAGTGAACTTTCTACAGCCCTTCATTCCGGGGCGGGGGCGGCCTCTGTAATATCTCATACCAACGATGCACCTGTGTCCTTCATTCATTTCCCTCACCTGTGAAGGCACAGACTGCCTCCCTCTCTCTCTCTCTCTCTCTCTCTCTCTCTCTCTCTCTCTCTCTCTCTCTCTCTCTCTCTCTCTCTCTCTCTCTCTCTCTCTCTCTCCCTCCCTCCCTCTCTCTCTCTCTCTCTCTCTCTCTCTCTCTCTCTCTCTCTCTCTCTCTCTCTCTCTTCCCCTGAGACTCTGCTCTCCTCCCTTCACTGGCTCCTCCCCCTGCTTGTGAAAGGCCTGCTTTCCTGAGGAAGCACATCCCGATTTCTTACCTTCCCTCATCGTCTCCAGGACCTCACTTGCCAAAGCCCCGGGCGGTGTCTCAGGGTTATCAGTGAGCCTGGGGTCTGAAGGGAGGCATTTTTATGCACAAATGTCGCCTTTTGTAAGATGTGTGTAGCCTTCTATAAGGTGCTCCTGTCAACCCGGTTTTCACTGTTTAGCAAACAGGGCCACTTGGGCCTTGTTTCTTCCTGGGCTTTGGCTCTGAGGCTTTGGGCTTGGCAGGCAGAATTCAGCTGGGGAGCGCCCCGTGCAGGCTCAGAGAAGATTCAACAGTGCGGGGAGGGGGGGTGTAGCTAGTTAACCATTCACCTCCCTCCTATGGGGGGGGCAGCGGAGGCGCCCCAGTGGTGCTCGCGACCCGCGCTGCACCCGCGAGGCACGGAAGCCAGAAGCCCCGAGCTGCAACCAGGTCTTCCTAATGCGCTTTGGGCTGCAATTCTGTTCACAAACAAGCACTTAGAAGAACTCAGAGAAAATCATGGCTTGGTAAGTGTCTTGGTCTAAGAAAAATGTGCAGATTTAAGAGTAAGCCATAACACCTCAACATGAGCTTTTCTTCCCCCAATTATTGTCATTATTGTTATTATTATTATTATGGAATGTTGGTGGGAAATGTTGAAAAGTCAGAAAAGTTGAAAGTACAGTGAAAATCTATAGACCCTCCATCTTCAACAATTATTAATATCTGCCGGCTTTGTTTCCTCTCTGTATCTGTGTGCATATGCTCTTAAACAATTCTGTATATTACTCAGCGATCACCATGATAAGTGTAGTCACCATCTGTCACCATACAACCTTATTACAATATTATTGACTCTGTTCCCTATGCTGTACTTTTCATCTCTGTGACTTACTTATTTTATAACTGGACGTTTGTACCTCTTAATCCCCTTCACCTATTTCACCCATCACCCATGCCCCCACCCCTCCCTTCTGGCAACCACCATCTTGTTCTCTGTATTTATTAGTCTGTTCCTGTTTTTTTGTTGTTTTGTTTTGTTTTGGGTCCATGTTATAAGTGAAATCATATGGTATTTGTCTTTTTCTGCCTGACTGATTTCACTTAGTGTGATACCCTCTAGGTCCATTCATGTTGCAAATGGCAAGATTTCATTCTTTTTTATAACTGAGTCCAGTGTATATTTACTACGTCTTCTTTATCCATTCCTCCATTGATGGACACTTGGGTTACTTCCATATCTTGGCTATTGTAAATAATGCTGCAAGAAACATTGGGGTGTATATATATATCCTTTCAAATTAGTGTTTTCGTTTTCTTTGGGCAAATATCCAGTAGGAGAATGACTGAACCATGCAGTATTTCTATTGTTTAATTTTTTGCAGAATCTCCATACGGTTTTCCAGAGTGGCTGCCTCAATTTATATTCTCACCATCAGTGCACGCGGGTTCCTTTTTCTCCACATCCTCGCCGATGCTTGTTATTTCTTGTCTTTTTGACACTAGCCATTCTGCCCGGTGTGAGGTGATATCTCATGTGGCTTTGATTTGCATTTCCCTCGTAATCAGTGATGTTGAGCATCTTTTCATGTGTCTGTTGGCCATCTGCGTGCCTTCTTTGGAAAGATGTCTATTTGGGTCCTCTGCCCATTTTTAAATTGGATTATTTGGGTTTTTTGGTGTGAGTTGTGTAAGTTCTTTATATATTTTGGATGTTAATGCCTTATCAGAAACATCATTTGCAAATATCTTCTCCCATTCAGTAGATTGCCTTTTCGTTTTGTTGATGGCTTCCTTCACTGTGCAGAAGTTTTTTATTTTGGTGTAATTCCTAATAGCTCACTTTTGTTTCCCTTGCCTGAGGAGACATGTCCATAAATATGCTGCTCAGGGGGATATCCAAGGGATTATTGCCTGTGTTTCCTTTTAGAGGTTTTATGGTTTCAAGTCTTACATTGTGATGTGAGAAAGTGGTACATATTTTTTTTTAATCATTGGAAAGTAAGTTGTAGACATCATGATATTTGAATCCTAAATACTTCAGCACACGTCTAAGAATAAAGACATGCTTCTCTCTAACCACAAAAGCAATGTTACACCTAAGGAGATTAACAGTCATTCCATAATATTATCTAAGAGCCATGCCCTATTTAAAATTTCCCAATCATCCTAAGAATCTTTTATCGCTTTGTTTTCACCAAATCAGGATTCAGCTGAGATTCACACATTACATTTTGTTATTATTTCCTTTGGGTCTATTTATTTTATTTTATTTTTTTACAGATTTAATTTATTTATTTGAGAGAGAGAGCAAGAGATCAAGCAAGAGAGCACAAGCAGGGGGAGGGGCAGAGGGAGAAGCAGGCTTCCCGAGGAGCAGGGAACCCAATGTGGGGCTCAATTCCAAGACCCTGGGATCATGACCTGAGCCGAAGGCAGACGCTTAACTGACTGACCCACCCAGGTGCCCCTCTTTTGGGTCTATTTAAAAAATCTTGTTTACTGATAGAAAATCAACGTAATTTTAATGCATCTGTGTTAAGTGTACAGTTTGGTGAGTTTTGAAATAAATAAATATATATATATATATATATATACACACACACACACATATATATGCACCTTTCAATCAAAATATAGAAAATGTTCTGTCATGCCACCTTTGCAACCATTCACCCATTCACCCCCTGTCCCAGGCAAACACTGATCTGATTGTTATCACCGTACATAGCTTTGCCTGGTCAAGAACTTCAGAAATCCAGCAATATAGCTTATATTCTTTTTTGTATGGTTTCTTTTGATCAGCATAATATTTTTGAGACTCATCCATGTTGTTGTATATATGAGTAGCTTGTTCCTTTTTGTTGCGGAGTAATATTCCATTGTATGAATATACTAGTTTGTTTATCCATTCACCCGTTGATGAACATCTGGATTATTTTTAGTTGGAAGTTATTATGATTAAAGCTACTATGAACATTCATGTACAAGTCATTTTGTGGACATATGTTTTCATTCCTCTGGGGTAAAAATCTAGAAGTAGAGTTGCTGGATCATATAGTTAATGTATGTTTAACTTTATAAGAAGCTGCCAAACTGTTTCCCAAATTGTTCATAACATTTCACACTATTACCAGGAATATACGAGAGCTCTAGTTTCTCCACATCCTCACCAATGCTTAATATTAAAAATCTTTTTGCTTTTTGCCATTTTACTGGGGATGTAGTGGTATCTCAGTGTGGTTTTAATTTGTATGTCCCAGATAACTAGAGAAGTTATATGTCTTTTCATGGGTTTATTGCTCACTTATATCGTATACAGGTGACCCTTGACAACGTGGGGTTGAACCATGCAGGTCCACTTAATATGTGGATTTTTTACAGTACTGTAAATGCATTTTTTCTTCCTTATGATTTTCCTAACATTTTCTTTTCTCTAGCTTACTGTATTATAAGAATACAGTACATAATACTTAACAACATACAAAATATGTGTGAATTGACTATTTATGTTATTGGTTGAGGCTTCCAGTCAACAATAAACTATTAGTAGTTTTGGGGGAGTAAAAAATTATACGCTGATTTTTGACTGCACAGGGGACTGGCAGCCCAGCCCCTGTCTTATTTAAAGGTCCACTGTATATTCTTTTTGGGATGTGTCTCTTCACAACTTTGCCCTTTTAAAAAATTGGGTTGTTATTTGTTGTTGAAGTGCACCTGTGAATCTTTTGCCAGGTTTATGCATTATAAATAACTTCTTCCAGGGACTTGACTTTTCATTTTCTTAATGGTGTCTTTTGAGGAGAAGTTTTTAATTTTGATAAAAATCCAATTTATCAATATTTTCTTTTAAGATTGGTGCTTTTTCTATTCTGTCTAAGAAATCTTTGCCTACCCCAAGGTTAGAAAGGTTTTCCTCTATGTTTTTTTTCTAGAAGGGTTGTAGTTTTAGCTTTAACATGTAGACCTATAATCCCTTTAGAGTTCATTTTTATATATAGTGTGAAACTGGAGTTAAGATTTTTTTCATATATATGGTCAATTGTTCTAGTACCATTTGTAGAAAAGACTGTTTTTTCCCCGTTGGATTACCTTAAGCAATAAGTTGACCATAGATCCGTGGGTCTACACTGGATTCTGTTCTGTCCCATTGTGTATCCTATGCCGATATCACAATGATTACCAAGGTGTTATAGTCGCTCTTGAAATCCTCCAAATTTGTTCTTCTTTTCCAAAATTATTTTGAGTCTTCTGGTCCTTTACATTTTCATGTAAATTTTGTAATAATCTTCCCAATTTTTATTTTTTTAAATGCCTGTTGAGATGGTGATTGGGATGGTTTGAATCTACAAATCTGTGGGGAAAACTGACATTTTAACAATATTGATTCTTTCAATCCATGAACATGGAAAATCTGTCCATTCACTTGGAGCTTGTTTAATTTCAACAGTGTTTAGTCATTTTCGGTACATAGAGTGTGTGTGTGTGTGTGTGTGTACACACACATATACACATGCACATATACATATATGTTTATATATACGTTTATCTGAAACATTAATTTTTTGACCTTGTAAATAGTATTTCCTTTCCCAATTGTTTATGCTGAAATACAGACATACAATTGATTACTATATATTGACCTTGTGTTTTCCATCCTTACTAGGTGTCCCTTTTTGGTTTTAGTAGCTTTTCTGTGGAATCCTGAGGATTTCCTATGTTCACAACCATGTTTTAGTTCTTCCTTTCCAACGTGTGCGCTCTTTTTCCCCTTGCCTTTTGGCACTGGCGAGGACCCACTGCAGAATGTTGACTAGAAATGGTGAAAGGAAACTTCCTTCCTTGTCTCTGATATTAGGAGGGAAATATTCTGCCATTTACCAAAAAGTATGATGTAGAAAAAGAAAAAGATTCAGAAAAAAAGCATTTTACAAAACTCAAAATCCATTCATGATTAAAGTTCTTGGCAAATGTGGACTAAAAAGTCAAAGGCATCTACCCTTGCTGTTTTCTTTGAAGATTGTTGAGTTTTGATTTCACGGATAGTTAATTTGCATGTGGATTAACTTGATTCTTTGAAGACTTACTTTTAAGCTTTATTGAGGCAGATCTAGAGTAGCTAGTTAGCCCTAATCCTGAGGTGTCACCTTTCTGGTAGTCTACTCAAAGCCCTTGGGATTCAATGAGGCCTTTCCACGCTGGTTGGTCAAAACTCAAGCATCTCTCACCTCTGTGTGAGTTCCAACAGCTGTTATGTTTACAGCTCCATGGTAGCCTTTCTTTTAAGCTTGTGGCATGTCCCCCTATACATGTAGAACCTAGTATTTAGCCAAAGACTCAGAGGGAATCCAATGGCCTGGAACTCTTTCTCTGGTTAGTTTCTTCCTCAAAAATATTCTGCTGTGGAAATCCAGCTGCCTCAGCCTCTGCCTCCGCCGCAACTCCAATCACCTGTCTTGTCAGTTCTGTGAGAACGCTGTATTCCGTGTGTGTCCTCCTGCCTGCGTTGGGAAATGCAGATGCCCCTGTGAGAAAGCCTGGGTGATTATAGCCTCACCGTGTTTGTTTCCTTTCTCTCAGGAAGTCCACCCCTGTGCCGCCAATTTTTTCATGTCTGAAAACAATTATTCAATGTTTTATCCGGGGTTCTAATTGTGTATGGCAGAATGGCTAGCCAGTACTACTTACTCTGTCATTGATGGAGAAGAGTCACTGGTCTTATCTTAATTTAGAACAGGGCTCAGCAAACTTTTTCTGAAAGGGAAGGATAGTAAATACTTTAGTTTGCAGGCCACACTGTTTCTGTTGCAGTCACTCAGCTATGTCATTGTGGCACGAAAGCAGCCACCCACAATACGTAACCTAATAAGCATGACAGCATTCCAGTAAAATTTTATTTACAAAAATAGACAACTGACCTGCAGGTCATGGTTTGGCAACCTTTGATCTAGAACAGTGCTTCTGCCTGTTTCCCCCATGTCGTAGACTCTCTCAAGGGCCACCCCAGTCATCTTCCGAATCCCCCAAATTCTGGGTTCAAGGAGTTATTTTCCGAAGGTATTGTGTGCATAATACATTCCTTCATCCCTGTGTTTTCTGTAAGCTGCTAGGTAGGCCAAGAAGCTTTACAAGAGTGAGGTTAAATATTTTGGGGCAAGAATTTTGTCTTAGGGAATGCTGGGAATATTAGCTTTTGACAAAGCAGCATCAAAGTCAGTGCGACTGTGTTTCACTCCTTGATGAATTCACTCACTCAGCCATGAACCATCCAGCCATTGATGACCCGCGGTGCGCCCTCTCTTTGCTGTGCAGTGCTGGGTGCCCTGAGGAGCCCAGCGATGTGGCCCGACCTGCCCTCGCTGGGGTGGGGCAGGACTGTTGGGGGACAGAAAAGCACAGTGCTAAAAAGCCAGCCCCTCGCTCTGTCTTCCAAGGCCATTGTCAGGGGGCGCTTGATCTGAGGTAGTTGTAAAAATCCAGGTTCACCAGCCCCTCAGACCCAGTGAGATAGAAAGAATCTCTTGGTGAGATCCAGAAATCTGCATTTGTAACCAGTTCCATTGTTAAAATAGGTCAAAGGAAAGCAGATGTGATGAAAGTCACCTTGTCAGGGGGGAAGCCCTCCACCTGGGAGGAGGTTGCACTTCCTCTGATTTCCCACTGGGTCTACCAGAAAGACAGACATGCCTTGCAGCCCAGGGGCCAGGCAGCCCTCCAGTTAGAGGAGAAAAAGCCTCTTGGTCTCAGGGACTGTGATGATTTAAAAAATATGTCCACAATTCTTTGAGACATAGTTGTTTGTTGAAAAGGTAGAAGTTAATGCCTCTCTCCTTGAGTGTGGCCCTGCCCTCGTGGCTTGCTTCTAGCAGACAGAATGAGGGCGAAAGGATGATGCTGGCCATCAAGACGAGATCCTGAAAAGCACCGCGGCTTCCTCCTGCCTTTCTCTGCGAGCCTTGCTCTGCAGGAAGCCAGGCATCGTGTCGCGCAGACCCTCCGGCAGCCCTGTGGCTGTCCCCATGGAGAGAGGCTGAGGTATTCCACTAGCAGCCAACATCACTTGCCAGCCCCGTGCGTGACCGTGTCCGAAGTGGCCTGGAGAGGACTGTGTCCTGGCTGACATCTTGACCGCAACCTCCTGAGAGACCATAGGCCAGAATGCCTCCGCTGAACTGCTCTGGAATTTCTGACCCACAGAAACATGCGAGACAACAGATTTTTATTGCTGTTGTAAGCCTTTTGTTTTGGGATAGTTTGTTATGCCGCAACAGGTAACTCTTACAGGGGCTTTGCACAGAGTTGAAGGCCGCTACTGAAATGGCGCCAGTGAGCCTCTCCCTGCCTCCCCGGTTGAGGCGGCCAGCTTGAAAAAACGAGACTGTGCAGGGCTCTGCATGCTTTCCTGTTTGACACATGTGTCTTCTCAACCTCACAGTGGAATCCCCAGGCAGAGACCTACACAGGCCTCCAAAGAATCGGGACTTGGGACCTCCACCCCCCGGGTGAACTGTGTGTGAAGATGACGCCATTGCCCCTTCCTTCCCCACAGAGTGTTCTTTGGAGACTTCTGTCTGACTGTCTGTAAGGCAGCTGGGCAGCCCCCCTTCTGGCAGGGGAACAGCTTTCCTCAAGGCAGAGCCAGCAGTGCATATGGGTATCAAAACTGGCACCTTTATTTCATTAACACCCTGTTCTAACAAAGCCGGCTGACTGGCCATGATTTTGAAAAATAATAAGACAGTGAGCTGGTGCCAGAATACTCCAGTCAACTCAGTAGGGCCTATGGAAAAAAAAGTTAAAATGTAAGGAGTCACCAATACTTCTTGGTTTAGAGTGAGTTTAGGAAGGAGGGAGCAAAGTACAGTATTCTGGTGACTCCTCATTGGTCTGAGTTTGTATTTGACATCTGTCCGGAAGGTAGGAGTGAAAAGGGACTTCACTGGCCTCCACAAAGATCTGAGTTAATTTTTTTTTTTTTAATTAGACGACAACCAAGGAAATAATGGGCAAAGAATATGAACAGTTCACAGAAAAGAAGATTCAAAAGGCTCCTAATATTTGAAGATTCCCAATTTCACTCATAAAAAAATGTAAATTAAAATGGCCCTGGACTAGGATCTCTCACTTATCAGACGGGCAAAAATCCAGAAGTTGGGTTTGGACAACACATTCTGTTGTTGAAGTGGTAAAGAAATTGGCACTCGTATATGTTGCCGGTTAGAGCATAGGAGGCCTACGTCCGCATTTCCCTTTTAAAGTGGCAGCGTCACCCCGAGTCTGCACTGAACCTAGACCTTGTCCAATCAGAAACAACATAAGCATGAGGTTATTCACCGTGATATTATTTATAATAGTAAAAGATTAGAAACAAACCTACATGTCCACAATTAGAGGAATGGCTGAGCAACTGGTATATTCACACAATGGGGTACCATGTAGCTCTACCAAAAAATGAGAACGATCTCTCCCTATGGAGTCATTACCACGAGATAGTATTAGATGAAGAAAGCAAGGTGCTGAACAGCATATATTTGTGTGTGTGTGTGTGTACATATGTATATACACAGGCCTATAAAATTAGTATACACTGTATCCCATATATCAGTACATATGTTGCAGTGTATATTAGTATTCATATATAAAATAATATATATTATATGTAAATATATATTGCAAAATATATGTATCAAAGAGGAAACACTGGGAGGATACAACTGAAACTAATAAAAGGAATGATAAAAAGAAAGATGACTTGGTAGGTGGGGTAGGACAGGTGACTAAAGGATGGAACCATCCTTTATGTACCCCTTTTAATATAGTATATGTTTTATGTGTTCAAAAATAAAATTAAATTGGGGCCTCTGAGTGGCTCAGTCAGTTGGGATCCGACTCCTGATTTCGGCTCAGGTCATGATCTTGGTTATGGGATCGAGCCCCAGGCTGGGCTCCACGCTCAGTGGGGAGTCTGCTTGAGATTTTCTCTCTGCCTCTCCCTCTGCCCTTCCCCCACTCATGCTTGCTCGCTCTCTCTCTCTCTCTTGCTCTCAAATAGTAAATCTTTAAAAAAAATTAATTTAATTTAAAAGCAAAATTAACCTTAATATTAAATATAAATGGGGATAAATGACCCTAATTGTATATCAGATTAGTAATACAGAGAAAAATAATTATTTAAGTGATTTCCAATGTAATACTCTAAGTTTACATTTGGGCTTAATGAAATATATTTTAAGGTTTTAAAATACTTAAAAACTCTTTTACTTTACTCAATAATTTTATTAGTAGTAATATTGAATTACAATCAAAGGGAGAAAGAATCCCAAAGCCAGCAGCCTACTATGAAGAGAGGAGGCCCTTATAGGAGCTGGACTGCAGTCTAGTTCCTTTCCAGGGCTGAAGGGCACCCCAGAAACAGGCCAGCGTGGGAACGGAGCAGTAACCTCCCCGTGGCCACGTCTAATTGGGCATCAAGTTCCCTTCGCAGGGCACAGCCGTGAAGGACACGGGCCTGGTGAAGGACGTCAGGCTCTGCCAGACTGCACCCCTGGGACCTGTAATAACTTGTCACTTCTCATAGAGCAGCAGGGAGGAGACACAGCAGGGAAACCGCTTGGCCTGGCCTTGCACCTGTCAGAGCTGGGCTCCAGACCCCCCCCCCCCCACGACCCAGCAGTTTCCCTAGAGAGAGCAGCAGCGGGGGGCTCCGCTCCTAGCAACTTTACGACCTGAGCCCCATGAAGGGGGAAGAAAGTTTCAGAACCTGAGGATGAGAATCTTGGAGGCAAGTTAGTGCCTAAGGGCCTTTGAATAAGTGCCCTTTGAGTGGTTGGGCACGCAACATCAGTGGTGGCTCATCTACCCCCACCGACCCACCTTACCCAGCTTCTGGCCCCTTCAGGCCCAAGCAGCCTCCAGAAAACAGATGGAGTAGTGAAGTCGCTGTACTCCCAGCACTGACCCCATCTCAGCCCCTACCCCCACCCCGCAGCAGGGATGGGCACTCCTCTGAGTGAGGTGAGGGACAGACGCCATTTTCAAGCAATCACATGCTTTACCCAGCCAGAATCTCCGCCCCCCCATCCCCACAAAGCTGCATCCAAGCCTCTCCTTTGTTCCTGTTGGGGTACTTGTGTCGCTGGCAGCATGCTCCAAGAAACCAAGGTATGCCAGATCCCAGGAGGGCTCGTGGCATGAAGCAGACAGACCATGCATCGTTCCCCACCAAGGGCCAGAGGACACTTCACCCCTCTGGCCCACCTACCATCCCTGCAGTGTGCTTCCCAACTTCTCTCTTCTTTGGAGAAGTACCGACACCAGAGGCTCAAGGATCAGGGTTTCCTGTTCCCAGGGTGGCAGCAGGTGGAGCCCAGCCCACCAGTCTGACTGGGGGAGCTCTCCTAACTCACCTATCAGAGGCTGAGAGGCACTGAGCGGAAGGAACCCTCATACTACTCCCATACTATTTCCCACTTGGACATTTTCAAGCATTTTCCATTTCAACCTGAGTAACGTTTTCCTCCGTTCCGCCTGGTCTGGACAAACATCATCAATGCTCCCAGCTGTAGGCACCCAGTGGTCCTGACTGCTTCCAACACAAAGAAGCAAAGACAAAACCATGCCTTCCCGAATAAATGAGTCCAATATCCCCCAGTCTGGAAATTCAGGAGGACTCCCCATATGAAGGAGGCAAGGCCCTCTGACTTGGTTTCCCCATGACCCTGGGGCTGTCTCATACATCCCTGACAGAGCTGCCCTGAAGACTGGACTGGTGAGACTGTGTGAAGCCCCCATCCACACTGGGGGGCTGACGACAAACCCACATCCTTCCCTTTTAGGACCCTTAGCATGGGCTGGGATGTGTAAACAGGGCTTTCTGGAAGGCCTAGAAGTCACAAGGGGCTCATAATCCCAGATAATCCGGCCCACATGGCATGGCCTCTGCAGTTTCTACTGTCCCCAGTGGCAGTGTTTCCCAGGTTCCCAGTTGATAAACACTACTCTCCTGGAGATTTGGATTTATTGGCCCAGTCTGGAATGGAACTCAGGACATTAACTTTTTCAACAATTAATACTGGTTCTTATCATTGTGGACCCTCATAGATTCCACCAGACTACAGTCTGTCTTCTGCCCACCTAAGGCCACCTTCTGAGGATCACTTCCTATCTTTAGACCCATTCCTTTCCTATGACCTGCTCTGGAATGGTGCCTCCCTTCTGGGGCCACCCACCACCCTCCTGGCCTCATTCCTCTGCAAAGCAACCATATAAGAAAACAATAGTCACATCACACCAGGATGTCCCAGAGGCCTTGCCCCATCCCGCTCTCAGGTGGAACCTCTCAGGTGGAATCTCTCAGGTGAAATTGGATGACCACATACTTGCTTCCCCCTCAGCTCTCATCCTCTGAAAACACACTTCCCTTGGCCTGTTGCATTCCTCCTTAGCCTGTAAACTGAAGAAATAGCCAAGGGACTTTGCCTAGTCCAACATTTGCTTTCGTTTCAGTAGAATTTGTTGACTGGGTGAGTCCACTTCACTGACCCCAGGAGAGGACAAAGAATTCACAAGAACAGGTTCTCATGGCATGGAGGCAGTGTAGCAACACAGTGTACCTGGTGTGGGTTGTCCCACGTGAACTTGCAGAGCTCATCATGGTTTTCCACAAGGTGGCTCTCACACATCCCAACACCATGGGAGGGAACTTGGGAATAAGATTTTCTATGCTACTGACGATAACGTTTGGGTCTTCAAAAACAGGTAACACACGTGGGAAGATGTTCAATATGCTTAGTCACTAGAGAAATGGAAATGAAAACCAGAATGAGACACCATTTCATGCTAACTAGGGTTGCTATAGTCATAATGATGACGATGATGGTGGTGATGGTGATGGTGGTGATGGTGATGATGGTGATGATGGTGATGATGATGGTGATGGTGATGATGGTGATGATGATGGTGAGGTGATGGTGGTGATGATGGTGATGGTGATGATGGTGGTGGTGGTGATGGCGATGGTGGGGTTGATGATGGTGATGGTGGTAATGATGATGGTGATGAGGGTGATGGTGATGATGATGATGGTGGTGATGATGACAGAAAATAACAAGTGTGGGTGGGGGTGTGGAAGAATTGGAACTCTCATACACTGCCGGTGGTAATGGAAAAAGGTACAGCCTCTGTGGGCAACAGTTTTCATTTCCTGAAAAACTTAAGGTTAGCATATGGTCCAGCAATTCCATTCCCAAGGTGTACAACCAAAAGAATTAGAATAATCGAAGCTTGTACATGAATGTCCATAGCTGCACTCATCAGAACAGCCAAAAGGAGGGCACAACAGATATCCACCAATGGATGAATGAATAAACTATGGAATATCCATACAAGGCAGTATCACTCCACTCTAAAAAGCGATGGAGTACTGATATGTATTATGGTGTGGATGAATCTCAAAAACATGAAATACCCAGGAAAGGTAAATCTACAGAGACAGAGCAGATTGGTGGTTGCCAAGGGGTAGGGGGAGGGAGGCAATGGGGAGTGACTGTTTAATGGGTTTTCTTTGGGGGTAATGAAAATATTTTGGAATCAGATAGAGGAGGTGGTTACACAATGCTGTGAATATACCAAAAGCCACTGAATTGTTCACCTTAAAATGGTTCATTTTATGTTATATTAATTTTGCCTCAATTAAAAAGAAACGTTAACACATGCGAAGGAAAAGTCAAGTAACAGTCCACCAGGTAGGTTTTCGGAAGCTGTCACCCTTTGCCAGAACCTTGATAGGCATAGGATGCATCTTCCATGACTAAATAATTTGCCCCAGCTCTGCCACCTGTGACTTCAGTCCGGCAATAAACAGCTTCACCCTGGGGGACCTCTCACAATGCTCTGGCTTCTCCAGGCTCCACCAGGCTTCACCTTGTTGAACACCACGGAGACTGACAGAGGCCGAATAGACTTCCCTAACCAGAAGGTCAGACTTACGCCTAAGAATTTCTAACTGCATTTTAATTTTATTAGCATATAAAGATAAAATAGTTACAAACCCCAGCTCTGAGCCATTGAACCAAGCCAAGCCATCCTTGGTTATTGAGGAGAACTCTTAAGTGTTTAAAACTAAGTCAGTCTACCTAGAAATTTCAGCATCATTTTAAACAAATAATAGCAGTAGGAAGTGGTAATAATCTACCCTTTGTTCTAATTTTAAAATGTGAATAATTAACCTGCCAGGAGAAAAAAACAGCAGAAGTTTAAGAGCAGTTCAATCCAATAAATGTCCAATTCGGAGACAGATGAGTGCTGCTAGTACAGACGACCTCCCAGGATTTATTGTGGTGGCAATTCCCGTGAAATCAGTCATTACTTCAGTCAAACTACTGGAGCATCAGCGCCCTTAAGTTCTGCTTTTAGGCACTTAACTGCTGGGTAATACAGATTTTTATAGGGATTATGTCTTGTGTAAAGGCATAAAAAGCTCACATTTTTGCTACACCAAATTGTGTTATTAACACTGCTGTTACTATAGATTTGCATTTTCCCAAAGGCAGTTTCTCCCAGGTAGAACTGCTAATACTTAGTGATTGTTTCTGGGTTATATATAGAATTAAATACTTACCATGCTGCCCAACTCTACAGAAGCTTTGGTTCATCGGTAGCCTTATGAGAATAAAAGTCGGCGGTCCACGCAGTCGGAGCAGTACGTTATAACAGAAAGGCACCTCCTTCCCGGACCTCTCCAGGGGAATCGAGTTATCCCAGGAGCCCAAGAAACCTCTTTTCTGAAAGTATCACTTCACCATAAGGAGACTTCCGGGTATCAGTGGGCTGAAACTGCCCCAGTGTGAAAGGCCTAATTACCTTCTTGCAAAATGAAAGAAAGAAAGGAGAATAGGAGAGGAAGAAGGAAGAGAGGGAAGAAAAGAAGAGGAAGAAGAAATAACCAAGAAATGAAGAGAGTAATCTAGTTTCTCTGCCCCAGAAGCAGTTAACATTGGAAAACAGAATGGACCAGGCTAACCATGAACAACTGCGTCTGGTCAGCTTTTGAACAGCACAGGGTAACGACTTCCGGAACCCAGCGGCATTGGCGCGAAACCCAGCCTCACTATTTAGAAGCAGTGTGACCTGCAATAAGTTAATTAGCCTCTCAGGGCCGTTGTTTCTTCATCCACCACTTTGGATGTAGCAGGTCTCAGAGAACCAGCTTACGGGCGGGCTCGAGGCGCACGGCGTCTCCCGTGGTCCAGAGCACGCTTGATCCAGAACATGCAGGGAAATCAGAACAGAGCCTATGCCACTGTATTTTTTTTTTATTAAAAAACAAATTAAATAAAATAGTGATCAATTTTATAGAAAATGGAACTGGAGTCCACAGTTCACGGTGGGGAAGGCTCAGAAGATGGAGATGAGGTTGTGGTTGCCATTTCTTTTTCTTCGTATCTGGGAGGCAGTTCAGAGGAGAGATGCGGAGTGATTGAGATCTCAGAGGACAAAGCAGTCCCAGAAATGGTGTATACAGATTCACGATCTCTCTCGGAGGCCGCGCCTTGGCCCTCAGGAGTTGGCGTCCTACTTAAAAGGAGGGAGGACAGAAAGGGAAGAGAGGGGAACGGTAACACATCGTGAGGATGATGTTTGATTATAGGTGTTTGGAGCATTTGCAAGGGTCGAAGGAATAATTTCTGCCCTATTCTGTTTCTTACAGATGCGCCTTGATTCCTTGCCCCTTTCCTTCCTTAGAGCTGCTGTCACATTAAGAGAGTCTCACCCCGTGGCTGTTTCCCTTGTCACTGAGAAGACACGAGGTAGGAACGTGTCACTGCCGTCCTAAAAGAATATTCACATGCAGTTACTGTTCTATACTGTTTTGTCTTCAGAGACAGCTAACGTAAGGTAGACAAACTTATACGAAGAGAAAATTAAATCAGTAAGCCAAAAACGTGAAGGGAGGCAAGAAAGCATACTGGGTACTGGGGTGCATTCTAGCAACGGGCAGACATGCCTCTGAACTGCCCCTCCACTGCTTTCCAGCTGTGCGATCTTGAGCAAGTAATTTCACCTCACTAAGCTTTGGTCTCCTCATCTGTAAAAGGGGGACGACAAGAGCGCTGTCTCGGCTACGCAGGAGAATGACCTGAGAGAATGCAAGTAAAGCCAGGCCGTGGCACACAGAAATTGTGGTGGTAGCAAGTACGAGTTTGTTTTAAGTTACAAGACATTTGTTTAGGGCTTGGGGAAGTTCATCATTGGAGAAAAGAATACAAAAATTCACTCACAGAATTATACAAATGTCCAGAACCTAACCTCCCTTTCATCCATGCAGGACAATTCCTATACCCGTCTCTGTCCGGATCTCTGGCCCACCACCCTGTCTGAAGCTCAAGAACGTGTGCCTTAAAACATGAATGACCAGGTGAGGCTGTGTCCATCCCCAGCATTCTCTCTGGGTCTCCTGGGTCCTACTTCTCAGTGGCTACAGAAGCCAGCCCCCCAACTGGTCTGGCCACCACCAGCCTTCCCACATTGTGAGCTGCACTGGTTCCATGAAGGTCTGAAACCTTCAACTGCATCCCTCTGCCTGAAGGGATGGCGTTTAATCTGACCCCAGGTATGCCTCCTAATTTGTGGCATATGGGGAGCATGGGGGATGGGGGTGTGAATCTTGGATTTCCCTTCATTCAATCTGAGAAGGCTCTGAGGCCCAGGGGACAACTTCAGATTGAGAGGAGAAGTCCAGCTTGGTTGGGTCAGGGTGCAGGCTATCAGTCAGTCACCCAACTTCCTCCGTGAGATGCTGAAACCCTCTGTACCTGCTGGAGGTCCCCTAGGACCCCCGTGTCTCCCCTTCATCTAAAGTGGCAAAGCCTAACATAGGAGGGGGCCTCCCAAGCCCTGCTCTGGTGCTCAGTCTGGCTAATAAAGTGTTAAACATTTGGAGGATCACCCCTGCCAGGGGTGCATGAAGGAGGCTTCGTATTTAACCCGGCATAACCACTTTTATAATTTTTAATGTATGTGCTGCACAACGTATCCCCAAAGGTACTCTTAATCTTAAGGCAATAATTCTGATATGATGTCAGCAAAAAAGATACACTGTAATGTTTATTTCTGTACTATGGTACAAAGCTAATTTGGCCTGAGTTCAGGCACAAGCCTGAGAAAGTTAAACATGCCTACTCTTGAAGTTCAAATGCAAAGTCTTACCCATAGGTAAAAATACTGTAATATGAAGGCGGATTTTCATTTGGAAGCAAACCATTAGCCCCAGGACTCGGAGTCACTGTAGAAGCTGAAGACTCAGGAAAGTAAGGTGGTGGTGGGGGTGGGAATATTATCACGGCATCACCTAAGGAAACACAATTATTTCATTGAAGACAAGCACATTAGCAAGAATAAAATAAATTAATTATATATTTGGCCTGTGAATATAAAAGGTCAAAACCCCTATGCTAACTCCAGAATTTAAAAGTGGGCCTATCAAATTCACAGAGAGGGAGCGTGGAGGTTGCCAGGGACTGGGCCGAGGCTTGGGGGATTCGAGTGAGTGTTTAATGGGGGCAGTTTCTCTTTGATGATGAAAAACTTCTAGAACTTGTTAGTGGTGATGGCTGAACACTGCGAATGTACTTAATGTCACTGTCCACTAAAAAATGCTTAAAATGGTAAACTTTATGTTACATATATTGTACCACAACTTTTTCAAACAGTGGGCCAATATTTTCCTAGTAAGTCTGAGCTCAAGCATTTCTAAGTATTTGCTTCCTTGGGATGCCTCCTGCTGCAAAGCCTTTCTCATTCTCAACTTGAAATTTTAAACTGTCAACCCTTAGCAGTTGGATAAAGTGCCTGTTCCTTACGTGCAGTTTTAGCCTCTGAACACAGGACAACAGGCGAGGCCACAGCCCGTCTTCACAGCTTTTATCTGCCAACATTTCAGCCACGCTTTACAAAAGAAAGTCACACTCAAAGCTAAGCTTGGTTTTTGTTTTGTTTTTTCCTGTTTGCATTTCTGTAGCTGCTGTTCACTCCAGAATACATCCCATATTTTGGGGAGGAGAAACAGACACCAGACGCAAGCCCTCATTGGTACTCCAATTCCAATACAAAATGCAGCACGTGAGTTGCCCAGAACATTCTAGACACGTGGCAGCACCACTCCATAGCGGTTTGAGGGCAGCCTCTGATAAGCTGGCAGCACCAAAGGACAGCGCGGGAGGAACGAAGGGGAGAGGGCTTCAGTTGGCGGCAGGGAGGCAAGCGGTCTGCATGGCAGCGGATCTGACGCTTGGCTGGGTAAGCACGGGGTTCTTGAGCGCTACCAGCGTGCCGTGCCGTTTGCCAATTGCCGGCCCAGCGTGGCCCTGAGCGAGGGATCTGACCCCCACCGGCCTCAGCTGCTGCATCGGTGAACTGCAGGCCATCCATAACTGTTGCTGCCTCAGCGAACAGGCAGGAGGGCCGGGCTGGTGTGTGGTGGGGACAGCAGTGCCGGGCACGGAGCAAACGCTCACAGCTGGAACACACCCCCGCAGAGGTGCTTTCTGCACCGGCCAGCAGCCCCCAGCCAGTAGTCCTGATTTGCATGTGTGACCATACCCTCCCAGCAGGCAGCCCCTCTCCTTGCTGCCACGGTGGCTCCCCCAGAGGGGAGGGAGCCCTTCCGAAAATGTGTTAACTCTTTCTCTCCTCCTACAAGCATGTGACCACGAGGGCTTAAGATAGCGCTCACCTAAACTTGATAACAGGTCACGGTTATCTCGGGCTTCTCATTTAATTTTTTTCACAGGTCTTGGTAGGTTAGAGGAAGCAAGGTCGATTGTTTAATTACACAATGTAGAACAAAGGAGCTGGGAACAAGCCTCCAGAGCAGGCCAGCCACCTCTCCAACGCAAACAAGGAAGTGCTCGCAGTCACCAGCCGTGTTTGAGGCTCGTCGAAGCCTCTGCCCATCAGTTCCCTGCCCTTCCCTCCGCGAGCCTTGCAACCTGCTCTCCCTGAAAGCAGTCCCATCCCCCCTGGGTTTCCCTTTCACTATGTCCTGCAGGACTTGATGTCCTCTGAGTTGACAGCAGACATCCCTCAAGGGAGGGCTGTCTCATGCCCCTGCTTGTGTGTCCAGGACCCAGCGCTGAGTGTGCCCACAGTGGGGGTATCATGTGTCTGGGGAGGAGGGGCTTCCATTTGGGGAACAGCTGAATTCTGGGACTTAGCCAAGAACTGCTTCTCTTCACCCCAGTCCCTCATAAGGCAGAAGCGACCACTGACAGTGTCTAGGTTCTTATCAGTTAGGCTAACAGGCATGGTTTCTAAACATTTAAACCCTATCCCACAATATCAAAGGAGAGAAAAACAAGGAGTTAGGCTACCAGACTTCCACAGGTTTGATGGAACTTAAAGGGTTAAGTGGAAAAGATTTTAAGCGACCTCCCCCCCCCCCCCCCCCCGCCCCCAGCGGGAATCACTATGTCCCAGCACCAGCAGCCCTGCTTTCTGCTGCCCCCCAATTCCAGCCATCAGGAGGGAGGCCGGGCCCCACAGATCCTCTGATAGTAAACCCACAGGGCACATGCTGAAATGCTCCCAACTACGGGGAATACTATGATCTTCAAGTGAGCGTATTTACTCGTCCCCACTGCATTCCCCAAAAGGCCTGAGCAGATCTATAATGTAGGGCAAGCCCTTTAGTCATGTAACAGCTACCCACAACACTTGGGGAAGGATGAAACCAGCTGAAACAGAATCACAGCCATGTGCCCAGAGGCCCTCCCTGGTGCTCTGTGGGGGCCAGAGTCCATGCGTGTCCCCTGCCTGGGTTTGGAGCCCGGCTCTGCCACTTGCTAGTCTGTGACCTTGGCAAGTTATGTGATATCCCTGTGCCTCAGTTTCTTCATCCCTAACACAGAGATACTAAGGGTATCTGCCTCACTGGGTTGTTGTAGGTGTGAACAGCTTTGACAGAGTAGGCCCTTGAAGGGCACTTGGATGGGTATTTGGCCCTGGAAGGAGCCCCATATCTGTGTTAGCTATTATTAATATATAACTGATATCGGTGTGGTCACCGTAAATATATAAATACACAAATAGTAGCCTGGGAGTTTCACCCGCGGCTCCAGGATTGGTCTGTAAGTCCGTCTGCCCTTGCTCGCCAACGCCGGTGCCACGCAAGGCTGAGAGTCCAGGGATTTCCCCCAGTGAGTAGCACTTCCTCCAGCAGACAGCCCCAACCATGAGAAACATCCCTTTCACCACACTCCTCTCTTCCCTCCGGGGTTTCTGCCCCATAATGCTCTCTGCCTAGCCTTTTAGATGTCAGGCTATGGCTTCAGAGCTTTACCCTTTCAAAAGTAGGAGACTGAAAAAACAAAGTGATTTTTGAAAATGAGCAGCGGCGGGGTTTCTCCTTGGTTGTGTGAAACTGAGGCCAAAGCTACTGATGTTGTGCTGTAGGGGGCTGACTCCAGGAAATAGTAATCCATCTCTTCTGCAGAACCCAGAGAACGCAAAAGTTGTCTCTCGGCATTCCATGGGGGAAAGAAGTGACAGGTGCGATCATGCTTTATCACTGTTGATGCCACTATTTCCAAACGTGGCCTCCGCCCTGAAGCCAAGGATAAAGTTACGGAAAATAGAGAACAATGTGGGAAATGGTATGGAAAGCCCCCTCAAAACACAGAAGATCTACGGACTTGGGGCAGACAGAATACTAGAATGTTAGTTCTGGGAGGGATCCTAGCAATGCGATGCTCATTTTATGGATGCATAAACTCAGGCCAGAAGGGGTTAAGGACTTACCAAGGACAGCCAGCCAGCGACAGCCAGAGATGAGAATCTACACGTCCAACACAAAGTGCCCTAGCTTTCAAGGTCACTTGGCGGGTCTCTAACGTGACAGAAGGCTCCCAGGCTATGCTAGCACTTTCTCTCACTTTCCTCCTAATTTGCTCTGTGACCTCAGTCAAGGTCATGACTTAATGTCCCAAAGCTTTTGCTCGATCACAAGGAATTGCTGGGAGGAGATGATGTGCGCAAGGATGCTTACAGGGCTTAGCACAGCAGCAGCTATGTGTGTGTGTGTGCGCGTGTGCGTGTGTGTGTGCACGTGCGCGCATGTGCATGAGTGCATGGCTGTGTAAGAGAGACAGAGAAAAGGGAGAACCTAGGCCAGACCCAAGGACAACCCAGCAAAGCCCTGATACAACGGCCACCGTGATGTAAGCGTGCCCAGGAATGACAGCTACGTACCTACAGTGACATGGACAGGCTCCATGCTCTGCGTCTGTCTGTCTTCACTTTCGGAGGCATCCTGGCCCTCATTCAAGTTGTTTCTCTTAACGTGGGCAACCACAAAGAAACACAGTCCCATGAGTACAATCAAGGGCCCCATGATCTGCAGGGACAGATATCCACAGATCTGGGGCTCCATGTCGGCAGTGTCTGTCTCATTCAGGGGTTCCTGCGCCCAGTCTGGACCACAGCCGGGGACCCAAATGCCCAGAATGCTGATGAGCATGCCACTTGTCAAGAACAGAAACCCGAAGATGAGGCACTGGGCAAACTGGCGGCTCTCTCCACAGATGAAGGCTTGGTCGGGGTCCGCCTGGCTGCCCCGCAGGCGTCCCTCACGGAGCTGAAGTCGTGCCCGCGAGCGGGCCAGGATCACAGCCCCAAGCCCAACCGCGGCACAGGCAGGCCCAGCGACCTTCAGCGCCATGCTGCAGTCTGGGAAGATTTTGTACTGGCATGCCTGGAACCCAAAGATGGAGAGCAGGACTCCCACACACAACAGGATGCCACCAAAGACAAAAAGGAAGAAAATGAACTTGCTGACACGCCTATCTCGCTGGACCCCATCTGGCTCAGCAGCAGCTACAGGAGACATGGCCAGGAGAGGCCCCTTCCCCAGAACCAGGCAGGATGGATTTCCTTCCCTCCAGTGGTTTCAATAGCTCTGAAAATACAGCCAAACACCAAATTAAAGTGGGCACAGGTGTTCCTGACCCGCCCTGGCCATTTCAGAAATCACTCCAGGATGAAATCATAGGGGATAGAACTTGATGCAAGTGATACACTGGTGAACAATGAGTTGGTTTATGAGTCAGAAGCACTGGCATTCAGAAACTCCTGAATATGTAATTTTATGAAGATATTCAAGAAGAGGAAATGCAATTAACATGCACCTAAGAGTATCTTTAAAAAAAAAAGAACAACAAACCCCATACAAGAGAAGTAACTGGGTGTGGCTTTTCCTGTTATGAGTCTTACAAACTCCCTTCCCTGGGGCAAAAAAACCAAAACAAAACCACCCCCAAAACAGTGGTGAGTAAGGGAAGAACCACAGGGATTATTTCTGATTTACAGATATCCCACGTTTCATCACAGCTGCTTTGAGCATTTCCGAGTCGATAAATTTATGTTCAGTAACTAACTTTCCATTTCCTATTTCAGACTGCGGCAACTTTCCATTCCCCTTCTTCTAAGGCCATGACACCTGCAGGAGGCCCAATTCAGTCGTTTCCAATGAAGGGGAAGGCAGTTCAGGAACACAGCGAGTTTGGGGGATTTTAAGTTAACTCTGTCAAAATGTGATTCTTGAGTTCTCACACAGGCACTGGAACTCCAGGGCCAGGCTGACTAGGCCAGGGTGACCCAGGGGAGTCTGGCACAGCCGGTCAGGAGGAGCCTTGTCTCCCAGGTGTGCAGGTGGCCTCTCACGTACCCCCCCTCCAAGGTGCCTCTCACTTCCACAAAAAGGTTTAGGCTCCGTTAAAAATAAGCAGCTGATAAAATCACCAGTTAAAAAAGCACAAAACAGCAACAGCACCTGACTTTGAATGGAGAGTGTAAGTGAGATCAAGTGGGAAAGCACCTCCCCACAAGATCACCCAAGCCCTGTGCTGGTATCACCATATATTAAGTGGACCCGAATCAATTGTTAATAATTGTCTAGCGTATGCAGATTGACTTTATAATCTTGGTTATCTTGTCTTACTCTCATGAGTGGAGTATTTTACCAGGACCCTTCAAGTTGGGGCAGTGGAAAAGACAACCCAAGTGTGAAGACCATTTTTACTGGCTCAAGGAAAGAAAACTTAAAATATTTTGTGCCATTTGTATCCACGATGACATGAAGGAGCTCAAGATTGAGGCTGTAAAGCCAAGGCCGTCCTGACAAACCCAAGTCATGTCCAAGGAGGGTCAATTTAAGTAAAGAAAACAAATAGCTGGTCTTATACTAGGAAGTACTTTTCCAGGAAAAAGTACAATCGAATCAGAAGGAAGCTGGAGAAAGGAAATCTAGGAGGGAAATAAGCTTCCATTTTAAGCCTGGGCAAACTGTATTTGTGAAGACGGAATATGCTGAGACAAACACTTAAAGAAAATATTGAACTAATTTAAAAAACAGAAATCTGAATCATGTAATCTCTTGTGCTGGTTCCACAGATAAGGGTGATTCTCTGTTACAAAGTCCTATCAGGAATTCACTAAATTCCTGGTACCTTCAACTCTGAAGCGAGTCACAAGGCTTCAAATGTCTTAAGGCGAATTCCCCAAATACTAGTAAAGTAAAAGTAAGCCTAAAACTGGATATGTAGCTCTTGTCCACGGACAAGTGGACTAAACACCTGCCATACGTATCAATCCCTCATCCATAATAATGTAGGCAGTCAAGCCTGTCTGTCTCATACACGCATTCACGAACGGACACAAAAAACATCTACACTAACAGAAAATTAAACCCTTTCCAAATACCAACCTACATTTAATCTCCCCAAAGCCAAATCTACCTCTCCACCACTGTTTTCCAAAGGACAATTCCAAATCAGCAGCATCTCACCATGCCCAAGGCTCTGCTGCGTTTGGGGATCGAGGTAAAACCAGCCCCGAGTCTTGTATAGGGAATCTTTCCGTGGGTTTCAGGGAGCCCGAGCGCAACAACAGCCCCCAGGGGCTGGGCTTGCGGCTCCCACCCCCGCAGCTTCGGCTCGGGGTCCTCCGGGCCGGCGCCGCTCCCCGCACCAAGACTTGGCCGCGCGGGAGTGCGGAGAAGCGCGGAGTCGGGAGTGCGGAGAAGCGCGGAGTCCGGAGCGCTCACCTGAGGCTTCGTCCTGCGTGCGCGCTGCCTGCGCCAGCACGCGTCCCGGGAGCCTGGCGCCGGCCTCGGGGTGGGCGCTCGGCGGGGCGGCGCTGGCCGTGGGCACCCGGCTGGGCGCGGCCTCCAGTGGCAGCCCGTACCGCCCGTTTCCACCTGCGCGTCCGGGCGCGGAGGGCGGGCCGCCACTGTATTTACAGAAGGAGGCGGTGCCAGAGAGGGCGCGGCGGCGGGGGCACGGCGGGGCAGGGCGGACTGGCGGGAGCTGGCCGCCACCGGGTGCTGCCCTGCGGGGCCGGAGGCGCGTCCCGCGCGGCGGTGGGTGACGAGGGGCGGCCTCGGAGCCCAAGGCTGGCAGATGTGGCCGCTTCGCCCGTGACCGTGCGCGCGAGGAATCCGGGAAAAATGGGCACCCCCGCCACCTCCCTGGCCCTCAGCCGTGCGAGGTAGGGGGGAGGCGAGTTGAGGTTCTCCTCTTCGCTGCCGGAACTGCGCGCCGCGCGGGCCGGGAACCGGGCGCTCAGGGCGCAGAGTTGAGGCGGGGGAAGCGCCTGGCCTCTTTCCGATGTGGCCGTGGCCCAGGCAGGATCGGGCCCCGCGTTCCTGAGGCTGCGCTTTCGGCCACGACGCGGTCCGGGACCGGTCTCCCTGGCGGCGGGTGGCCCTCCTGCCGCTCCGGAGACCTTGACGGCGGTCACTGGAGCGAGTCCCCCGCTGCCAGCTCCCCGACCGCGAACGCGTTATGGAGACACCAGGTCACTGAAACGTGCGCTCTATTTAGAATGTGAGACGAGGTGCTCCATACCTGAGCCATTCAGGCATGAGGTCCTCGCTCCAAGACTGAAGCAGGCCCTTGGCAGGTCAGCTCTGTCCCTTCCGCCCTCACACCTAACGCTCTTTGCCATAGAACCCCCTCTTCCGCTTCTCAGTTGTTAATGGTCGGCAGCAATTAAAGCGGTAACTTTCCCTGCCCTTGAACCAGGAGTTTCAGGATGGGTTTGCCAATCCCGGTGCTATTTGTAACCTGCCCTGTGACACGTGACACGGACTCAACTATGCCAGTTTCCACCTCAGAGGTCAGGGCGCTGTGGAAGGTGAGTCAAGGGCTCAGCCCAAGCACAGCTGCGCGATGGAGCCCTGGGGACTTACCCATCCTGCCGCTTCGCCCGTCTTCCTGTCGGCTTTGCCTGAAACCCGGTCACGAGTTCATGCCGATCGCTTTCAGCTTTTTTAAAGTGTGAACACTTTGCCCACCTAATACAGCAAGTGGTTCTGTCTGTAGGTCTCCCTGACGGTAAAGAGTGAGATGGGCTTAACCAGTTACCAGGGGGGAGAGGGAGACTCTCAAAGAAGGGGTCAGAGGGAGGCAAAGAGGGAAGGGGGGGTTCCCTGGACTCTGAGCGCTGGATGGCTGGGTGGGTGAGACGAGGCTTCACGAGGGAGGCATACTGGACAAGTTCCAGCCTTGCAATTTGCTGGGGGCACTTGCCCCAGTGGCCAGATGTGGCCTTTGTCACAGCCAGAGTGAGAATCTCTGCCCTAACTAAATATTGCTGATTATTCCTATGATGAACAGTACTGACATCCCTGGCTCTGTGCCAGGCTCTGTGTTCCCCATTTTACCTATAGCCTGTGGTTCTTTAATGTGTGTTCCCAGCAACTCAGAGAAGGCTGGAGCCAGAAGAGGATGGGGGCTAAAAACCAGTCAGTTTTCAGTTGAGGAAACCAAGGCCCAAAGGCAAAAATTGACCTCCCCAGCTGATTAGCGTGGAGCCTGGGCCTGAACCAGATGTACTGGCTCTTCCTCCCAGATACACCTGTCACGCAGAGAACACACAATGCCATGAACACAGAAATGCCTTTTTATTATGTGGCTTTTTTTTATTAAGAGAGAGTGAAAGTGCATGAGAGTAAGGGAGGAGTAGAGGGAGGGGAGAGAGAGAGTCTTATGTATGTATGTATGGTGTTTATTTATTTGGAGAGAGAGAGAATCTTAGGCACCACGTAGGGCTCGATCCCATGACCCTGAGATCATGACCTGAGCCAAAACCAAGAGTCGAACCCTTAACTGACTGAGCCACCCAGGCACCCTGATTACGTGGCTTTTTAATCATTATGACAATTTAGACACTGTATCCCAAGGACATTGTGGCCATCTACATCTGGGGTGGAGCTCTCCTGGTCTAAGTGTCAGTATATCCCAGGGTAGAGAGACCTCAAAGTCGGCCCAGCTAACAAGCAGACAAGCAAGAGTGGTGATTGCACAACAGTGGCTGACACCGAGCTTTCTAAGAACACAGGCCCTGAATACAGAATGTGTTCTCCCTACACAGGCCTTTCGTGTACAAGAGGGTTTCCGTCTCCACTGGGCCCTCATGCTTTCCTTCTCCTGTGTGTGCAACTCGATCTCTGGCCGCGTCGTGTGAGGACCTGCAAGGGGCCTGTTGATACAGCTGCCCTCCGGTGCCACATGACTGCAGGCTGGCCACACATGACGGCCGTGAATGTACAGACACCAAGGACCATCAGATTAGCCTCTGCTCGGGATATCGGCTGCTTGGACTGTTTGCCTTGTGGAGCCTGTTTGACTAAATTAAAATCCTTGGAAACCGATCGTCAGTCAAGCATGAAAGACAAAGCCACCAGCCTGCAAGGTGCCCATCTTGGGGGCAGACCTATTTTGAGGAGAGAGGCTGGGTGACCTCCTTCCTCTCTAAAACAAACTGGCCTTTTCCAGCCTGTGTGGTCATGAAAAAAGAGAAGACCAGACAGAATCCTTAGAAAAACAGCATCAGAACAAGTTTTTTAAAAATGGATGAATCTTGGGACGCCTGGGTGGCTCAGTCAGTTAAGCATCTGCCTCCGGCTCAGGTCTCCTGGAATCCAGCCCCGCGTTGTGTCAGGCTCCTTGCTCAGCGGGGAGCCTGCTTCTCCCTCTCCCTCTGCTCCCCCTGCTCTGTGCGTGCTCTCGCTCGCTCTCTGACAAATAAATAAACAAAATTAAAAAAAAAGGATGAATCTTGAATTCAGGAAGTGAATACAGACGGTGAAGCTGTGGCATACGTTCATTTATTCATTCAGCAAGTATTTACTGAGTGCTGACTGCAGGCCAATAAACAGACACAATACTTCCCCATCGTGGAAGCTATATTCTAAGGAAAAGGAGGACAATGAAAGAAACAGGGAAATGATACAGGGTGTTAGAAGGTGGTAGGTAGGTGCTGCGGAGAGTAAGAAATCACAGAAGGCGGCTGGGGAAATCCTGCTTCCAAGAGGGTGGTTAAGGAAGTCGTCTCTGAGCAGGTGACACTGCAGTGAAGGAAATGAGGAAGCAAGCATACTGATTATCTATGATTGCATAACAAATGACCCCCAAACTTAGAAGCTTAAAGCAACAAAGATTTCTTACCTCTCACAGTTTCTGAGCGTCAGGAATTTCAGAGCAGCTTAGCCAGGTGCTTCTGGCTCGGGATCTCTCCTGAGGCTGGAGTCCAGCTGATGGCTGGGGTCACATCCCCTGCAGGCCTGCCTGGGGCTGGAGGGTCTGCCTCCACGGTGGCTCCCTCCTGCGGCTCTGGACAGGAGGCCTCGCTTTCCTACCATTGTAGACCTCTGCACAGAGCCACCTGATTGTCCTCATCACATGGAAGCTGACTTCCCCTGGAGTGAGTGATCCAAGAGAGAGCAAATGAGGGGGAAGGTGCAGTGCCTTTTATGATGTAGTCCCTGAAGGTGCACACCATCACTGTGCTTTATTCTGTTCCTTAGAGTTGCGTCACTAAGTCAAGGGGAGGGAAATTAGGCTCCACCTCTTGAAGGGGGAGACTATCAAAGAACCTGTGAGCATATTGTAAAACCATCACAGAGAGCTATAGTGATATTTTGGCGAAGAAGGGAAGGGCCCTTCAGACAAAGGAAATAGCAAGTGCAAAGGCCCTGAGGTGGAAGCAGGGATGGCATATTCAAGGAAGAACAAGAGGCCAGGATGACTGGGTGAGCAAGGGGATGAAGAATAAGAGAGGAGGTCAGAGAGGAAAGGTGTGTGTGTGTGTGTGTGTGTGTGTGTGTGTGTGTGTGTGTGTGTCCACATGTACCAGATTGTGTAGAGCTTTGTGAGCCATTGTAAGTACTCTGAGTGAGAGGAGGAGACTTTGGAGGGTTTTTTTAACTGAGTGTGCCGTGGTCTGATTTACTCTTTTTAAGGCAGCAGTAGCTTCCAGGTGAGAATAGTCTGAGGAGAGGGAAGGGTGGAAGCGAGACATTTAGGAGGCTATTATAGTAACCCAGGAGAGAAATGGCTGTGGTTTTTGTTTGGGGGTGAGAAAGCAGTGGGACTCTGTATATATCTCGAAGAGAGAGTTGTTGGACGGGATGTGGGTTTTGACTTGAAGATTTTTGGCCTGAGGAACTGGAAGGATGGTTCTGGCATTGCTCAGGATGGGGAAGAAGGAAGGCAGGACAAGTTTGAGAGGGAAGCTTTGGGGCATATTTGAGATGTCCATTTCTCCATCCGAGTGGAGAAGGTGAGTAGGCAAAGGCACAACTGGGGCCTGGAGCTAGGGAATTCTAGGAGGACTATGTTCCTGTGCTCCATAAGGTCTGGTCATTACAGAATCAAGAAGGCCGGGCCCCTGTTCGGGAAGAGTTTACACATGCATGTGTGGCTACACGCGCCTTGCAGCACTCGGTGCTACGGAGGGCTTCAAGCAGACACAAAGCAGTGAGCAGTCTGGTGCTCTCTGAGGCAGGGATTTCTGACGTTTCCAGCGGGCAGGGGGCAGCGGGGGGCCAGCGTGGCTGGGAGGGATGACTTTCTGCTGGTGCAGGGGCTTCTGCTGTTCTGTGCCCACAGCAGTGCCCTAAGGAGCATGGATCCCCTGCTCCCACTGGACAGGCCACGTGACACTCCCCAGAGTGCTGCCAAGCTGAGAAGTGGCTGTGGGCCAGAGGTGTGGACTGGCTGGTAGAACTGAGTATCACAGTCTCAGGATTCACAAGACTGCAGGAAGACAATTAAGCAACCAAGTGAGCCACCTTCTCGTTTCTCTTTCCTTTTTTGGTCGACTCTCTCTTGTTCTGCCCCAGATTAACCTCAGTGCCCAGAAGCATGCATTCCTCTTTCCAGTTCCTGACATTTCCTGAGACTCTGCTGAGGCTGGGGTACAGGAATTTACTCTTGAGTGCTCGGTCGTGGGCCAAACTGGAGCTGGTGTTCCCAGCTCTGAACCTAGGGGGGTGCCATCCAGCTGCCTGCCCCTGCGAAGGCGGCTGTGGTCAGGGGAGGCCGAGGTTTCTGGAGCGTTCTCCTCTTCCCCGCCCATATTGGACTTAGGCCAGGCCTGAGAGATAGGATGGGTGGGATTGACTGACTCAGCAGGCTTGAGTGGAGGGTTTACATTTGGCACCTTAGCTGACCCCCAGTTTAAGACTGGTGTTTCGCAGGTCGTTTTATTGCCTGGAACTGTCCTGTTGATTTCGCACGGGTGATAACAGCTCGGCTTGAGTGCAGTGAGCGGAGCCAGGGCTACGGAATGTGGGGAGTTGTTTCAGACAGAATGAATGAGCATTTGCCGTGGTCTTGGCAGAGGCCTCCACATTGCCAGAGAGAGCGAGGGCACTTCGACGGTGGCGGCAGCTGGCTGGAGGAGAGACCAGCGCAGAGACAGCAAGAGTTTTCTGGAAATGTCACAGTCTCCTGGTGGCTTGCATTGTCTCCATCAGTGCACTGACTGGGTTGCAAAGAACAAAATATTTCTCCCCAGTGTGTAAAAAGGGCATAAATGGACCTCGGTTTAGATCCTCACTTTGCCACCTAGTAGCCGTGTGACCTTGGGCAGGTAAACAAATTTTCTGTGCCTCAGTATCGTCATCTGTAAAATGGGAATAAGCAGACCTACCTCAAAGGATGTCTTGAAGAATCAATTTCTGGCACAGATGGGCCACCAATCAATGTATTTGCAGCTAGTTACCTCATCTTCCATCTGTGGCTCCTCCCTGGCCCACAGTCTTCAGCAAGGCTGATCTGACCCATCCATGGAGAAGGTAAAGGGATGCATGAAGAGGGAGAGCAGGATGCTCTGCGAGAGCAAAATGAGTCATGTTGACTTCTCTTGCTGACTTGGAAAGGTCTGAGCCACTGCCAGCTCAACTCAGCACATTTCCCGGTTATTGCTACGAGTCCTCAAAGGTGTGTATCCCCTCATCTCAAAAACCAGCTGTCCAGGGCGCCTGGGTGGCTCAGTTGGTTAAGCGACTGCCTTCGGCTCGGGTCATGATCCTGGAGTCCCGGGATCGAGTCCCGCATCGGGCTCCCTGCTCAGCGGGGAGTCTGCTTCTCCCTCTGACCCTCTTCTCGCTTGTGCTCTCTATCTCTCATTCTCTCTCTCTCAAATAAATAAAATCTTAAAAAAAAAAAAAAAAAACAGCTGTCCAGATGATCACCCGGTGTTGTCTGCCTCTGTTCCACCACCGCGCCCAGCCACCAAAGCTTCTGGAAAGGGCCGTGTCACTGTGGGTCCCTGGAGGGATATGTGGGGACCCTGCAGGCTGCTCCTCGGGGTCCAGGGATCCACCCGCTAGCCTCTCCTGGATCCACCTGCACATTGCAGCCCCATCACTACACCCTTGGTTCTGACCCTCCACTTCCTGCTTGCCGCTGATGACTCCAAAAAGGAGTCAATTCAGATTACAGTGCTCCCAAAGTAGAGCCAGGCGAAGTAAACCTGAAAATAAATGAGAAAAGGAAAGAAAAAAAGAAAAGGTTGGCTGTCCTTCCTGCCTCATTCCAACAACTTGTCAGTAATGTACGAGGAACAGGGTGGAATCCCTTTGCCATTATCCATACAGGATCTTGGCTGTTTTAGGATCCGACGTGGACCCTTGTCTGAGACACTTGGAGATGGCTCTCAGAATAGCCCAACGCAGACCCCCAGGAGGGGCCATCTGACTGCTGAGGTGCTGTCTGTGGGGACCCACACCAGCGAGCGGGCAGAGTGCAGCCTTCCAAGGTGGTCCCCTCACGGACACACACTCGAACCCTCGGCTTCTCCCATAGCAACTGCTGGCCTAAAAACTGAAGCAGTAAGAATCTGAACACCTGAGAGCTGGCCATCTGATAATTTAAAAGGCAGTTTGGCAGGAAGCCACCTCCTAAATGCCCCAGATTTTAACAAAAGGCCCCTTGTCGCAGCTACAGAATGCAGGTAAAGCCAGGGCTGGAGGTGGTGTTGATTCAAAAAGAAGGAAAAGAAAACTGCTCTGTGGGGTTTTTTCTTGTGAACCTATCTCACAGAGTTATTGAAAGCATTAAATGAATCCAGGGAGAAAGACCTACTGTAATTTGTGCTTGGATGCCATTCCGGAAGAAATAATTTCTCCTCAATAATAATAATTGCTAACTCCTACATAAAGCATGCTCTGTGTTTATAGTGACGCACACCTCTTACTTGCACTGCATAACAAGCCAGTGGCATAAGTATTGTTGTTACCCATTTTACACATGCAAAGAGGGAGTGAGCAGCTCCGACCTTATCTTGCCAGGAAGCACGGGGCTTGTCCCCTCTCCTGAGGGAGCCCAGAGCTCTGCCCACAGCATCCTTTTTCAGTGCCGATGGGAGGCAGCTGTGGCTCTTTTTCCATGTCAGTTCACTCGTGGGCAAGCTAACAAACTCCTCTTCATTTTTTAATTCTCCAATTAAAAGTCATTTCCCCGGAGAGCCCCCAGATCTGAATCAGCCCCCACTCCGCACACCGCCTGGTGATTTTCAGAGTTCTTGGTATTTTTCATTCAGGGCACTTGCCAGAAACGTAGTTAATGATCCCCTTGACACCCCTTCTCCGCAACCCTCTGCCGTTTACACCACTATGTCACCCTCCGCCCTTCTTGTTGCTACGATCCCGGGCCTCCCAGACCTCCCACCGTTCAGCTCTGGTTTGGGCACCTGGTGCTCAGGTCTCTTCCATTCAAATCCTGCCTTAACCCCGGGCGCCTTCAACCTCACAGGGATGACCCAGGTGACATCCAGACCTTCTGCTCGCGTCCACCTCCGCTGACGCCTCCTGCCAGCTCACGCTGGACCCGTGATGATCCCAAACAGCTCCTCCTGCAAAAGCAGGAGCTAGAGCGTCTCCTTCCTCCCGTGCGTCTGGCCGCCACTGCGGCTGCGCTGTCTGTCGCTCCCCACCGGACCCCGGCTTGCGGCGGTCCACGCTCTTCTCCTCGCTTCACGTCCTTCTTGTGTAGTGTAGATTCTACGGCCTGTCCGTCCCGTGGCACTCTCTCTGATTCCCTAAATGATGTCCAAGCCTGTGTCTTTCCATCCCCGCATCTGGCAGTGCTGCCTTTGCCCCCCCTTTTCAGCCAGTACCTCGGTGGCCGCGTGCTGCTGGTAAAAGACACGACCCCAGGGTCAACCACTGTCTGCATAAATCAGTGTTCCCAAACTGCAGGGCCCTCAGCTGTGCCTGGCAACCCAAGCCCGTTTTGCTCCTAGACTCACTTTCCATACGACTGTTTGGGCAGGTGGCCCAAAGCCTAGTGAGCCCTGTCCTCTCCGATGGCCGCACCACTGATGGGCCCGATCCCTGCCTGGCCAGCATAGTTCTTCAAGGGAAGACAACCCTTGACCAAGTGTGTTCCACCTTTCATGCCCCTGGCTCGGGGTCCTCAGCTTACAGCTCTTTAATTTTCTCTCGAGGGCTTGACTCCCAAAGCATAAATCAGGCAGCTTCAAGTCATAGTCTCCCGCTGTGCCAAAGCCAGTTTTCCTTTTACCGTGACTTTGCCCTGACACTGGACCCATGTCACCATTCCAGCTCCCCTCCCTTATGGTGAGCTCTTCTTTGAGGGTTCTCGATACTTCTTGCCAAAGACCTAAGTCAGAACCACCTCCATCCATCACCGAAGTATAGGAGAGGAAAGATAATTTTCCCTCTACCCTTCTGAATTCTCAGCTGAAACCTTTTAATGAGAGACAAATTAACCAGAGAGAAACAAGCTTACTAACATGGACAACCATGTATACCTGGGAGAGACCCAGGGGGAAATGAGTAACTCTCCATGGTGGCCTAGAATTCAGGCTTAATACCATCTTAATAGGGAAACAACATGAAGGATGGTGACCTCTTAGGGAGGATAAGTGATTTTTAAGAAAGATGAGTGCGTCCTTAGAAGAACAGAGGGAAGGTATAATATTTTTTGACAAAGTCTGGGTGTGGTATCAACTTCTGTGTCAATTTCCAGCCTGCTCTCCTGCGGTAAGAGTTGATCTTCCCTGGTTGATGAGGCCCCCCGGGAGAGGATTTATGACAGCTGAGTTCCTTTTGGAGAACCTGACTTCAGGCAGACAAGAGGAGTTCAGAGAAAACTTCTCTCTGCCTTTGCTGTTTTTCAAGTGCCTACAGCTCAAAATAACTATTGATATGCCAAATTGGCACATTTTGGGGTGTCATATTCTGCTGCCCTTCAAAGGTTTAAAATATAGTTGGTAAACAGGTTCTGTAAAGGGCCAGATAATAAGAAATTTAGGCCTGCAGGACATTTGGTCTCTATTGCAACTGCTCAGCTCTGCTGTCAGAGTGGGAAAGCAGCCTTGGACACAGATAATACATAAACAAATGAGCATGGCTACGTCCCCATAAAACTTTGCTTATGGACACTGAACCTTGAATGTCATACAATTTTCACATGTCACAAAGTATTCTTTAAATTCTTTTCAACCATTTAAAGTATAAAAATCATGCTTAGTTCATGAGTCACGCAAAAATAGGAGGCAGCCAGATTTGTCCCATAAGCTGTAGTTCGCTTACTCTGCACTAAGGTGTTGACCCTGCCGACTTTCTCTGGTTATTCCCAGTTAACCCAGACAAGGATAATGCTGAGAGGGATCCAAGAAGGAGGCTCCCTGATGGCTCTGAGCTCATCTTACCCCACGTTGTCACCACCTTCCCCAGTCCATGATCCTCTGGGGCCACAATGGGGCCTTTTTATATATAGTTCAAATTCTTTCCCTCTGGACCACCCTCCCACACTTTTTTACAGCACAAGCCCCTCCCCCGAACTCCGCCAGGTTCAAGGTGGAGCTATTATTTCTAGTAATAATTTGCTTTTGTATTTAATGATTACCAATATTTCTGATATATTCATATCTGATCAATTAGTGCTAATAATAATTGTACTGATAATCCAATCCAAAATTATTTTAATACTTATGGTTATAGGAAACTAAAAAAGGTTACGTATGTATCTATTTTCTTGCAAAGCAAAATATATGCATCTCAAAGAAATATAAGAAGGTGATTAATAAATGCTCTTGCATAAAAACACTACATCAGGATAAAATTCTCTGGGGAAGGGAGCACCTGGGTGGCTCGGTCAGTTAAGCATCTGCCTTCAGCTCAGGTCACGATCCTGGGGTCGTGGGATTGAGTCCTGCATCAGGCTCCTTGCTCAGTGGGGAGCCTGCTTCTCCCTCTGCCTGCCGCTCCCCCTGCTTGTGCTCTCTCTCTCTCTGACAAATAAATAAATAAAATCTTTAAAAAACGATTCTCTGGGGAGGAAATTTATAATAAAAATATGTAAAATGTATTACCATTTTTTAATTTTTTTAAAGATTTTATTTTATTTATTTGAGAGCGAGAGAGAGAGAGAGCACAAGAGGGGTAGGGTCAGAGGGAGAAGCAGACTCCCCGCTGAGCAGGGAGCCCAATGCGGGACTCAATCCTGGGACTCCGGGATCATGACCTGAGCCGAAGGCAGTCGCTTAACCAACTGAGCCACCCAGGCACCCTGTATTACCATTTTTAAAAAGCTGGCTAATTAAAAAAAATAGATTATGGTTATGTCGTGAACTAAGCTAAACCAACTTAATCATATCACACTGCCCGGATTGTTTTCTGTATGCCACCAAAGATGTCTGCATTAACTGAAGGCTAGCAACTCCCACACAGTCTTGCTAACAGGTGAAAGCAAATGTCTCAAACACCTCAGATCAATTCTACTGGACATACAGACATTTATTAAACATTTATCAACAAACAGGCACAAAGCAGTTTATACAGCTGCCCTGCCCCATGAGCGTGATTACCTTGACTTGACTGGAGTCAGCACCATGACATTCCAGAGCCAGGGTTCTCCAGTACTCAACATGCACCAGGCCCCTGGTCAGCTTTGTCCCATCCGTGGCTGCTGACTGGCCCGCTAGGGGATGAGATGAGCCAACGGTGCCCTCCCTCCGGGTAAACTGACCCTGCCCTGAGTTCCTATGAGGGAAAGAGATAGTACCTCTAAAATCTCGTAGCCAACCCACATGTCTTAAATACCTCTAATCCCTGAAAGTTAGCCTGCGGCTGCATGCACCATAATTCCTAGGCCACCACTTTCCCTGCAGACCTTTATGCTAATAAGCAGCACCCCAGGGATGGATTGAGATGAGGTGGACATGTGGAAACCCCTGGCCTGTGGCCTTTCCAATCTTAGCCAACTTCCCAGACTCCGTAGTCTGGAAATTCTGGCTGACCCAGTTGTAGTTTAACCCAAGTAGCACAATATCACACTTGGCCTGCCAAAGTTTAACATCAAGTACAAACGTCTAGCAGTGAGCATCAAACCTCTGAGGTACTTCTATCCCATTAGGCATCTTTAAAAATGACATACATTTTATTTTAAAATGTCAATATTTAAAACATGCCATAAATACAAGTCCTTTCTATTTATTTTTTTTAAGATTTATTTGTTTATTTCAGAGAGAGCGAGAAAGAGGGAGGGAGAAGCAGACTTCCCGCTGAGCAGAGAGCCCGATGCGGGGCTCGATCCCAGGACCCCGGGATCATGACCTGAGCCGAAGGCAGACACTTAACCAACTGAGCCACCCAGGTGCCCTGAAGGCCTTTGTATTTAAATGTATGAAGAAAGTTCTGAACGTCCACTTAATTTTTTTGGTTTTTAAATTTATTTTACCAGTCAACTCTCCAATGAACAAGAGGGTAGTTTCTACAAATTCTTTCAGAGGTTATTTGCAGCAGAACTCTCTTTGGTGGTGGGAGAGAATGTCTCCTTGGTCTCCATGCTTGTTTCCTAACCCTCTTCCGGGAGCCTTCAGGACTCTGCATTCCAAAGGATTGGAAACAGCCAAGTTCCTGTGACACCTTCTCCCAAGCAGAAGGTGCCTTCTGGCCTTTTGGTTTATATCTGAGTGAGGCTTCTCAGGAGGTTCTTCCAGAATGAAGAAGATCTGCCCCTAGGTGTTGGGCTTATTCCACTTAAACTGAGAAGCACTGGTAACTTAGCAGCTTCTCTCTTTAGGATGAAATAAGTTTTGCTTTATCCACACCCTCTTCACAGCACGATTCTATATTTATTTGTTTTAAGGATTCATGTGCCTTATTAGACTATAAGCACCATGGTAGCAGGGATATGTCTAAATTATTTACTGCCAAGTCCCCAGTGCCTGGCCAAGTACCTGGCTGGCCCATGGTAGGTGCTCAGTAAATATTTGCTGAATGATGAGATGAAATGAGCTGCTGAGAGATGGAAGCAAAACAGAACCAGAAGATATCCGCTGTCAAAACTGAAGAGGAACTAGGCCAGCAGTCAACCAACAGGATATAGGAATACGAAACTGGACCAAAGGACAAAAGAAGACATAAACCAGCCACACCAGGATCCAAGTAAAGCCAGCCAAGGGTCCTGGGAGTTCATAAGGCTGAGCCTAGGTATGAATTTACATGACTGACTTATGACATAAATAGTAATTTCATTTTATTTGTCCCTCGTTGCTCATGCTGGACCTCAACATTCTCTTCAATGACTCGTTCCAATTCTCTCTTCAGCCCTGCCAGCTCATCTTTCATTTCTTACTTTCTTACTAGCCTTAACATGAGTTCTTGCTTGTCTTTATTATGCTCTTATTTTCTGGAGGTAATTACTTCATGAAATGTTTAAATTCATGATTTTATATTTGGTCTCATTTTGCATCTGTTCCATGGAAAGATAGTTCTGGTGAGTATACTTCATTTGCCATTTGTTTTTCCTGTCATGTTTCTCAATCTTTTGTTCTTTCTCCTTTTTGTTTAACTATTATTATACAGACATTTTAAATTATGACCCTTCTTTGAATAAGGTAAGTGCTTCGTGGGCAAGATATTTTTAGGAGTTGTGTGTGGGGAGAGGTCAGGCCTGTATTCCAGGCCATTACAGCAATTCTCCGATGACATGAGCTGAAGTGCATGAGTTAATTTTCTAGACTTCACTTCTCCCAAGCCAACCAAGTTGCAACTATATGGTTCCTCAGACGGACCGCGCTATGGCTTAAACATGCGCTTCTACATCTGGTCCTCCTTCCCCAGCATTATCTTGGAGACAAATCAGGCCCAGGGTTACTCCTGCTGCCAGGGCACTTGCTTAGTCTCATTGCTAAACAGGTTTTTAGTTTTGCCTCTCAGAATGGTCACCAACTTTTGGAGAACCATGTATTACCAGTTTTGTTTGGGACTTGCGCCTACATTCCCAAGGGTACCAAGGGTACTCTTCCCACTTGAGATGCTTGCTTTTACCTGTTAATGAGGTGATGGGGGGATCTAGCCTTCACTCACTCCAGCCTGTAATACTCTCAGGATCTTCTCATATTCTGTTTGAGTGCCATTGCATTGATAGCTCTTCATCATGTTTTGTGATTTTGAGATATAGAAGTCCCCTTTGTCAAAGGGGAATTTGCATTTCTGTTTCTCATTGTTGTCACTGTTGGGGACAATTTTGAAGGAGAGAAGAGAGCAGCATTATTTTCCCTCTATTTTAAAGCAGGAGTCTCCTGGTGGGTGGGCAGATGGGTGAAATGGATGATGGAGAGGAAAGAATGCACTTGCTGTGCTGAGTGCTGGGTGATGTATGGAAGTGTTGAGTTGCTATATTGTACACCTGAAACTAATATTACACTGTATGTTAACTAACTGGAATTTAAATAAAAATAAAAAATAATAAACTAGGAGTCTCCTTGGGTCAGATTTTGAATGTCAAAGATGGCATCAAGGGAAAGGGGAAGACATTCAAGTGGAGTGGGAGTCCACAGTGGGCAAAGGTCAGAGATTTGAAGAGTGCTTTGGAATTAATGATCAGACTGGTTTGGCTAACATATGGGATGAAGTTGGGGGAAACGGGAAAGAATTTTACCTGGCAAAGTCAGAGAGGGATGCTACTTTTGGAATCCTTCAGTGTCAGATTGAGAGGGTTTTATTCAATTCTATAGTCAAGGGAGAACTTTTGAAAGTTCTCAGATAGGGAATTAGTGAAGTCACAGCTTCCAGGATGGGGGTAAGTGGAGGGGGCCTCGGGCAGCAAAGAGGGCAGTGAGGAGTTAGTGTTGACTCTCAGAAGGGAGGTACTGAAGAATCAAGCTTAACCAGCCCCCCACCCCCGCACACATACACATACACACTCTTACAGTTTCATTGATTTATTCACACACTATGTAGTTCAACAAAATATTTAAGCTGGTGTCCAAAGTACATACAACCTAACAATATAAAGTGAATTAACAAATACCATGCTAGAGCACAATCCTGCCTACCTCCTCTACCTGATTTGAGCTCCTGCAAGGCCAGAAGACTGTATTTTGTTGTCTTTTTCCTCCCTTATAGAAGGAGGATGCATAAGGGTGAAGAGAGGAAAGGAGCAGGTCTATGGGAAGCTGCCAGCCATCTCTTGCCTGCCCGGTCCTGGGACCGTAAGGGATGGGTTTTGCTACAAGCCGTTGAGTAATTGGTTGCCTTAGGAGCTGAGAGCTTGGCGGGGTGGAGCTGTCTGGAAGCTTGCGTGTTTCTATAGTCCAGGAAAATTAAGGAAAATACCGGCTGCAGCCTGTGCAGCCTCCTGGCCAGTCAGCTCGACCAAGCTCTCTGTGCAGTCTTTCCATGCTGGCGGACCATGGCGACAGGCTCTCCATGGCCCTGGGTGGGGGTGGGGGGGAGTCTAGTGCTCCTGATCAGCTAGGAGACTTGATCAGGTAGAAAATATAATGGCTTTAGCTAAGAACATGTTCTGCTGATAGGCTGGGTGTGTGTCTATCAGACACTGCATCTCACTGGTTTGGAGACAGAATAATACTATCAGCTCATATTTCCGATATTTCTGCCTAGCCAACTGTGCAGTTTATGACTCCAACCAGGACTGAAAGATGGAAAAAGGAATCTTGGAAATAACTGTACAACTTCACAGATCATTAGCAAGCCTGACTTCCCATTACCAGCCCCAGAGTTGTAATATGAGTTTTGTTTTCATCCGACCTTTGACTATTACTCAAACGAAAAATCTACCTTCAGTTCTTTATGTACTTTATGATCAGATGCATATCTCTCAACACCCAAAAACTGGAAGCTATCAGAGAAAAGTACCCATTTAAAACACAAAGCAGAAATAAATTAAATATCGATAAAGCCATAGCAAAAGAGAATGTGTAAGTCTATGGGGAGGGGGTTCCTCATCACATAAATTCTTAGAGATACAATAGCTGGCTGTTAGGTCAGAGTTTCAATTCCCTCCTGTTCCTAAGGTTGCTGATGAATATTAAATCAAGGTCCTCAGAGTAGGCCATAACTGTAATCTCAGCTTCATAAATAAAAACTCAGTAATTGGAGAAAGGAAAATCTATTCCTGGCGAGCCTGAATTAAAGTTTACATTAAAAAGAAATACAGTTTTCTTGCCTTCAGACAGGCAGTATGTATTAATTCCCTCGCTTGTTGACAAATACTTTTGATCACTACCCGCCAGGACCTGGTCCAGGTGCTTCGGATGCAAAAGTGACAGAGACAAAGAGAGGTCCTGCCCTTGGGCAGCTTGCATTCTAGATGGGGAGGCAGAGCACAAGCAAGCAAACACACAAAGATGTAAATTCCAGCAGAGTTGAAAACTATGCAGAAAAAAACCGAGCCGTGTATGGGTACAGAATGGTGGCAGTGGCACTCTATCAGAGAGAGCGGTCTAGAAAGGGTTCCCTGAGGAGGCGACGTGTGGACAGACATGCAAGGTAAGTGAGAGAGTGGGGTACACAGAGAGTGGATGGGGGGTCCGGGCAGAGGGAGCAGGTACAGAGGCTGTGGAGCAGGAATGCACGTGGCGTGTGGGGGAGCACCAAGAAGGCTTGTGCGGCTGGAGCAGGGGGAGCAAGGGAAGAGTGGGAAGAAAGAAGAAGGCATGGAACAGTCATCCCAAGAGAGCGGAAGAGGGGATCAGCTGGGAACTCTTTCGAAGGTGTCCAGGTGGACGGGCCGGCTTGGGGCTGGTGGTCCTGAACTTAAGGCCGGGCTGGGCAGCGTGTGTCTCTTCGGAGGCAGTGGGAGCAGATCAGAGCAGGAGGAGAGTGGGGTCCGGACAAGACTAAGTGGTTTTCCATCCCTGTAAGAGGGGCGGCGGCGTTGAGAATCTTGCCAGGAGTGGTTCTGGTGGTAGACCAGAGCATCGGAGGTGGGTAACGAGGGAATGGGGACCACCAGGAGATCGATGAGGATGGAGAGTGTTAGAAGTGGGGTACTAGATGGAATGCTCTGGAAAGATAAAAGTGGTGGTTAAAACTGAGGTTATGGAGGGGCTGGAGCTGTGACGACCAAGTCTAGGGCGTGCTCATGGCGGCGAGTGGCTGCAGGTGTGAGGTCAAGGAACGGAGAGGCTGACACGGCGGCTGAAATCAGCGCGGCTGATGAGCCGGGGCAGGCGGGGCGGGGGGCGGGGGGGAGAGGCAGCAAAGCAGGGGCTAACCTCTAACCTCGCCGAACGAGCAGGGTGAGCGGGAGGTTAGAGAAGAGCGGCGACGGGGGAGACCGTGCGGGTTTGCAGGGCAAGGACGGAAGGTCTGACGGGGGCTGCGGGGAGCGCGGCCCGCGGGCACGAGGTGCGGAAAGGCAGCTCTCTCACTGACCACACCCAAGCGAGCCCTTTCCAAGAGGACCGGATCTGACTGGATCGCCCATTTCCCGGCGCGTCTCCCTGTAGCACCCGCTCGGCGTTTCCCTCAGGCTGAGCACACGTCCTCTTCCTGCCCGGCTCTGCCGCCGCAGTCCCATGACCAGCTTCGGGGTGTGCTGAGACGCCGACCAGCAACCCGAGCCCCCCGCCGGCTGCGTGGGACGGGGCGTCCGCGGGCGCTCTGGGGCGGCTTCCCGAGGAGGCCCGGCCGGGGCCCGGCCCACTGTGCCAGGTCGGGTGCCGGCTCCGCCTACAGACCTCGAGGAGGAAGGGGCCGAGTCCACCCGTGCGAGACTTGGCTTGATCTCTGCAGAGGGCAGGCCAACGAAGGCCCATAGAAGGAGCCACTGAGGACAGCAGTGGACTCCCTTTCGTGGAAGGGACTTTAAAATGGGGCACTGGAGTCCTCTTGACACCTCTAGGTCTGATTCCACAAGGACGTCCCCCAGACTCGTAGAGGCTGCTCTGGGGTGTTTCTGAGTTGAGGGGGAAATGGGGCTTAAGACACTGGGAGTCATGCTCAGCAAGGGGCAGCACCGCTGAAGATGCCGGGACAGGCACGTGTCTCCCCTCCCGGCCCTGGCCTGCAGAAAGAACCGTCTCTCTTTCTCTGCAAGCGGATGGGTTTCCTTTCCTTTGCGACACTATCTCTCTACCCCAGCTGGTAGCTGTTTACCCCCGCGGGGGCCTGCTCTCCTCAGCTACGTCTTCACCTGCTTCCATCTTTCCGGTATTTTCAGTTTGGGAGACGCGTTCTCTTCCCATGTGAAAGCCCTTACGTGGGCTGCCAGCTGGGGAACATCAACGATATTGGTGAGGGTTCCCTTTGGGGCCAATAAAAGGAAGGCGGACAGGAAGCGGCAGACCGCGTCTCGTCCTGGCTCTGAGCGGGGGCTAGGCACTTTAATCTTTCTGTGCCTCAGTTTCCTCTCCTGTGAATGAGGTGATAACGGTCAGTCTCCCTGTCCGCCTCCACTGGGAGGCGACAGAAGAGAAGAACATTTGTTGGTGTGCAAGGGGCGGCAGGCGGCCGCCGAGCTCAGGCCGCTGGTCGGGAGACTGCCAGGCGCGCTGGGCGGTTCCCGGGGGGCCCTCAGCCCTGCCCCTGACGATGGGAACAGAGGGCCCACGCCAATCACAAGCAGAAAGGAGCAGAGAGGCTCTGGAAAAATCCTGACCCCACCACCGCCTCAGATTTACAGGGAGCCGGGCAGGAGGGGTTCCGGAGCTCAGGAGTGGAAAGTCTTTTTTTGGCCTAAAACACTTTTTTTCAAGCTCAAGAGTGCCAGGAAAGCCCAGTTGGCAAAACGAACCTCGGGCACCCTCAGAACACCATCCGCTCGCCCGGATCCCGCCGGACCTGCCTTCCTCCCTACGCACAAGGACACCGAGGCCCCGAGAAGCCGGTGCTGGCCGGGGTGGCACGGCGGGCCTGTGACAGAGCCACAGCAAAATAGAAACAGTCCCCAGGGTTTCCCTGACGTCGAAGAAGATGGACTTCGGGACAAGCCGGGAGACGTGGGCCGCTGGACAGAGGGAGCACACGTAAGTAAGCGAAATGGTTGGAGGAGGCAGCGGGTCAGCCAGAAGCCAGAGGGAGGGCCCCCCCCCGCCCGGCCCCGCCCCGCCCCGCCCCGGACAGCGAATTTCTGCACGTCTGTGAGCTGAGCTGGCCCGTTCCCAAGGGAGAGGGGAAAGTGAAGTCCCCTGGGAAAGGGGGGATTGGGAACAGGGTCAAGCTTTGAAAGGGGGTTGGTAGCAGGAAGCATCAGGGCAGCCCTGCCTCTGGGGGAAAAAGAGCCCTGACCCTTTCCAAAGGAGCGTTCTTGGAAGTGCAGGGCCCCGCTGAGTGGCCAGGGCCTGGGACTTACTAGAGGATGTGCATGAGTTTGGTGGGTCATCATGTGCTATCCTGTAAGTAAGGACTTACTCGTAGTGTAAACACGACAGTGGGAATTCAAGCCTTTGGGTATGCAGTAATAAGATCGAAAGAAGTAACTGTAAAAGCCATAGTAGAGCTCATGATCATTAAGGCTGAAGTTGGACCTCCACTTAAATGAATTTGTAGGGGGCCAGCAGTCATGTCGGCTCCGGTTCTATGGCTAAGGCTACTGGGTGAATAAAGGCTAATGGTTTTGATAATTACTAATGGAGGAGTAAGTGTGGGTGTCCCTTCGGGCAAGAAATGGGCTGCAGTGCTTTTGTTTTGTGGAGGAAACCGATAATCATTATCCCTGCTTATAGGGGAATGACCATCCCTAGACTGATTGAGAGCTGTATAGCAGGTGTAAAAGAATGTGGTAGAAGGCCTAGTAGATTCGTTGGCCAATAAGTAAAATAGGTAATGTATTGGGCATCGGGCCTGTCGTTTATAATTTTGAATGGCTGTGATTTGTTTTGATGTGAGTTGAATTCATCATTGTTGGATAGAAATTAAGCAGTTAACTAGCTGATTAAGTATGGGCAGTAAAATCCTTGGAGGTAAAATAGAATAATAGTGATACGTTGGGGTCGTGAAAGAGGTGAATAAATCTTTGTTCATTTTGTTTCTTAAGGGGTACAATGTTTTAATGTTTTGTTTTTAGCTCTGAGTTAAAGGATAAGAATGTGCTGAAATTTTTTACCGAAATAAATGAAGAGTACTGCAATTACTGAAATATAGTAATCACGTTGACTCACCTTGTCGTGGCATACCATTCAGGAAAAGGTGTAACTCTGTCTTGAGCTTGGAAGGTTTAATGCTATTTAACTTCTTAATGATTTTATAATATAGATGCAGATGGTTTGAGATATTTTAGTGAAACTAATTCAAGGGGATTAAGCAGGAAGCCATAATTTGAACCACAAATTTCCGAACCTTGTCCATTGTATATGTCTGGTCATGTAGACAGGAGGGTTGTTTGATTCAGGTCCCCTGGAGTGGCATTTGTCTTTAGCCCTAAGGAGGGAACGGCTCATGACTGTAAGACATCTTCCGACTGAGGATCCAGATTGTTATGTCTATAGGTAAGACTGCTTGATGACTTGCTTGTGGTGGCTGCAGTTCTCCTGGCTTTAGCGCCATTGCTGGAAGTAGCTAGTCATCAACACTTAGATCTTTGTCGTCTGTGCATTCAGAGCTTCACTGTCATTGGTGACCTATAGTTTCTGTAGCTAAGAAAGGATTTTCAATTTTAGAATTTCTGATGGTAGAACAATTAAAATTAGTTAAATAGTTAAGCTGTATGGGTATCTACTATACTTACATGAGTTAGTTTAGTTACTATTAATGAAATGATGTAAAGAACTAAAGAGCTAATTAGGGAAAAAATTTTTAGTGTATGGTCATCAAAATGTGAAAGTTCTTCTCTAATAGATGTTGCTTCTTGGAAGTCTACTTGGAATGGATATGCCAGGAAGACATCAGGGGTTTGAATCTACAATTTCACTTTGACAATTTTTTTTAATGTTTAATGACAACATTAAAACAGTAATTTATACTAATATCTCACTTATTGAGAAAGACCTAGTGATGATGAGGTTGGCTTGAAACCAGTATGAGAAGGTTCAGTTCCTTACTTGAAATTTACAGACGTAGGTTTTTCAAAGGTATGATGTGGTGGAGGACAACCATGCAATCATTCCAGATTGGTAGTGGGTCATTCCACTGATACATCTTGTTGATGTGCAAATGCTTCTCAAATTAGAACTTTTCCTGTACTGCTGTTAATGAATGAACCTATTGAAGAGATGGTGTTTCATGGTGTGTGTGCATCTGGATAATCAAAGTGAACTCGTGGTATCCCTGAAAGGCCAAGAAACTATTGCGGAAAGAGAGTTCTATGAATGCCTATAAATACACTTGTACGATAAACTTGTTTACAAAATAGTCTCGACCATAGGGTGGAGCAGGGCCTGAGGTCTAATGATGTCTGGTCCTGTATGGAGTTGCACATAGCCTCGTACTTCTCATTCAGTTAGTGGAAGGAATGCTATGGTGTGTCGAAGGGGAATTAAGGTTAATGATACACCTTGTTAAGGAGAGGAATCGAACCTCTGGCTATAAAAGGTTTTTTATGCAGTTACCGGCTCTGCCGCCCTTACAAACTCTGTTCTCGAGCAGGGCTGGTATAAATTAATTAGATTAAGATCATATCCTCTGTTCAAAAGTGCTTTTATAAAGTAGGTCTTATTTCTCTGGTCCTTCCGTACTGGGAGAAATAGGAGATGGAATCCAACCTGGATGACTCAGGTATGAACTCCGATCATGTGGGGCTTCTACCACCGAACAAATGAACCATTAGTAGCCGTGACCTCTTAGGGATGTTGGACCTAACATCGAAGTCAGAAACCCTCTTGTCAATGCGAACTCTAAAATAGGATGGTGCTGTCAGACCTAGCGTAACATGCTCTGTTGATAAAGTTTTTGGATCAGTAGATGATACAATATTTTGACTAGTTTGTGGATTTTAGTCAGTTTGTTTTATTCACCACGGTCACGCCAACTTATGTTGTTAGTCTATTTAAAGTTCTGTTGAAGTTTGGGGTTTGGTAGGCTAATTAGTTACAATTTGTAGTGTTTTTTCATCTGTCCTTCCCCCGTCTTCACAGCAAGGTCAGCTTCTCTGACGAAAAGTAAGAGACAGTGAAACCCTCCTGTGGCCAATCACACAAGTCCTTATTTAGAGAAGAAATGATTTGGCCTCCTTTGCACAGTCAGGATCCCACCACCCTTATATCCGCCACAGCCGTGCCTCCAATACTAAAAATGCCAGAGGTGATGTTTGTGGTAAACAGGTGGGGTTTGTGCTTGCCCAGTTACTGTTACCTTCCCACGTCCCCTAAGTGCACACCTGTGCCTGGTTAACAGTTGCTTTAATAAATAATTAACTTTTTTTATTAACTGTCAGCGATCACCCGTTCTAAGTTTATGTGAGGGGAAGTAACACTTGTTACTCAAACAGTATCGCTTTGATGAATTGATCCAGTCCTAAATTAGGAGTTCATTTTATTATTGGAATTAAGTATATTATTGAGCTTGAATGCTTTCTTAATTGCTGTTTGCTTTGAATCCAACTGTGATACTATTGATACTTATTTGCCAAAGAAGCTTGTATCCTACATCTTATACCTCTTAGGATTAATACTTAAATTTATGTTAGAATTATTATTTTTTAGGTAAATTTAAAATTGAACTAGAATTCTGTTCTGGCTACCAGCCGCTACCAGGCTCATGAGGCTTTTTACTTCTACTTCCGAATCTCATTATTTTGCTACATCGATGAGTTTGTTTTTAAAAATTGTTCATAGAAACTCCTCTGGTTTCAAGGTGTTTCACTTGAAATTCCCTGGAAGTACTGAAATATAGTACTTTCTCTATAGCACCAATTAAAATTTCTTACTCATATACTTTTATTTGTAAACGTTTAATTTATATGTTCTTCGGAATGCCAGTATTTTTTCTGGTTTGTTTTTTTTTTTGGTTTTGCATGCACATCTGTAAAAATTTTTATTGATGTATAGTTGATATTCTAGTTTCAGCTGTATAACATAGTGATTGGATAATTCTATACATTACTCAATGTTCCCCGTACTATGTGCACTTACTATACAACATTATTACAGATCTGACTACATTTCCTATGCTGTACTTTTCGTGGCTTACTTATTTTATAAGTGGAAGTTTCTACCTCTCAATGCCCTTTATCTATTTCAGCTGTCCTTATACCCATATCTCCTTTGGGAATCATCAGTTTGGTCTCTGTAGTTAGGAATCTGTCTCTGGTTCTTAGTTCATTGTTTTTGTTTTTTAGATTTCAAAGGCAAGTGGAATCATACACTATTTGTCTTTCTCTCTGACTTACTTCACTTAGCATAATAACTTAGCATAATACCCTCCAGGTCCATCCATGTTGTTTCAAATAACAAGATCTAATTTTTTTTAATAACTGAGTAATAGTAATTGTATGTATACACACCACATTCATCTATCCATGGAACCTTGCGCTGCTTCCATATCTTGGCTATTGTATTTGTAAATAATGCTGCCGCAAACAGAGGGCTGCCTGTATCTTTTGAAATTAATGTTTTAATTTTCCTCAGCTAAATATCCAGAAGTGGAATTACTGGGTTGAATGGTATATCTATTTTAGGTTTTTTTTGTTTGTTTGTTTTTTTGTTTTTTTTTTGAGGAATCTCCAAACTACTGCTACCCACAGTGGCTATACCAGTTCGCATTCCCACCAACAGTGCATGGGGTTTCCTTTCCTCTACATTCTTGCTAAAATTTGGTCTTGTTTTTGATTCTAGCCATTCTGACAGGTGAGAGGTGGTAGCTCCTTGTGGTTTTGACTTGACTTTCCCTGATGATGAGTGATGTTGAGCACCTTTTCATGTGTCTGTTAGCCATTTTTGTATGTCTTCTTTGGAAAAATGTCTATTCAGGTTTTCTGCCCACTTTTCAATCAGACTATTTTTTTTTTTTTTGGTGTTCTATATTTTGGATGTTAACTCCTTATTGTATGTATCATTTGTAAATATCTTCTCTCAGTGGCTTTTGTTGGTTTCTTTTGCTGCGCAAAAAATTTTGTTTTGATGTAGTGCCTGTTATTTTTGCTTTTGTTTCCCTTGCCTGGGGAAACCTATCCAGAAACAAATGGCTAAGGTTGATGTCCAAGAGATTACTGCCTGTTTTCTTTAAGGAGTTTTATGAATTCAGGTCTTTAATCTATTTTGAGTTTTTCCTGTATGGTACAAGAGAGTGGTTTCATTCTTTTGCATGTAGCTATCCAGTTTTCCCAACACCATTTATTGAAGATGCTGTCTTTAACCCACTGTGTATTTTTGCTTCCTTTGTTGTAGAAGAATTGACCATATAACCATGGATTTATTTCTGGGTTCTCAATTTCTATTTCATTGATCTCTGTTGTTGTGCCAATACCACGCTGTTTTGATTACTACAGCTTTGTAGTGTACTTGAAAACTGGGATGTTGGTATCTCCAGCTTTGTTCTCCTTTCTCAAGATTGCTTGGGCTGTTCAGGGTCTTTTGTAGTTCCCTAAGAATTTGAGATTTTTATGGGGCACCTGACTGGCTCAGTTGGTAGAGTACGTGACTCTTGATCTCAGGGTTGTTTGAGCCCCACAGTGGGTGTAGAGATTACTTAAAAAATCTTTTTTTTTTTTAACTTTAGAATTGTTTTTGTTCTAATATGTGGAAAAATACTAGTGGTATTTTGATAGTAATTGCATTGGCTCTGTAGATTGCTTTGGGTTGGACATTTTTAACAATATTCTTCCAATTCATGAACATAGTATATTTTCCCATTTGTTTGTGTTGTCTTTTATTGGTTTCATCAGTTATCTTAAAGTTTTCAGAGTATAGGTCTTTTACTTCAATGGTTAAATGTATTCCTAGGTATTTTATACTGTTTAATGTAATTGTAAATGGGTTTTGGTTTTCTTAATTTCTCTTTCTGCTATTTTGCTTTTAGTGTATAGAAAAGCAACTGATTTATTTTTGTATCCTACAACCTTCTTGAATTTTTTAGTTCTGATAATTTTTTGGTGTATTTAGGGTTTCCTATATTCAGTATCCTTCATCTGCAACTAGTGAGTTTTACTTCTTCCTTACCAATTTGGAGGCCTTTCACTTCCTTTTCTTTCTGATTGCTATGAGTAGGACTTCCAGCACTCTGGTGAGTGGACATCCTAATCTTGTCATGATCTTTGAGGAAAAGCTTTCAGCATTTCACCCACTGAACAGTGGGTTTGCTGTATATGGCCTTTATTATATTGAAGTATATTTCCTCTCTGCCCACTTAGTTGGGAGTTTTTATCATGAATTGATGTTGAATTTTGTCAGGTGCTTTCTCTGCATCTTTTGAAATGATTATATCATTTTTAGTTTTAATTTTGTTAATAGAGTATACTATATTGATTTTGTGTATGTTAAACCATCCTTGCATCCCTGGAATAAATCCTGCTTGGCTGTTGTGAATGATCGTTTTAGTGGATTGTTGAATGTGGTTTGCTAATATTTTGTTGAGGATTTTGGCATCTATGTTCACCACAGATAGTGATGTGCTTTGGTTTCAAATTATTCTATTCAAAGGTTATACTGATAGATTCTTCCTAAAGATAAAAACAGAAGATTTTCAAGTTTGCCCTGCCCATTGCTGTTTATCTTAAAAAAACAAAAACAAACAACCCCCCCCTTTTTTTTTCTTGAAATTGACTGGAATAATGCAAAGATCTGACTGGCGATAAGCCATAAGGAAATACTCCTGTACCAGTTAGGCAGTTAGGAATTCTGTGGCTGACCTATTGTCCAGTCCCTTCTCCTTCGCTCATTTTCATTATAAAGACTACTTGCTTACTCTGCCTCTCTTACACAATACTAGGCAACAGGATATAAGCACAAATGTGGTGGAAGCTTCTGGAAAAGCTTTTTTTTTTTTTTTTTTTTCCCCTGACAGGACAGATACACCAGGCACTGCCCCTTCTCCCAGCTTCCGATGTAATTATATACTCTGGACCTGTGGCAGCCACACTGCAACCATAAGGAAAAGGCCAAGTAATCACTTGTTATATCAGGAGGAAAGTCTTTGCTAAAGCTTAATATCAATTTAAATATATTTAGAAACTATACATTAGAAAATGCATTTAAATATATTTAAAAATCTCTTATTAAACAATTTCTACATTTTGAGGTGATACTGCAAATAAAGTTTTCTGATATAACCAATTAAAATTAACAGATCAATCTGTATGCCTGTCTAAATGGTGATACCAAGTTCAAAACCAATTACTCCTTACCTAGCTTGCCTTGTCCTATCAGTAGGGGTACAAAGACACAAACCAACAGATAAATTATATATTACATGTTTATTAAGGGCACAACTTTTATGTAAAATTTACATTTTATGGAAAAATCAAAAATATTTACAAAATTGTGTAAGATAGATTTGCATTGTTCTAATTACAACTCAAAGTAGTAAATAATATTTCTTAAAAACTCACATTTGTTAGAGTTCTGTGTTTACAAATTCTTGGTTAAAGAAGGCAGCTACAAAGTTTATCACTATACATAAGCAAGAACCAGCTTGCTAAATACATTTCCCATTGAAAATCTACTGGTCTTTTTTATACCATTAGTGGATTTTTAAATGAAAAAATCAATATAAACTCATATGGCTTCAAAATTGTAACCTGCGCCTAAATACAAATGTAGGTATCAACACTTGGTATGAAGACTGTGGTAATTAAGAAAGTGCAGAAGTTTAACCATTTCACTAATTTGAACATTTTCAGGTAATACTTGATTTAAAAACAAACATGGTGAGTGTAATGGTGTCAAGTCCAATAATAAAGTATTAACTGCCCATTAAAAGCAGCCCAATTACAAAGCAGTTACATTTAAGATTCCAGTAAGGGACTGTAATTGGCATTTAAAAGAACACAATGTAAGAGTTAGCAATTCTCATTTCGCTATGTAGTAAAGATGAACATTTCAGCAAATTGTCTTAATGTGTTGCTTTAGTCAAATCTAAATTTAGAACTGGGCTAACACTGAATATATTTAAAAAGCACATATTGTGTTATATGTATTGCTAATAAGTAGATTTCCTGCTATATTTAGTAGAGCAAGACATTACATAAGTGTCTAGTAGTAGGGGTTTTATGTTCTGTAAAGCTTAACAGAATAATTAGTGGTTTTATATAAATTATATAACACAATTTATCACTTCTATGTAAAAATGCAGACACTGGCATTTATCCTTATAAATAAAACTCCCATTTGTAAATTATGAAACTGTCCAAAATATTTTAAGTCTTTCAGTTAATCAGGATTTGCTACAAAGTTAGGTTTTTTACTATTTAATATTAGTAGTTCAAGAAAGGCTTAACCCAATCCATCACTTCAAATAATCTCCCCATTTCTAGTAGGTGGCAGTTAAATAATAAAAACATATAAATTGGTAATTTTTCCAACTGTTGAAATGAAAACAACTGGCAGTACTTCTCCAATGCCAAAACTAGTATTTCTTAAATGTGTTCCTCACAAAATACAAAATTCATGCTCACATTCAGTAAATGTATATAAATTTCCAATGATAAACAGAATGAAGGGAAATGCCAAGTTGAGAAATAAAACAGCAGTTACCAATTAACCATTAATCAGTTTTTCAATGTTTGTTTTATGATTTACATACTTAGGTGGAATAACTGAAGGTAACTTTCCCCCCTGTAAACATATGCCCTTAGGTATAGTTCTCTTTCTAGTGGCTACAGTGTATTACTAAAGAAGTGAGCCAGGGTTTTTAAGTACAAATTACCCTTTAGTTACTCTGAATTCCCTTCCCAACTGAGGCCAAAGGTATTTACAGAAATGGCAATTATCTTGTAAAAATGACCACCCTAAGATAGAAGATCCAGACTGTGGGGGGGGGGGGAAAGTGAGGCACGTTAATGAACACAAACTGGATAGGCACATTTCTGGCTTTTGTTATTGTTTTAAAAGGCACACATTATGTAATCCATATAAAAATAAATTAAATCTACAGCATTAATTCTTAAAAACAATCACAAATTCTATAAAGTTAACTAACTGCAGAAGTAAATTCCTCTGCGGTCTTTTGCAAGCTTATTTTAAAACACATTGCACTTGAGAATTAAAAAAAATCATACAAAACACCATCTACACTTTATTAATGTTTATATGAGAATCAAATTATACATTTTTTGCATACGCCTTGGACTCTGGTTTGATTATGGCACATAACTCAATTTGATTGAGTATTCTAAATTAACATTATCCAAAACTTACAATTCACGTTCTGTGTGTCTCCATTCAATATCAAACTTAGGAAATTTCTGACTCTAAAAATTAATGGAAAGCTGAATTATTTTGTGCTTGCTCTCCTGAAATTTTAGGCGTGATAATACGCTACAACTCAGACACTGAAGATAATGTAAAATTTCAGCCTAGGAAAACTTCATTTTACTGAGAATCTCAACAAAGGTGCTTCTGGAATATGGCAGTTGATCATTAACAGAGTTGAAAATCATTTCAGTGCTATTGCTTTTGATGACTCACTTCAAAAGTGCAATTTAATGTTTGTAATCAGTTCTCAAATATGTGTAAGTTCAAAGACCTAATACAAGCTAAAATAGAGTTGGAAAGAACAGACAACACAGGATAGCAGGCCTGTAATTCTCTTGAGCCAACCAGTTTCCCAGGTCTATCAACAATCCGCCAGGTATCGTCCTGAAAAACACCAAGCAGACCCCAGCAATTACACTTTCAAATGAACTCAAAGGAGGACATTTTCACTGTGGGTACAGATACACAAACTCAGTTCCCACCTGCTGTTTACAATACATTAGAAACAGATCACAGCTGTCCAGGTCCAGCTGTCCGGACCATGATTACTCTCTCCCAGGTGTGTCTCTACCTGGTACTTTGTACAAAGGTCAAAGAAGAAAGTTTCCATGACTTTAGATTATAAACTGCTTGACAATTTAAACAGTTGCTTAGAAACTTACTGTTCGAATATGTTTCCCATGTACATTAAAAACTTAAAATCTCCCAACTTACCAGTGGCAAACCGCTTCTTTACTAAGGAAAGCCTATAGCCAGTGCCTACAAGTTCAATATCTACTCCTGAGAGGGTATTTCCCTCGCTGAGGAATTGCACTGCAAGTGTGGTGGGTCTACTAGGTCCTTCTGAAAGATCAAATTTTGCTCTGAGGGACCCAGAACCTACAAGGCAAAGAATAAAAGAACTTACATAGGGCAACATAAAATTGACATAGAAACAAGTGAAGATGAACTATGTCCTATGCCAAATTCATAAAATGTATACAGTAAACAAACCACTGTCCTGTTTCCAAAGCAGACTTTATTCAGTGAATCTGAATTAATTTAATCCTTGCTTCTCTCTGACTTAATAGTAAACACCCTGGTAGATTCCTACTGAGATTCCGCGTGCTACATACAGACACATGCGGAAGTAAGTCAAAAGAGAAAAAGGGAGTCCATGAGGGCAGTTCAGAGGGAAACCCTAGGAGGAGTTCGAGTAGGAATAAAGTCAAAAGGAAATGACAGCAACTACCATATTAAGGGGGTGGGAGAGGTAAAGAAGGAAAGACAGCTAAGACTGGGAAAGCTGTATCAACATGATTTTCTACTCCGCTTCTTCAAATTTAACTGGTACTATGATGCCAAATACAACTGACCTGTAAACAACATGGGTTTGAACTATGTGGGTCCACTTAAACATGGATTTTTTCCCCCATCAATACAGTACTGTAAATGTATTTTCTCTTCCGATTTTCTTAACATTTTCTTTTATTTACTTTATTTTGACAATATCTATGTAGAGAATACATAGAACAGTATTTTCAACTGTCATCAGTAGAACTTCTGGCCAACAGTAGACTATTACTAATAAAATTTTGGGGGAGTCAAAGTTATATGTGGATTTTTGACTCTACAGTGCCGCCAGGGTGGTTGGGGTGCAGAGGGTTCGGCACTCCTCACCCCTGCATTGGTCAAGGGTCAACTAGGTAGTTCTGAGATGCTTTCTTTTCAATATAACCATTTATTCAACGTACCTGTCTGTGTGCCAGAAACTGTAAACCAAATAATTATGAATATGATAAATGCTGTAAAAGAGCTCTCAAGAGCTATGGGCCCAATGTGAATTGCACGCAGCGGTAACTACAGGTACAGAGATGGGAGGCCTGAGAGAGCACAGGGCCTTTAAGGGAACTGCATACATTGCAGAAGAGCTGGAGAACAGGATGCAAGAGTGGCAGAAGATAAGACTAGAGTTGGAGGAAGGAACACGTTCGAAGTATCTGTACAATTCACGATAAGAAATAATCATAGGGAGCCGCTAAGATAAGGAAGACAAAAACATTTCAGATTAGTATCTCAAAAGGGGACAGAAGTACAAGATGCAAGGTAGGGAAACCAACTAAAAGCCAATAAAACAGTGTCGAATTCTAGGTGACAGTTGATTAAACAGGGGATCTCAACTAGGCTAAGGGAAAGGAAAGAAGTATGTGCATTTGAAAGATATTTCAGAGTTGGAGTCAAAAGAGGGGGAAAGGAGTCGTCTAGGGGCATGCTCAGGTTTCCGGTCAAGGAAAAGAGATGGAATTGCTAGGTAGCAGGAGTGACATTCTAGGATTCCTTGCACAGAAGCTGAACACCACAGAGGGAAATCTGGAGGAAGATACCATAACCGTGATCCAGCCTGCAGGACTGCACCTGATGGCACAGACCAGCTGGGGGATGAACTGCTGTCTAATTCTTAACCACTGTCCAAACCCTCCTTACACTTTTACAGTTCTCTTGATAGGCAATTCAATTCTGTGAAAGTGCTACTACATAGGCCAAGAGCAGCCACCTTGGCAGTCTTTAAACTTGAGAATTATTTCCTGTCCCTCTTCTGGGCATAATGCCAGAGTAGAAACATATTCCTATTTTACAGTATTCTAATTTGGATATTTCTTTTTAAAGGCTGACTAACCAAATCAGAACCACATTTAAAAGATTTTTCCATTTCTTCACGCACTCCATACCTGCACAGCAGAGGCAAACTATTAAAATATCTGGTTAGAAAATTTGTATCTTACTTTTGAAGGAACAATTTCCCTCGTTAGTACTTAAAAGAGTACGGTTTCATTAAGGGGAAAAAAATCTATGTCCTCCCTTCCCTGCTAACTGGTTGTAAGCCCTCAATTCAAACAGGATTTCTGGTTTACTTCTAGTTTTAACTACGAATTTCAAATTTGTCTCCCCAGAAGCCATAATGCTTGAGTAAAAGTCAGCACCACTGGCACCTGAAAATAGGCAAACAGCAACAAAGAAACTGTAGATCATCTTGGCTATTTCACCAAATAGATGTTTCTCTAGTAAAAGTCTGATTCAGCATGGCATGTATAAATAAATAGCCACTACAGATATGTTGCTGGTCCTTGATAAAGAAATACATGAGAAAACCTACTAAAATGATTTATGTTTTGATCACAGTATGCTTAAAATGTTCAAAGAGAAAAAGCTTAAGCAAAACTGGAAAAGCTAAAAAAAAAAAAAAAACCAAAAAACCTACTTAACAGGAAAAGTTATTGAAGGTTAAATTAGGCATTCAAAGGAGAGCAGGAAAGTGAAATAAATCAATCAGAAAGATAATTATATGATCTCACTGATATGTGGAATTTGAGAAACAAAGCAGAGGATCATGGGAGGGAGGGGAAAAATGAAACAAGACGAAACCAGAGAGGGAGACAAACCATAAGAGCCTCTTAATCTCAGGGAAAAAACTGAGGATTGTGGAGTGGGGTGGGGGGGGGGAAGGATGGGGTAACTGGGTGATGGACATTGGGGAGGGTATGTGCTATGGTGAGTGCTGTGAATTGTGTAAGACTGATGAATTACAGACCTGTACCCCTGAAACAAATAATACATTATATATTAATTAAAAAAAAAAGGAGAGCAGGAGAATTCTCTTAACTTTAAGAGAAAATGATAGTAAAGACTTGATGGTCCTGGAAATTATGTTCTAAGTTGACTTAGAGGAGACACTAGGGTGACCACCCAGCAGAGATTTTTCCTTTGCATTTTGAACACAAACAGATGGAGACTTGGTGGGAGTAAGCAATTAACTTGTTTCTCCTTAAAATAATAAGCAGAGAAGTAAAAGCTGCTGATGGTTGGTTTTACTAAGGTGATACGACTAGGAGAAGTTGTCTTAGGAAGGTGGGAAGGCAAAGAAAGAGGATTTTTAAAGTCTGGAAGCTTCTGCATGATTTCTGGGAGGCCAGGACCCCAATAACAGAACGACCTAAAGGGTGTGTTAAGAGAGTTTCAGTTAGTTATCACGTTACCCAGCAGGATAGATGGTTCTACTTGAAAATACCTACTAAAGTAAATTGACTGTTACCATGTGAGCACACACATTTACACAGTTTTTATAAAGTTACAGTGAAACAACTGCTTTTTCTTAACAGAGAAAGCATATTCAATCTAGAGGGAAAAAATGTGTTCTGAATATCAACTGGTGCACTCTTATTTAAGGTATTAACTTCCACCTAGTGGTCAATTCTAGAACTGAAGGCATGAAAATCCAAGAAAAACCTTTCCATAAAGATGCCTAAAAAAATACATTTTCAGGGGCACTGCATTACAAACAAAAAAGCATATACACACTTACCTCCATTTTCTGATTTCTCTGAAATACCAGAGAGTTTCCACAAGGCTTTCATTTGTTCTGCATTCCTGTAACAACAAATATCTTCAAATTAAGTGTCCAGTATAGTGCCTAATAAATGGATGGGCAGTCAAAAAGTAACTGTATTTTAAATATTTCACCAGAACAACTATAGGGCTAAATTTACTTTTAGTATTACCCGGTGAAGATGTGTTTATGATATATGCTAATATCTTAATTAATGAAAATTTACTAGATTACAAAATTCTTCTGGTCAGAGAAAGGAAAACTGAATGTATAGGTGGTTTGGTACCTTCATTACTAAAGAAGAAAATCAGTGAAGCAAATAGTGTCAGAATCTCATATTAATAAAGGGAACAAGAGAGGAAGTTAAGAGATGAGAGTTACTAAACTAATAAGACAGGTGTCCTTACGGATATGCTAGATGCTATATTTAACTCGCAAAGTAATTTTTTTTTTAAGAAAAAGTTTACAGAGGTTAAGCAATTTGCCTAAGGGTAAAGTTGTACTGTATCATTCAGGTCTGGGTGGTGACAGCAAACCCACTTTTGGAATGAGACTACTGTGGTTTGACTACTAGGATGAACAGCATCTTTCATACATTACCATGGTTTCCATGGTAAAATGCACTAAAACTTTTCAAACTTACAAGACAACTTTGAGAACATAGGTTCTAGAAGTTGGGACTTGGAGCAGAAATTTAGCAAGAATTCAGAAATCTAAAATTTACCATATTGCAGGGGGAAGGGACTGCATGTTTGTGACTCCTCCATCCACAGGTACCACCACCTGTATGTTGGAAAGCACACTTGGTGCGACCATAGCTTCTGGGTTGTACTTATAATCCACTCTAAGATCTGTGGTGCCAGCACTGCATTTCCAGTATGTTGCAAGATTTAGAGGAGTGGACTGAATACCATTTGATGATACCTTTAAAGAGAAAACCCAAGAAAGTTTTTTGCCCCAAAAGTAAACAAGTCATGCTATTGAGATGTATACATGACCACAAGAGGTCTTGGAATCAGAAACAATGACGGAAATACTGCTAGGCAGAATAAAGCAGGTTCATCTCAAAGGAGTAAGAGTCACTCTCCAAGTGTGGATCTAGAACTACATACATCAAAATATCCATGATACTTGTGCAAAATACACATTCCTGTAGATCCAAATACAGAAAATCTGACTCAGAAGCTTAGGTACAAGGTCCAGAATATGATATGAGGTGATTCTTATTTATGCATGTAACTTTTGAGTATCTCTCAATATCCAACACAGAATTCTAAGATTTCTTATGAATTTAAGAAAATTCAATTAAAAAAAATCATGCAATACCGCAAGTCGAGAATTAGAATACTTCCAATTGCCAGTGTTTAACCACATGACCCATAGTAAATGGTGCAATTCTTTTCCATTCTTTAGTTCCCTGCTCAAATAACTCCTTTTTAATGAGACCTACCCTGATCACCCTGTCTAAATTTACACTAATATTACATTTTCATTCTTTATTCTGCACACTTTGCCTTTTCTCAGTAACATACATTATTATCTACTTATGATATATACTTTCATGCTATTCCTAGTAAACAAGCACTGAATAATACAGAATAATGAATACTTTGAATAAACTTTAAGCCCATTTAAATGGCAGCACTTTTAAAGATTTATTATTTATTTTGAGAGAGTGAGAAAGAGAGAGTACATGAGAGGGGGGAGGGTCAGAGGAAGAAGCAGACTCCCTGCTGAGCAGGAAGCTCCATGTGGGACTCGATCCCAGGACTCCAGGATCATGACCTGAGCCGAAGGCAGTCGCTTAACCAACTGAGCCACCCAGGCGCCCTGAGTGGCAGCACTTTTTATAAAGTATTTATTTTCTAGAAACACAAGCCACTTTAATACCATTACTCTATTAAAAATTCAGAATAGTATGGCGGCAAGGAGGGCAGCGCCTGGGTGGCTCAGCTGGTTAGGCATGTGCCTTTGATTCAGGTAATGATCTCAGGGTCCTCGCATCAAGTGCTACGTCGGGCTCCCTGCTCAACAGAAAGCCTGCTTCTCCCTCTATACCCCCCCCCACCCCTTGTACTCACTCTAATAAATACAATCTTTTTAAAAAAATTTTTTATTGTTATGTTAATCACCACACATTACATCATTACTTCTTGATGTAGTGTTCCATGATTCGTTGTTTGTGCATAACACCCAGTGCTCCACGCAGAACGTGCCCCCCTTAATACCCATCACCAGGCTAACCCATCCCCCCACCCTCTAATAAATACAATCTTAAAAAAAAAAATTTCAGATGAAACAGGAAACTTATCCCTTGACATTCTTACTCCCCATTGTTAACACCGTGGTACATTACCTTACACACTTGGGAGGCATGCATACATGGATCTCATTCTTTTTAAAGGCTGTAGTAACTCATTTAATGAATCTCTTCTGTAGATGTGTACTTAAGTGGCTTCTCATAAAATGCTGCAGTGAATATCCTTTGTACCTTAATCTTCATTTTTTGCCCATTTTTGTGATATTTGAAGAACTGATTTCTTGAGGTGGAATTGCTAAATTAAAGGTTCAACTATTCAGGGGCACCTGGGTGGCACAGTCATTTAAGCATCAGACTTTTGTTTTGGCTCAGGTTGTGATCTCAGGATCTTGAGATGGAGCCCCGTGCTGGGCTCTGCACTCAGGACGGAGTCTGCTTGAAATTTTTTCTCTCCCTCTGCCCCGCCTGCTCGTGCTCTCTAAATAATTCTTTAAAAATTCGACTATTCAGCAATCTAATTCAACAACCTAAAAGAACTGCTTTCTAATCAGTTTGATTAACTTGTACACCTTCTAACAAGTGGTCACACCTCTCTTAATGGAGCAGTCTTGCCCATTTTTATCAATTAATGGGATAAAACTGATATCTCACTGTCTTAATATTCGTTGCTCTCATTACTACTGACATGGAGCATCTTCTGTAAGTTACCTATCTATTGAGTTAATCACCTTTTACTTACTAATTTATAAGGTTTACAGTAACCCTTTGGTCTTATATATTACAAATACTTTTCCCTCAGATTAAATATGGATTCTGTTTAAGAATCTGTTTTAACAGAAAGAGTTTATATACGCTGATTTACTTGTCAAAGATCTCACTCTCTCATTCATGGCTTCTGGGTTTTGTATTACACTTAGGTCTTGACATTTCAAGATCAAAATATGTAAAATATATATAGTTATACATATATACACACTTGCATATATACCCACAGATTTATATTCACCCATGATTTATTTTAGTAACTTTATGGTTTCATCTGTTACTATTATTGATACATGCAGATTTTATTTTGTTTAAAGGTATGAGTTAGGGATTCAGTGAATTTTTTCCCAAATCTCCCGCCTGATGCCCCAGTACCATTTATTGAAAAACTCATCATTTCCACATTGCCTTGAAATGCTAATTTGTCAAGTTTTCCATTTATTCTTAGATCCATTTCTGGACATACTCTTCCTTTGATCTGGCCATCTATTCTGCCAGTTCCAAACTACTATAAATACTGTCACCTTACAAAAAGTTTTCCCATTAAAACTCAAACATTACTCCACATTACCATTTAAGACATTTAACTGATTATTCCAAGCTTTATTCTTCTAGAGAACCTGAAAATGACTGTCAAGTTTCTAAACACCAATACGTACACACTTCTACTAAGTTTGTGATCAGGATTACATTAAATTTGTAAGTTATTTTAGAAACACCTAAACTCTTCATCTGAATAAAGTATTCCTTTATAGTTATATTCAGCTCAGTAGAGATTGTTAGGTTTTTTTCCTAATTGGTTTTTATTGTTGTTGTTCACTGTGGCTATAGGAAAGGATGGTGTAACAGATTTTTAAAAGAATTTTTATTGTGGTATATTGACATGAATTTCAGTCAGACAGCATATTCAATATATTTGTATACACTGCAAAATCACAATTATTTTTTCTCATGATGAGGATTAAGATCTACCCTCTTAGCAACTCTGAAATATGCAATAGTTTTACTAACCTTAGGACACTATCTTCCATCCTCATGACTTATTTTATAACTGGAAGTTCGTACTTTTGAATCACTTCACCCATTTTGCCTACCCCCCTGAACCCTCTATTTGGCAACCAACAATCTGTTCTCTGATCTCTGAGCTTGGCATTTTGTTTTTTAAGTTCCATATATAAGTGGGATTATACCGTATTTGTCTTTGTTGGTCTTACTTCACTTAGCGTAGTGCCCTCAAGGTCCATCCATGATGTTACAAATGGCAAGATTTCATTCTTTATTATGGCCAAGTAATAGTCCATTAAATACATACAACATCTTATTTATGCTTTCATCTGTCGAGGGACACTTGGGTTGTTTCCATGTCTAGGCTATTGTTAGTAATGCTACAGTACACATGGGAGTGAAAATGAATTTCTTAGTGTTTTTATTTTCTTCAGACAGGTATCTAGGAGTCCAACTGCTAAATCACATGGTAGTTCTTTTTGAATATTTTTTTCTTTTTGAGGAATCTCCATATTGTTTTCCATAGTGGCTCCACTAATTTACATCCCCACCAACAGTACACAAAGATTTTTTTCTCCATACCCTCTCCACAACTTGTAAATTCCTGTCTTTTTAATAACAGCTATTCTAACACATGTGAAGTGATATTTCATTGTGGTTTTGATTTGCATTTCCCTGACTAGTGATGAGCATCTTTTCATGTGCCCTACTGACCATCTGTGTTTTCTTTGGAAAAATGTCTATTCATACCCCATACCCATTTTATAATCCGATTGTTGGCTATGAATTCTTTTGGGTATTAACCCTTATCAGGTTGATTTGCAAATACTTCCTCCTATTAAGTAGGTTGCCTTTTCTTTTTCTGATCGTTTCCTTTGCTGTGCAGAAGCTTTCTAGTTTGAGGTAGTCCCACTTGTTTATTTTTGCTCTTGTTGCCTTCGCTTTTGGAGTCTGATCCAAAAAATCATTGCCAAGGCCACTGTCAGGGGAACTTAGCCACTTTTTTACTCTTCTAGGAGTTTTATGGTTTCAGGTCTTAAATTCAAGTACATGGACATTTTGAGTTTATTTTTGAGTACGGTATAAGACAGGGGCCCAGTTTGATTCTTTACCATGTAGCTGTCCAATTTTCCCCACATATTTATTGTAGAGCTACCCTTTCCCCATTGTATATTCTTGGCTCCTTTGCTGCAAATTAACTGAATATGTATGCATTGATTTATTTCTGGACTCTATTTGGTTCCAATGATCTATGTGTCTGTTTTTATGGCCATGCCATACAGTTTGGACTCCTAGAGCTTTGTAATACCATTTGAACTCAGGGAGTGTGATACCCCCAGCTTTTTCTTTCTGAAGATTTCTTTAGCTATTTGGGGTCTTTTGTGGTTCTACACAAATTTTAGTACTCTTCGTTCTATTTCTGTGAAAAATGGCATTGAAACTTCAGGGACTGCACTGAAATTCTATATAGCTTTGGCTATTATGGATATTTTAACAATATGCTTCCAATCCATGAGCACAGAATATCTTTCCACTTATTTGTGTCACCTTCAATTCTTTCATCATTGTCTTACAAAGTTTTCAGTGTAAAGGTCTTTCACCTCCTTGGTTAAATTTATTACTAGGCATTTTATTCTTTTGAAGCAACTGTAAATGGGACTGCTTTCATAGTTTTTTTTTTTCCTGTAGTTCACTATTGCTGTACAAAAATGCAAAAGATTTCTGTATATGGATTTTGTATCCTGCAACTCTACTGAACTTATTAGTTATCATAGTTTTTTTGGTGGAGTCTTCAGGGTTTTCTATATATCACATCATCTGTAGTGACAATTTTACTACTTTTCCAATTTGGAAGCATTTTACTTCTTTTTCTTGCCTAACTGCTCTGGCTAAGACTTAAAATAGTACGTTGAATTAAACTGTTGAGAGTAGGCATCCTTCTCTTATTCCTAATCTTAGAGGAAAAGCTATTCGCTTTTCCCCACTGCATATGATGTTAACTGTGGGTTTGTCCCATATGGCCTTTATTCTGTTGAGATACGTTTCCTCTATATTCAGTTTGTGGAGTTTTTATCATAAATGGATGTTGAATTTTGTCAAATGGTTTTCCTGCATCTACTGAGATGATATTTTTATACTTCATTAGTGGTATACCATGTTGGTTGATTTGTCAAAGTTGAACCATCATCCTTGTTATCTCCAGAATAAATCCCACTTAATCATGGTGTATGATCCTTTTAAGGTACTGGTGAATTTGGTTTGCTGATATTTAGTTGTAGATTTTTGTATCTATGTTCATCAGCAATATTGGCCTATAATTTTCTTTTCTTGTGGTATCCTTGTATGGCTTTGGTTATCAGTGCTGGCCTCAATGCTGGCCTCATAAAATGGAATTGCTGCCTTCTCTTGTTTTTTGTTTGTTTGTTTGTTTTGGAACAGTTTGATAAGGATGAGTATTCTTCTTTGAATGTTTGGTAGAATTGTCCTGGACTTTTGTTGCTGGGAGGTTTTTGATTACTGATACAGTCTCTTTACTAGTAACTGGTCTATTGAGATTTTCTACTTCATTAGGATTTAGTCTTACAAGGCTGTATGTTTCTAAAAATTGGTCTATTGCTTCTAGGTTGTGCAATATTTTGGCATAAAATTGTTCATAGTGGTCTCTCATGACTCTTTGTATTTCTGTGGTATAAGTTGTAAGGTCTCCTCTTTTATTTCTGATTTTATTTGAGCCATCTCTCCTTTTCTCTTGGTGAGTCTAACTAAAAGTTTATCAATTTTGTCTTTTAAAAGAACCAGCTTAGTTTTTTCTATTGTATTTTTAATCTGTATTTCATTTCTGCTCTTTGTTACTTCCATTATTCCACTAACTTTGGGCTTCATTTTCTAATTCTCTGATGTGTAAAGTTAAGTTTATTTGAGATTTTTCTTGTTTCCCAGGTAAGCATTTATTGATATGAACTTCCTTCTTAGAACTGCTCTGGCTACATTCAATAAATTTTTGTTGTATTTCCATTTTCGTTTGTTTTGAGAGAATTTTTAATTTCTCTATTGATTTATTCATTGACCCAATGGTTCTGTAGCATATTTTTAATTTTTGCAAAAGATTTTATGTATTTGAGAAAGAGAGCAAGAGAGTGAGCGAGCAATCTAGCACATGAGCAGGGGGAGGGGTAGAGGGAGAGGGACAAGCAGACTCCCTGCTCAGCAGGGAGCCCGACGCAGGGCTCAGTCCCAGGACCCTGGGATCATGACCTGAGCTGAAGGCAGAGGCTTAATGACTGAGCCACCCAGGTGCCCCTGCAGCATACTGTTTAAACTCCACATATCTGTGAATTTTCCAGTCCTCCTTTAATTGATTTCTAGTTACATATCATTGCGGTCAGAAAAGATGCTTGATAAGATTTCAATCTTTTTAAATTTATTAAGACTTGTTTTGTGGTCTAATCTATGATCTATCCTGGAGAACGTTCCATGTGCACTTGAGAAAAAGGTATATTCTGGCTTTTGGATGGAATGTTCTGTATATAGCTTTTAAGTCCATCTGGTCTAACATGTTATTTAAGAACAATGTTTCCTTACTGGTATCTTGTCTAGATGATGTAAGTGGGGTATTACATTCCCCTATTATACTGCTATCAATTTTTCCCTTTAGGTCTCTTAATATATGCTTTATATATATACTCAGGTGCTTCAATGCTGGGCACATATATATTATATCGTAGAGGTAGACTGACACCTTTATCACTATATAATGTCCTTCTGTCTCTTAATTCCTCTTATTTTAGAGTCCATTTTGTCTGTTAACCTACCCCAGTTTTCTTTTGGTTTCTATTTGCATGGAACATCTTTCATTCCTTTAACTTTGGTCTTATATCTGAAGTGAATCTCTTACAAGCAGCATATAGATGTTTTTATTATTTTTAATCCATTCAGCTATTCTGTCTTCTGATTGGAGAATTTAGTCCATTTACAGATTATTGATAGCTATGTACTTATTGGCATGTTGTCAACTGTTTCCTGGCTGTTTCTATAGTTTGTCTCTTGTGCTCTTCCTTTGTGGTTTGAGGACTTTATTTACTGGCATGCTTAAATTCCTTTCTCATTTTTTGTGTATCTACTATAGGTTTTTGCTTTGTAGTTACTATGGGGCTTACATATAACAAGCTATATTTAGAACTGTCTATTTTAAGTTGAGAACCACTGAAGTTCGAAGATATTCTAAAGCTCTACCTATTTTTAGTCTCCCCTCACCGACATTTGATGTTTTTGATGTCACATTTATCTTTATCTAGTGTATCCCTTAACTAATTACTGTATAGTGATTTTTACTATTTTTGTTTTTTTAATCCTCATGCTACCTTTCTAAGTCATCCACTACACCTTTACCATATGCTTACCTTTGCCAGTGAGATTTATACTTACATTTGTTTTCTTATTAAGTGCCCTTTTCAAGCTTAAAAAAAGTCTTTTTAACATTTCTTGTCAGGCTGGTTTTGTTGTAATGAACTTGTTTACCTTATGCTTATCTAGAAAACTCTTTCTCTCTCCTTCAATTCTAAACGATAACTTTGCAGGGTAGAGTATTCTTGGTTGGAAGCTGTTTTCTTTCAGTACTTTGAATGTATCCTGCTCTCCCCTTTCTGGCCTGCAATGTTTGTGCTGAAAAATATGCTGACAGTCTTATAGGGGTGGGGGGCTCGGTTCCCCCTACATGTAACAAGTGGTTTTTCTCTTGCTACTTTTAAGACCTCTTTAACTTTTGGTATGTTAATTATAAAATGTCTTGGTGTAAGTCTCTTCAGGATCATCTAACTTGGAACCTTCTGGTCTTCCTGGATCTGGATGTCTGTTTCCTTCCCCAGGTTAGGCAAGTTTTCAGTTATTACTTCTTCAAATAAGTTCTCTGTGCTTTTCTCTACCCTCTCCTCCTTCTGGACCACTTATAATGCAAATGTTAGTCTGCTTGATGTTGCCCCTTCAAGACCCTTGAGCTAGCCTCACTTTTTTCATTCTTTTTGCTGCTCTGATTGGGTGAGTTCCACTGTCCTGTCTTCAGGTTCACTGATCCCTCCTCCTGCTCCATCTAGTCTGTTGAATGCCTCTAGTTTCTCAGTCACGTATTGTATTTTTCAGCACTGTGACTTACATTTGATATTTGATACTTTCTTATATTTTCTATTTCTTTGTTAAAGTTCTGTGTCCACCCATTCTTATCCCAAGTTCAATGAGCATCTTTATGACCATTTCTTTGAACTCTCTATCAGGCAAATTACTTACCTCCATTTCATTAAGGATTTTTTTCTGAGGTTTTATCTTGTTCTTTTATTAGAAACATTCTTTTCTTTCTCGATTTTGCTTGACTCTGTTTGTCTCTATGTATTAGATGAAACAGCCACCTCTCCCAGGCTTGAAGGAGTAGCCTCATGTAGATGAACCTTAACATCCAACCTTGCTAGCTGCTACTTGTCTCTTGACATTTCGTGATTATCCAAGCAGCTTATTCTTTTTTAATAGCTCCCAATTGTTGAAGGTGTGCCAAGACCTGTCATTATCCCAAAGGAGGTAATCTCAGCACCTACACTGAGACTGATTGGAAGGAAGCCAAACTATCAGGCAGCAGCTTTTAAATAAAACAAATATACACAGTCTTGTAAGACCAGAAGCATAAGACCTGCTAGCCACCAGACCAGGCAATCTACAGGTATCTGCTAGGCAACAGCTGAAAAAACCAGGGCTCCAGACAAGTGTATAATCTCCTTCGTGGAAGATACCAGCAAGCTGTAGCAAGGCAGAGGGAGAGTGCAAAAATGACATTGTTCAGCCTATGTTCCCTGGATGGTAAAGATGGTACCCACTTAAAAAAAAAAGTCTGGAATAAAACAATGTATGTGTGTGTGTATGTGTGTGTGTATATATATGTATGTATATATATGTATATATATGTTTATATAGGGCACCTGCCAGCTTTCATAAGTTAGCACTAAAATGCTGCCCACTAGCTCCTCTATCCCTGGAGAGTATCCCTATAGGCCCTTGCCTCACTGGCTCACATTTTATGATTAGCAAATGAATCTCTTTCACATATAGTCTGGGTACCTTTTGAATGGCTGCTTCTGCCCTGGTCCCTAGGGTGAGTGAATTTCTGTGAGAGCCCTCTAAAAGCTGTTTCTCAGATCACTATAGCCCTGGGAATCATGGGCATGAGCTCTGTTGCTTTCCAAAGCTAGATGTTCTGGGGGCTCTTCTCTCAGGTACAGGTCCTAAAAGTTGGGATGCCTGATGTGCAGTAGGAACCTTTCACTCAGGAAGAAGCTCCAGGTATGTGAGTTCCCTTCTGATTGTGGACTGCAGTGCTGGAGGTGGGGTTTGTGGGGAGACTGGGTCTCAGCCTCTCCTGCATGCCTCCATGTGACCCTTTTCTTGTTTGCTAACGTGAAGGAACTGTTCAGGTAGTTTTCAGGTCTTTTTTAGAGGAAATTGTTCCAGATATAGCTGTAGATTTAGTGTGTCCATAGAAGGAGGAGAGTTCAGGATCCTCCTATGTTGCCATCTTATACTACCTCTCCAACTCTGATTAGTTTGTTTTCTTTTTAATCATCATTATCTTTTCTGCATTAGAATTCCTAACTGGTTATTTAAAATGCTACTAATTTTTGCATTAAACTCAACTTTACTAAACGCTCTTATAGCAAATAGCTTTTCAGTTGATTTCCTTGGGTTTTTCAGGAATATAACATCACTTCTAAGTAATATCTGGGTTCGTCCTTCCAGTATTTATTACTGTTTATTCTCTTGTCTACCTGTTCTAACACCGCCAGAAAAATCTTATACCATTAACAAGCATAATATAGCTGTCTTTGCCATTCCAGACTTTAACTGCTTTATGTGTTTCATTATTAAGACTGATGTTGCTGGTCTTTTCAGGTTAAGGACAAATTCATGTATTTATATTTACTCAGTATTTTAATCAGGAATAGATGGTGAATTTGATCATCTGTTTCCTCTTGCTTAACAGATTTTATTTTGAAATATCTTTAGGGATGCCTGGGTGGCTCAGGTGGTTAAGGGTCTGCTTTCGGCTCAGGTCAGGATCCCAGGGTTCTGGGATGGAGTCCCACATCAGGGCTCCTTGCTTGGCAGGGAGCCTGCTTCTCCCTCTGCTGCTCCCCCTGCTTGTGCGCACTCTCTCTGACAAATACATAAATAAAAATCTTTTAAAAAAAAATGCTAGCTTAAAAAAAGAAATATCCTTAATTCCTGGAATAAACCTCATTTGGCCATGACCTATTACTCATTTAATCTGTGAGATTCTATTAATATTTTAACTTAGGACTTTTATAAGGATAAAACACTCACCTGATACTTTAATACATCTACATTATAATAAGAAGCAGCTGGATTTTGCTCTGATAGCTTCTTGAGGTAGACAGTAACAGCTTGCATGTTCATCCAAAAATCTTTTGTGTTAGAATCACACTGCGATGGATCACTGTATGCGTAAGAAATATTTTTGTTATTTTATCTGCTTTGGCTTTATCCTTTGCCTCTGTATTGTCATTTGGTGACCTGGGAAAGACTAGTAGGAATAACCCAAAAGGAGGGAAAACTAAAGTTAGGGGGATAAAGAACAGAACATAGCAGAAACTTCCTTGAACAATGAGATAATGGAGGGAGAAGGATTTAACAACTACCACTACCACCACCCAAGACACACACAGGCAGTAGAAGGCTGTATTGTCACCCAACTCAATTATTATTGCTTCAATAAAGAAGGAAAAGTTTTACAGAAATTTCACCTTCAAAACAAACGTACACAAACCTGAACACAAGTTGTGCATTTGGAAGAATTTGCTCTAGTCTGCTGATATTCTTCACCCTGAAGCATAGCACAGCTGGAGATGGATTGCTAGTGAAGACCTTAATAATTCCACTTGGGAATGATACTGTCATATCACCAGTGATCTTCACAATACACCTGAAATTAGGGAGTTGGAAAATTTTAAGTGGTGTATATAAGGCGTTTTAATATCCACTTAAAACATACTTGGTTTAAAAAGGACACATAAAATCTTTCATAATTATCAATTATTTTTTCAATATAATTATTTAAAAAATTATGGTGTGTGAAATGGCATACGCATGTATCATCATCTTTGCTTAGACTTAAACTCCAAACACAAATGCAAGCATAAAGATCATATTCCTTCACTTGTTTGTGGAAACTATCCCCTGGGTGTCCTATAAGGACACTGCTTCCTTAGTAACACTATCCCCACTTGCAGCTTTTTTTCCCTGAAAACCCCACAGAGTCCTGGGCCTGACAGTGGCAGTGGGAGATGTCTTCCTTGCTTCTCACTGCCCCTTCCAACTCTCTATTCCCACTTTCTTCCTAAAAACCTCCAGACTCTTTTGTAACCCAAACCATCAAACTATACTACTTGGTATTCCATCCCTTTCAAGTTACCTTCAATACTCCCTTTCATTTTCCTGAAAATTTTAGCTCTTGGCCCACTGTCAGTCTGTCTCTGTACCACTGCTCCTATCTTAATTTTTGGCAATTTCAGTATCCACACAGATAATCCTAATATTTTGGTCACCTAGTTCTCAGCCCCTTACCTCCAATGATCCTGTCTTCCAGACTACCTCATACACACCGCAGCCCCTCCATCATCTCAATTTCAGCATCCCCACTCCTCTAACGGCCACTTCCTCTTTTCCCAGCTCATTCCGTCTAGTACCATATCTCCAACAAGTCTCCAATCTCAAAGCTTCCACAATCCACTGTTCCTACTACCTTTTCACTCATTCCTTCAGATCCCCATTTCCTCATATCTTGGGATTTCCTGGTCCATCATAGTGCAATGCTACCTCTTCTCATACCTTCTTTCTCCTCCAACCTGCAATATTCCTTCCCCCTACTCGTAGCCATTGACTTTTAAATTTTACTGAGGAAATAAAATCAGGAAAGAACTTAGTCTCACAACTGCACTCCTACTTGACTCTCTATTCATACCTTCCCTCCTGTTTCAACAGATGATCAGTCTATGCACCTAAGGCCAATCTCACTGCTCCTGCACTGATGCTCATCTCCTTCTACATATCAAAGGACTTCACTCATGGAATTGTACCCTTTCCTGCAAGTTCAGTTTTTTCCAAAAATAACAGATCTTTCCCATTAGTGTACAGACATGCTAAAATGTGTATCTTTAAAAAACAAACTAAAATTAATAAAAACTTTCTCTGATTCTATCATTTCTCTGCTGTTACCACTCCACCTCTCTCCTTCCACTTGAGCAAAACATCTTGAAAGTTTTCTATACTTGCCCTTTTCAAATACAGTCATATTTGCATCATCTCCTACTCTTGAACTCCAAGCATGCTTTCAGCTCCAACACTCAAATCACTCTTGTAAATGTCACCAATGAGCGCCATAATGTCAAAGGTCCATTTTTCCTGACGTATCATCAGCATCAGTTATAGCTTCACACCATCCTTCACAAAAAGGTTTTACTCACTTCATTTCTGGGACACTGCTCTACTGGTTCTCTCCTCACCTCTCTTGCTGCATGCTGTATCAAATTCCTTTACCAAATCAATCACTGTCATCTTCCTATTTTCGAAACACTGAAGGGAGCCAGAGTTCTCATCAGATCTCTTCTGTATTCCCTGAGGCCTATGGCTTTCAGGATTGTATACAAATTAACGACTACTAAATACTTTATCTCTAGCCTAAGACCTATTCCCTGAACTCCAGAATCATGTATTTAGTTGTCTTAATAAGTACTTCAAACTTACCAATCTCCTCCCTTAGCAAATCTTGACAACACTTGTTTTCAAAAGGAATTCAATATTGCATTATTACTCACGATTTCCTCAGCTAATAACCTTATATAAGCTGCCACCATCTCCCACCTGGACTGCTGTGGTTAACCTTCTCACTCACGATTTCCTCAGCTAATAACCTTATATAAGCTGCCACCATCTCCCACCTGGACTGCTGTGGTTAACCTTCTCTCTCTGCTTGTACTCTGGCTCCTTCTAGTTTATTCTCCATATGGCAGCCACAGTGCTCCTTCAAAAACCTAAGTAACCTCATCATTTCTCTGCTCAAAGCCTTCATTGGTTTCCCACCTTGCTCAAAATAAACTCTAAACTCACCATGGTCTACAATTCCCAACCTGATCTGGTCCCTCTAAGGACTTATCTTTGATTATTCCCTTGCTAATTCCAACTTAGTGACGTAATATTCTCTTTGCTGTTCATCGAATATGCCAAGCACACTCTGCCCTCAGACATCTGTATGGTTTGCTCCACAATGTCTTTGAAACATCTAAAATTTAACATCAAAAAGGTTTTCTTTGGGGGCACCTGCTTGGCTCAGTCGTTAAGCGTCTGCCTTCAGCTCAGGTCATGATCCCAGGGTCCTGGGATCGAGCCCCGCATCGGGCTCCCTGCTCTGCGGGAAGCCTGCTTCTCCCTCTCCCACTCCCCCTTCTTGTGTTCCCTCTCTAGCTGTGTCTCTCTCTGTCAAATAAATAAAATGATCAGAGAAAACCATTTTTTTTTAAAGATTTTATCTAAAAAAAAAAAAAAAAGCCCTCCATTGTAATTTTGTCTCCTCTTACCCTAGTTTATTTTTCTTCATAGCATATATATCAATACCACTCCCTTTCATGTTGTTCAACATGTAATTATCCATCAATTAAGTGTGGAGGATACGTCAATAAAGAAAACAAAGTTCTCTAAAAGGTTTGCATTACCGTAAGAGAAAACTAATAAGCTGCTTCTTGCATAATACAAGTTTATAACAGTGTTTTACACATAGTAAGCCCTCAAATATTTGATGAATGAATGTATGCTGAATGAGTATGGTTATACATGAAAAGTAGGGGTGGTCATTCACCAAAACATTTTCTTAAAAGAAGAGGGTTAAACTGATTCCTTGACAAGAGTCTCATAAATGAGACATATATTCTAGGTCTCTCTGGCAAATATCACACTTTACCAAAGATATACATTAAACCAAGATTCAGAGTTCGATTCCCTTCTCATCAGCTGCCATCATCCTGCTCTATAGACATGTCAAACAACAGATGGGTCATAATGGTCATAAACCAAGGGCAAGAATATAAACAAACTGGGGGGATAAAGCCATTACTGCTGATTACAGTGATTTTTTTTTTTTAAAGACAATTGCTAAATGACTATATTTGATAGCAAAAAAGGCAGGTAAATAAATAACAGAAAACTCTATTACAGAATCAAAATGTAACTCTGAAAATTTACCACTAGGCCCTCTCCCCACCAAACACATGCACACACACACACACACACACATCTTTTTAAAACTAACTTGGTGGGATCTGCTCCTTTAAAATAGGCATTAACAGATTCTGTGAGGGCAACTGCCACAGGTAAGGTGTCTTGATTTCCAAGGCTGACAGGGCTGGGACCTCGTGACACACCTAGAATACATACAATTCATTTGTTAAATCCTACATAAAGACATTTATAAAGTATCAAGACAGGTAAATTCACAATGTTAGCTTGTCACAAATGACTCTATTACTGGTTCCATTGATGGCTCATGTATAAATCTGGAGGTTAAGAAATAGAGCATAAAACACATTGGAACATAATACAGAGGACAAAAAAAAAAAAACACATCACACTGAATTCTTTTAAATGAAATGACACTGAACACTGGGGTTAAGGAGTATCAGAAGGAAAAAGCCCTTCCCCTGAAGAACTAAAATTACTAAACATTTCTTCACAACCCTTCAGATACTAAATTGTTTCAGGTTCTACCAATCACATACAGCAGGGCATTAAACTGGATTTTTGTATTTCAGCTACTTCCATACTATTTCTACATGATACACTACCCATTATAATTCTTTTACTTCTTCGTCTAATGCTTACATTTTATTTCCTTACCTTGATAAATGGGATTAATGTTATTTTTTTTATAACATTCCTGACATAAAATTTACTTAGATAATATACATTTGGAGTCAAATCATATAAATATCAGGGTTTTTTTTTAAGACTTCATTTATTTATTTGACAGAGAGAGACAGCAAGAGAGGGAACACAAGCAGGGGGAGTGGGAGAGGGAGAAGCAGGCTTCCCACTGAGCAGGGAGCCCGACGTGGGGCTCGATCCCAGGACCCTGGGATCATGACCTGAGCTGAAGGCAGACGCTTGACTGAGCCACCCAGGCACTCCTAAACATCAGGGTTTTTTTTTTTAAAGAATAATAAAATGTAGGGGCACCTGGGTGGCTCAGTCGTTAAGCCAGTAATATAAAAATGTCAACAAATCACAACAGCTACTATTTACTAACTCTAACATGTGTCCAGCACTGAGCTAAGGTGGCATGAGAAAAATGCTGCCTTTTGGAAAACTAGTTTTCCAAAGCGGGAGCATAAGTGGGGAATGAGGGATGGCTAGAAAGATGAGAGAGGAGGAGCATGTGTCTAGAGAAGTGTTTAAGGCCCAGATCACAGCACGGAGGACGTTTAATTTTATCCTTATGGCACTAAAAACCACTAAAAATATTTAAGAGAAACATGGCTACATTTTTCATTTAAAATCACTCTGAACACAGAGTGGATCCTGGAATGAAGAGAAAAATGTCTGTTGTCATGGATTCAATTTTGGATCAGGTGAGAGATGATTAAATCAAAGATAAGGGACTGATCAAGAGGCAGAAATTTCAGATATGTGCATAAGAAAATGTTAAGTGGAAAAGAAAAGACTAAGTATAGATTAACTGAATACAACTATGCAAACACATGCTTGTGCACTGGGAAAATTTTACTGTATATGTGAATAAGTTCAGTGAACCTTTTAAAAAAATACATTGTTCTAGGGGTGCCTGGGTGGCTCAGGTGTTAATTATCCAAATTAATTATCCAATTTGGACATATAAAATGAGAATTCTTGAAATAGTCTGTAAATTGTTAAGCCCACTGAAATATTGGCAAGTAGAAAACACCGAACAGTAGGGGAAAAAACTCAAAACCCACTTAACATCTTGGCATATCCCCTTGAGTATTTCCTATTCTTGTTTTCCTTTCAAGATCATATTGCATATGCATAGTTCAAAAAAAATGACATAGGAAATATGTAATCAAGTCCTTTAAGTCTAAATTTATAATGTACTATTCAGAATGAATCATTTCTTAGAACTAAAAAATTCCCTGTATTCTTTTAGAAGGATTCACGTATTCTAATTTTGGTGTCATTGTTCTATATTTAAACAACTGTATGTTTTGAAAATGCAAAGAGCTTATAAAATTGAAGAAGTATCTTCCTGTAACAATCAATGGATAATTTTGTGGAATTCCTTTTGGCTCAGGATTAAAAAACACTCCCAATTATTTGCTACCTTTATACCTCCAACCTCACCTCACAATATGGATGGCTTTCCTAGGACAGTCTTTGCTCTGGTAGTTGAGGTATTACCATTTTTTTTTTTAACTGACATAGTCTTTCTGCTTCTTTTCTAATCACTTTTTCTCTGGTACTGACAACTTTAGCAATATGATTTATGGACATTCCTTAATGTTGAGAAAAGAAAAGGAGATGGAAGGCAATACAAAAATACTGTAGGTTTTTATAAGTGGGGAGCTGATATCAATAGATCCTGTACAGCAACTGGACATAATTAGTACAAAATCGAGAAAGTTAAACCTTAGAGTTATTCTTGACTTCTGAGACAGCATACATCGCTGAAAAAGGAAAAATGAGGTAACAAAGTATTTTAGATACACTTTAGGATCATTAGTCAACACATACGTTGCTTCTGATACAATACCTTGCGAAGTCTCAGAGTGCTTTTCAATTTCAGAGAGTGTCCCAATCAAATTATCATCTTCTATCATATTTAAATAAAAGACAATATTGCAGGAAAAGAAAACATTTTCAAGAAGAATAAAAAACTTAATTAAAAATAGTTAACTTTTATGGTAGATTTAAAGTGCCTTTGTTGTACAAAATCCACATTATATCTTGCCTGCCAGTACAGTCGCTATCACCTCCCTGTGGTTGCCCTATTGCCGGTGCTGGCCCAAACTAAAAACAAGTATGTACCTACTCAATCAAAAACAGTTTCCATCACAAATTGAAATCCTTCTAAATAACCTAGGGAAAATGGAGAACTAAAGCAAATTTTGGTTACCCAGACCACCTGTCTAACTTTTAAAGGACACTGTTTTTTATGACTAAAAGAGTCTGCAAAAACCAAAATTAATAAAAACACATATACAAACAAAATATAAGAAGAAAATGCTCAATACAGCAAAGAGAAAAACTTACTAGATGTATTCTACCTGAAGTTAAAAGATAGGAAAAATGATATGCTCATAAAGGTGTATATAAACTAAGATGGTAACATCATGTTTGGACATGTAAAAATCAAAGAACTTTTAATCTTACGTTAGCCTATATTATGTCATTTTTACAATGGCCACACTTAGAAAATGCACTTCTCCTTTCTGAGTTTTGACAAATCAAATTGGATATAATTAAATCTGCTTAAATATGGCTGCTATTCTCAAACTCAGCATGCATCACAATCGCCTGGAAGGCCTGTTTAAAAATTGCTAGCCCCACACCAAGTTTGGGATTTGAAAGGTCTCTGTTTCTAGTAAGTTCCCAGGCGATGCAGACAGATGGTGTAGGTGCAAGGATCACACCTGGAGCACTACTCAATTATGTTGAGTTAGTGTGCATCAGTGATTGGCATTATCAAAGATAAACTCCTTACTACTTAGAAGCAGCGGCAGGGACAGTTCTAATTTTGAGAAGTTGTCACTCCCATAACACAGCAGCTTTAAGTGGCTTTGTGCTTTACTATACTAACAGTGGGTGAGAAATGTAGTAAGAATTTGTAGAAAAAATTAAAGTGAAGATAGAAAAATGTCTTGAGCAAAATCTAGATGTAATAAAATACTGGATTTATTTGGTGGGATTTAGGTTTATACGTCTGCACCCTAACATCTACTACTTTCAGATCTTTATGATTTAAATTCTTGTAGAAATACTTATTAATTGCAAGCACAAAACTCCAAGGAATGCAAGTATCACTTCACATTAGAAAGGACTGCATAATATTTTGCCTTCAACTATTTATACTGGTCAGTAGTTTATAAATTTGATGCACTCTTAACAGTGCTAAAAAAAAAAAAAAAACCTATTCAAATAAAAGAAACTGTGTAACAGAAAAGGAAAATGTGGCTAGTTTGATAACACCAGGTGTGTTTCCAAAATTCAAAATTTCTAATGTTAAATTCTTCATGAGCTCATTAAAAAACAAAATTCAGCCTGACCATACTTGGAATGCTAACTATCACATGTAATCTATGAAAATCACTTACCTACTGTTGGAGTATTGGCAGCACTTAATGAAGCTGAAGATGAGATAGAGGAAGAACTTTCTGCCCGGGCTAAAGGAGCTGCAGGAGGTGGGCTGGTATTGGAAGTTACAGGTGGGCTGAATGGCCTGGGCTTAAAAACAAAAAGTTATTTACCAAAATGCTAAAACAGTTCTTCCTTATAAAAAAAGATTTTTAGGTATCAGGTAAGATTAATTTTAACATACTAAATCAAATTTATTGTTTCTTGTAACTAAAAATAGAAATGCCATAGGTCAAATAATTTTCAAGAGTAAAGGCTGAGAAGTCTATTTTAAAATAATGCTGTCAAGAGAACCTTTAAACATGGAACATATTCTCTATTTCAAAAAGTATGTTTAAGACAGATTCTCAGAAGTTAAATTGTAAGTTTAAACAGTATGAACGCTTTTCATACATACTGCCAAACTGCTTCCCAAAAGGATTATTCACTTTACTGTCTATAAATGTAAGAGAATATTTCTCTGCACCCTTGTCAGCAATGAATGAGCATTAGAAGAAAAATAATTTTTAAATTGATAAAAATAAGATTGGCATTTTGCGCCTTTTATGAATTGTCTTTGTTAGCTTTCTCTGATTTAGTTTTGTAAGGGCTTAGTATAACCTGAGCTTTCACTAATCCTTTGCTTTATTTGCTGCAAACCCTAAATCTTGCCTGCCCTTTATTTTCAGTGTTTACAAATGTGTCCATTTTCCCTTTATAATTCCTTGTAATGCTTCCTCATTGAGACAGTTTACCCCATAAAAGAGGTTTGAGAAATCGTAATTCTACTGTGTTCCCACTTTTCTAAACATAAAAACAAATACAAAAAATAGAACTTCATTTCTTTTACCTGGGGAAATGGATTTTTCCCTTCCACATTCCTAAATGTTCCAATAATAGATGAGCAACACTTCCTCAGGGATTTCATTTTTTAAAATAAAGCATGCTTACCTTATTTAAAAATAACCTTTTCCTGCTTGTAAAAGTATTAAGTGAAAACAATACTTATTTAGTGCCTACTGTGTCAGGCCATGGGTTAGGAACTACATACAAAGCAGTGAATAAAAAAGATATTGTTCCTGTCCTCAACTATTTGAGGGACATGAAAAACAAATGGCAAAAACAAAACCCTTAAGCATTCATACACTAAAATTAGTCAACTCTTGATTCTATGAATATACATTTATAAAAATTAGATAGCATCCAAAGTGTTTTATACTAAGTAAACCCCCACTCTCGCAAATAACTACTTTTAAACGATTAGTTCCAGAGAATGGCTTTTTTATGACTGATAATGATGACTGACAGACTGAAAAAATATAGTAAGGTGTAAAACTGCAGCTCCCTATATATACAGATGGAAGTAGTGCATGGCATGAGGCCAAACACATAGTAAATTCAACAGCTAATCTGAAACCTGCAAACTTAGAAAAAAGTCTTGATCAACTACTGTGGGGGAAATTTGTCCTGTAGCAACATGGCCTTATGACCAATATCATGTCGCTACATTTTTATAATTTACAATTTAGAATGTGTACTTTATAATTTCTTATGAAAGGACAAAAACACTTATTTTTTCAAGTGGTTTTCTCTTATTTTAGAATGGCACTGTCCAGTATGGTAGCCACTAGCACTAGAAATGTGGCTAGTCCAAATTTGAGATGAGGTTAAGTATAAAATGCACAGATTTTGAAGACTTAGCACACACAAACAGAAAAGATACTCTCCTTATACTGATTACATTATAAAATGATTTTTTTTAATGAGTAAAATAAAAAGTCAATTTCACTGTTTTTACTTTTTTAATGTGGCTACTAGAAAACTTTAATATATGTTGCTGCATGATATTTCTATTGAACAGCACTACTTAAAAACAGTTCTTAAAATGCATCAGAAACACTCGGAGGGCCACTTCACAGAATTTCTGATTTGTCTGGGGTAGAGCCAGAGAAACTGCATTTCTACCAAGATCCTAGGTGATGGTAATGCTGCTGCTGGTCTGGGGACCAAACTTTGAAAACAACTGCTCTAGAACAATGAGGTATTCACTATAGAAATGTGAAAGGGTGTGATGACAGACCCTGTGAACATCTAGTCTCCCCAGAAAAGTGCACATACAAGCATGCAAGGAAAAGAGCACTCTGATGTACAGCTGGAGAGAATTCAAATCAGCATAACCTTTCTGGTGGGCAATACAGCAATAATCATCAAGAGTCTTAAAAATGTGCCTTTAGTTCATGAATTTTACTTTAAAATTTTTTACTAAGTTAATGTATACAAAGAAGTAAACAAAAGGATATTCATTAAGACATTGTTTATAATGAAATCTCAAGACAATGCTGAATTAATGAAAACTTGGAAAATAAACTAAATGTCAATCACATTTCTAAAAACCTTTGAAAATTTAATGCTGACGGTGTTACAAGACAGAGCATTTATGCTCTGCAGTCGTTTCAAAAGGTGCTCCCTGAAGCCCTCAGGGTGGTTTCTAGAAGGTTCGCAAGGCTAGGGCAGGGAGTAAAGGGTGAAAGATTCAAGAAAAGTCCCACTTTTACTTATTTAATAGATTTGCAACTTAAGATCATTTGACAAAGAATTCTACCACTTGAAAGAAGTTTGAAATCTACAGAATAATTCATGAAATAGAAAGATATCCGCAAAATATTTTCAAGTGAAGAATAAAAAATATGTAAGGTATGACCTTTGATTTATCATTCACAGTTAACTTTTTTGAGCAATTACTTGCATTCCAAGCAACTCATTTAAATCTCACACCACCTATTATCTTTATACCCATTTACCGATAAGGAAACAAAGACTGCAAATATATAACTTGGTTAATGTTGCTCAGGTAATTAGTCACTAATAAGCTGTGCTTTTTTAACAACTATGTTTTACTGCAAATGAATACTTAAGCACTCAAAAATTAATGAAAGGGTATATATAAGAAAGGTTAAGTGGCTATCTTTGGGTCATGAAATATGGAAGGGATTTTAATTTTCTGTTTTATCTACTTCCCAAATTTTACATGATTTCTTATAATTAGGAAAAAATCCCATGTTACTAAGAGGCAGTCATTTTTTTATTACTCAAATAATCATCATCTCCTTGGCAGCCTGTACCTAGAGTCTTTGAGTTCACTTCCTTAGGCCTGTTTGTTAGGATAAGAGGAGAAAGATGTCACCATTTCAACACCTGGTGCTCCAGCCTTTTCATTTATTCATGAAACATCTCCTCACTATGTGACAGGCATTATGCAAAGTATGAGTTCACCAAAGGTATAGTCCGGTGAAGGGAACACACAAGGAAAGTATATATAATGTAATTTATGCACCAGAAGAAATATGAGCAAAGTATAGGGGTATAAGGAAGAGAATGATTAAATCTACTTGGGGAAGAGTAATGATCAAAGAGGGCTTTATCTAGATGATAGCTGGTTCTTAAAAAAAGAGACCAGTGTCCTACATAGACAACTGAGGGACATTTTAGTAAAGGGAGCAAAATAAGACACGGATGCATAAAAGAACATGATGTGTCTGGGGGAAGAGTGGAAAGTTTCAAAGGGCTGGAACACAGGTTGCAAAGAGGAGAAACTTGGGCAGTTAGTCTGGTAATAACCTAGGTGTTGAGGCAACTTGGTAAAAAGCCTTGTACATTCAGCTGAAACATTCAACCACATGGATAATGGGGAACCACTGGAGACGTCTATCTGGGGGAAAAAGGTTAAGCTTGACTTTTAGAAATGTATCATTGGCAATTAGTGTAAAACATGAAGCAAAGTAGAAGAGATGAGAGGCAAGTGGTCTGGGAGAGCCTCACTCTGAATGTAACTTGTAGATTTTCTTTAATTATCTGACAACTTTTGTAGGCCAATACTTTTTTCTTGAAGCAACATGTACTTTGACAAGTCAGTTAAGTGACCTGAACAAACTCTAGTTTCTTTATGTATAAAACAAAGCTGGACTAGATGCCCTCCAGGATTCTCTTGCCAGTGCCAGTATACTTCTAAGCCCTAAGAACAGGCCACCATTTCTTCCTTAGTATTTGACTTAAAGCAGAATTACATGAGTATTGCTTCTTAAATGCGAAAGAATGGGTACTGAATGGTATTTTTATGTGCTAACTTTCTCAGGAATCCTTTCCTCCTAAACAATGTATCAATCCATGTGTATGATCTCTGAGATAATATGAGGGAGTAAAGGGAAATGTTGGATGGAAAACTTTTCTATTCTTTGAAGACTCAAGTAGATAATTCCAAGTGCTTAACTGTAAAGGGGCATATAGAAAAAATACCATTTGCATCTTACATCAAACAGTTATAATTTAAAAAAAAACAAACACCTGAGTACATACTATTTCATTAATCCCACTGAGTTTGCCTGAAGTAAGCTTTGGTCTGGAAGCAGGCCTTGGAGGTGGGACAATGGTGCCTACAGAAAGAGGAGTTGTGGGCCTGGCTGGTAAGGGGAAAAAGAGAATTTGAAGAAAATCATTAGTTTGTAGCAATCCTTACATAAAGACATCCTATTATAGAGGAACTCTTAGGACTCAAAGCTCATTTTCAGTTTTTAAATATATATATATTGTTGAAATACTGGGAATCTATCAAATAGGCTTTTCTTGAAGCTAACAATATTCCTGGAAAAAAAAAAAAACAATATTTCAGTAGAACTGACACATCAACTGTATTCCTATTTCAGTTCTTTATACCCATAAAAAAATAAAATCTGATAAATAAGCTAGTGAAAATAAACCAATTGAAGGCTAAGGTCTTTAGTTTATTGCCAGTACATCTACTTACAGACAGTAATGTAAGACCAAGCCTTTGAAGTAACACCTTCGAAGTAGTAACATGAACTCTAAATAAAACACTTACCTTAATTAAAAGTCAAATTACAAGTTGAATTACACTGCAAAGTTTCTGGTGATAATTAGAAGTATTAAAAATATTTATGAAAAAAATTCCCCCAAATCACTATAATTTTTGGTAAGAAAACACCTTATAGAAATATCCTAAATTTAATGTTCACTGTTTTTCAATGCCATCTGCAAGTTTTGCCACTTTATAATCAGACACTAACCCGAGTAGTCCTAATTAAAAATTACTCCACCTTGGTAGAAATTAATGAAATCCAAATGTACATCATCAAAAGTCATGAATGTATTAGCATAATCAAAACAAGAGTGAAGAATGGAAGCAAATACGTTTAAATCATCTTTTTTCTTTCTTTTTAAAGATTTTACTTATTTGTCAGAGAGGGGGAGCAGCAGGCAGAGAGAGAAGCAGGCTCCCTGCTGAGAAAGGAGCCTGACGAGGGACTCAATCCCAGGACCCTGGGATCATGACCTCAGCCGAAGGCAGATGCTTACCTGACTGAGCCACAAAGGCACCCCTGTTTATTAAGTCATCTTTATTTTAAAGGATTTTCAAATCCCTTTGGTTCATTCTAAAAGGTGGGGCTGTAATTCAGACTGAAGAATATAGATGGGAAGAAATATAAATCATTACATTAAGTTTGCAGATGTGCAGTTAAAAATATATGAATAGGCCTCAGTATATCCATGGAGAAACTGACGATCCATGGTCACTGATGAAGCAATGTAGGTGTGAAAGGAAGGAGAATGGAGGCAACAGGAAAAGACCTAAAGAAAAAGGTAGTCACAGAGGCGTGAAAGTCAAAGCGTGAGGGGTATGGAATCATTTAGAAAGCATGTCCTAGGAAGGGATAATACATACAAGCACAGTTCAAGTTGCTTGAAGGAAACAACATAAAGCTGCTAAGAAACCATGTGTAGATTCTAAGGCTGCTGCCTTCTTCCAGTGAGCACCACTTCTTTCATGCTGCACTCCTACTTTAAACAGTACACTGGAAGAAATGTGCACCAACTGAGAACCATAACATTTTCCTGTGCTATGACATACTGACTTTAAAGATAGGCTCATCATCAATCAAAACAGCACTGACTGATATTCAAGTTATTTCAAGCTTGTGAGAGCTTAACATCATAGAGACATGTATACCCGAGCTTCATTACTGACAAATGGCCTGTCCAAATGACAGTAAGATTGACTCCAAACAAACCTAGCCTGGTAGAACTGTTAAAGTTCAGCTCTTTCAAATAATCACGGTTTGCTTTTTCAAATTCCAAATACATGCTGGTTTCTAGTAAAGACTCAATTACTATACGCTCAAACAAATTATTGGGAGACAAAGAGTTTCTGTTGCACTCTTCAAGTTCCTTAAGCTGAAGGAGGGGAAAGCAGTTGAAAACCAGAAGCAAAAGGAAAATTCTTGAACAAAAGCATGAATCTACATAGCCAAATAGTTTTCTTGTTTCAGGTTAATGTTAATCACTCAAAACTAGAAAAATGCAGTAATACGTTTTTAAACAAAAACCTGAGCCCAAATTTTCTATTAACTGAGGAAAATAAGTATGTGCATTAAGAAACTTAAAAAAACATGAGTAAAACTGAAGGTCCAAAATATATAAAGCCATGATTCCTGTTTTCTCAGAGGAGCAAAAGGTATCTCTAACAGTTGGTAAAAGTCTAAACACTGATATATAAATAAAACTCTCCTATGATAAGTCTTACTGTAGACCATTTTTTCTGTTCATGAATTAACTGAGCACTTGTAATCTGCAAAAATTCCTTAAAATTATCTTTTGAGAAATATTAGACTAGTTTTTTTATATTAATTCCAACACTGATTTAGTCTACCTTATTTCTATCACTAGCCAGTCAGGCACTTTGCTGAGTAACACAGCACTATCACCTTTTCACCTTGTCAAATCTTTTGAGATTTTTACCATCATCGCTTTTCAACATGACTAACATTCTTTGAAAGGTAAAGTAATTTGACATCATTTTTCAGCCTGTATAGGAAGGTAAAAATGCATACAAAAGTGAACTTAAAACATTTATTAACCTTTTGTTACTTTTAATAGCTACTACACATCAAATGGCCACTGAACAAAAATCAATCATTTTTAACCCGAAGTTAAAAGTGATAGGGGTGAAACATACTTGAGACAGTTAGCAAGAGGAAAAGCAAGAACTTTTTTGAAAAGGAAGAGACTGCTGAAAAAGTAAGAAACTAAGGGCAGAGTTAGGAAGAAATTTCTATATAACTAAAGCCTCTGTGATACCAATGTGAAAATTTTTATTCAATATTTGAAAAAATAAAAATATTAACAAAATTGAAAAACACTACTTAGAACGCTCTTCATTCTAAATACAAAATATCATTCTGACATTTTCACTAAACAAAAAAGAGACTAATGACAACTTCAGTTTTTCCTGTATACTTATTTTCTTACACAATCTATTAGGTTTAGTTTTATAAAACTAAATAATAACATGCCCATTGAGGAAGGCTATAATGCCACTTCAGATTATGTTCAACAATCTTTCATTGTTTCTTGCTGTTTTACGAATATTAAATATAAATCACTGCTCCTTCAAAATTCCAAATTGAGGTTAAGGTTGCCTAACATCCATTTATAATTTCTTTTAAAAATTGATTTATGAACAATCTAATTTTAAATAGTAAAATGTTTTGGAATGGCTTATAGTTAATATGTCAGAGTGCAATGAACAGAATGAAGACTTTAAAATTAGTAAGATCTGGGTTTGAATCAATGCTTCATCATTTCCTCTGAAATGATCTCAGAGAAGTTCCTGATCATCTCTGAGCTTTACTTTTTTTTTTTTATCTACAAAACAGGGACATTAAAATGGACTTCATGGAGCAGTTAATGAAGTGAAACTAAACAGTGTGTAACTCCTAGCAGAGCAACGTGGCATGAACTCTATCAATTCAAGTTCTCTCCTCACCATTCCATCACTCTCCTAACCCCAAATACTGAACGGCATTCATGAAATCCCAGAGAAGGCTGAAGACCAACTTAAAGTGAATTTATTTTCTTGCTTTGAACAAGCAGTGGTTTTATTAAACAAGCATTTTGATGCCTACTTGGATTGTTGGCTAGTGGGATTTTTATATTTTGAAGAGAAGAGAAAATGAACATATTCTTGACAAAACAACAACTAAAAAGCATTCATCAAGTTCTTTGACACATTGCTTGGGAAGTGCTAAAGCCTTTCTGGAAAGCAGTTTGGCAATAAATATCAGTGGGTATATCTTGAGACTCAAATGTACTGATAAATTACAAGGATATTATGAAACGTACACAAAATTCTAGCCATGGATGTTTATAATACTAGAAAACTGGATGCAACTCAAATGTCTGGTAAGAAAAGACTGATAACACTAATGCACATCTATGCAGTGGAATTATCTAAGAACAGTGAGAATTTGGGCACTGATAAGGGAATGATGCATAGAAATACATAAATTTAAAAAAACTGGTATTTCATAAATCTTTAAGCCATAGGGTCTTTCAGCTAAGCTAACAAAACCAGTATAAAATCACTTTGGCAATATGAGAGGATAAGTTAATATTTTTTATCTCTAAGTGTAACACAAAAGTGATGAATAAATCAATCAGGAAAAAAGTAACTAATGAATTCCTCAGTTTAAATATATACACACACACACACACACATTACATTACCTGATGATGATGACGAAGTTAGTGAAGCTGAAGATGAATCAAGAGATGGTCCAAACAGGGGATCCCAAGCAAGTAAATCACTGGTCCCTTTCCTGCCATAACATTTAAAAAAAATAAAGATTTTAACAAAGGAATTTTTTATTAGTATAAAATTTAGTCATTTTTATCTCATAGAATTGTAATAGCTAAATATATAGCATTTAAAAGTTGGATATTCTGCCAATGGAATATGTGAAGGAACTTAACAAATACTGGTTTAAAATTTTTTTTAACTACTATAAGCAGAACCTCTGGTAACATTATGTAAAGTTGGTAGGAGGCAGTAGAGAAGATAATGGGCACCAGTCACACCTTCTTATACTCTGTGTTTGGGGCTGTAAGAATAGAAATCATTTCAGCTTTACAAATGAAGAAAAGCAGCCCACTGGAGTCTAAATGAGCTGCCCAAGGACACAAAGGTACTTAATTCTACAGTAATGTCAGGTCTGTTCATTCACACCTAGCACCAAATCATGCACAGAAAATCAGGCAGAAATTTTATAAGGTCAGAGTTAATTAAGTACTTTTAAAAAAAATCTTCTACCCTTTCCTTCATCTTTGAAATTATCAAGTACAGAAGTAAGCCCAACAGCTTGATATAGATTTCAAAGGTCTGATTACTATAGTAGATCATGCAAGGGCAGGACTTCTCCCTAGACAATCCACAGCCTGGGCCACTGAGGCAGTCTAGTGAAATGTTTGGATCATGCATGTCTTTTTACGAGAGGTCATCAAGACTATGGACAAAATCATCAAGAGCATCAACTTTCAAGTTTCAAAAAACTCAACATGCTGTATAACCAAAGATTTCCCAACCGTGACCCCTTGAAATCCATTGGACTAATTTCTCTCAGGATTCAACTTCCAGCTGTTTAATAAAAGTTTTTATATGAATGTTTCTCTTTTTCATTTCAGTCGTACGCCTTTTAAGATGTCTAACCTCTAAAATCCTGAAGTACCTGAACTTTGCCACCACCTCTTAAGTTATTTCCAGCTTTACTGAGCTATGACTGACAAGTAAAAATTATATATATTGAAGGTGTTAAAAAGATTAATCCCATCAAAACAATATGTTAATGTATCAAACTGCCATTTAATGCGGTGTTTTTAAATCTCAGAAAACAGGCTCATTACAATGAAAATGGTACAATTATCTATAAGTACGTATCTAGTATCTCAACACGCACCTACATGGAAGCACACTACATCCTGTATATAAAACATAGAATCACAATTGCATAAATTACTAAAAACAATTTTTAAAACACTGAACTTACCTTTAAAAATGATAAATGAATACCACCACTGTGCTCAATTAGTGCCTAGCTTTCAAAGTATCAAATTAAGCTATCCATTTAATGAAGCCTATACTTTTACTTATGCAAAAAAGAAATTAAAAGAACGTATTCTTATTGACAGATACTGAAATGAAAAAGGACCCATGAAACACTGGCTTAAAACATTTTTTTCTTTTTAAAAAGCTAGCAACATGTTTTCTAGCCTTTTTAACTTAATTGAGATACTTCCTTGAAGTTCATGAAAAGGACAATCTATCTTACACGGTCACAGCCAAAACTGAAGGAAGAAAGAGAAAATTTCCATGAGAATAACTAGTTCAAATAGAGCCATGTATGAACTTGGGACACTAGCCTTTATTTAGAAGCAGTGAAGCCACCAAGGCCATTTATAAGGATTTAAAAAAAAATTATAGTGTCAAATGAGAATTTAAAACAGCTAGAAACTCCAGAGTGTTTCACAGCTTAGAAAAGAGGATGATTACCAACACTCAAACTGAAACTGCAAAGATAATAAAACTCTCTAGAAAAAAAGGACAAAAGAATGATATTTAATTTTAAACACAGTAAAGGGGTAAGGATGAACAGGTAGAGGACAAAGGTTTTTTAGTACAGTTGAACTATTCTGTATGACACCATAATGGTAGAGACAAACGTCCTTACCCATTTGTCACAACTCATAGGATACATTAAGAACAAGAGTGGATCCTAATGTAAACCACAGACTTTGGGTGACAATGATGTGTCAGTGTAGGTTCATCAATTCTAACAAATGTGTTACTCTACTGGGGGATTCTGATAGTGAAGGAGGCTGGGCTTATATGGGGGCAGAGCAAATATGCAAAACCTCTGTAGCTTCCCCTCAATTTTGCTATGAACCTAAAACTGCTATGAACAGTCTATTTAAAAATAAAATTTAACTATGAAACTTACTCAATGGATGCGGCACACGGCTTGGATTTTGTTAGCTCTTCACCTAATTAAAAAAATCGAAATATGAAAAAATTCATAATCTGAGTAATATTTAAATGTTAAGAGAAACATTACACGCATAACTCATTACTATGAACAATTTTAAAATTGTGAAATTGATAACAGTTTTTTAAATTATGAAGAAAAGGAAAATAAGACTTTTTTTAAAAGATTTTATTTATTTATTTCACAGAGAGAGATAGTGAGAGCAGGAACACAAGCAGGGGGAGTGGGAGAGGGAGAAGCAGGCTTCCCGCCGAGCAGGGAGCCCGATGCGGGGCTTGATTCCAGGACCCTGGGACCATGACCTGAGCCGAACAAAGGCAAACGCTTAACGACTGAGCCACCCAAACACCCCAGGAAAATAAGATTTCAACAAGTTTTCTAACATGCTAAGAATATCATCTAAGAATAGCAAAATTATAGCTGAATTTCTGCTATGTCCTCATTTCTTCTAACATTTTTGGTTAAGAAATTAGGTCAATGAAACTATCATATTCATGAAAATAAAACTGCCGTTCGGATCACTGAAATATGGGCTGGAACTATAAAAGTTAGAACATACGTTGAAATACTTATTACTCAAGAATTATAGTTGATGAATCATGAAAGCATTTTTCAAGTTCTAAGAATATTTATTATGTTGACCAAAAACAGTTATTCTTGAAGGATATCTTGAAAAATTAAAATTTTTATAGGAACCTAGAGCAACAGTCTTGATAAGATAGGCTGTTTTGCTCCCTTTTGCACTGGTAATGTGAATCATTTCATTAGCAACTGTACAAAAGTAAAGAGACTCAGTAATGTGCAAAAGTCATGTCAGTTCATAAGCAAATTTCCCTGCACCTTAATGTCTTAGATCACTAACCAATAGCTGATGAATGAAAATACACCAACATGGATAAGTGCAGCAAACTATGAGGAATACCACACTGTACATGACGTCCCTTCCTACCACACTGTCCCACATTGAGCTCAATTTGGCCCTCTGGCCCCAAAGTACCTACTGGGCCGTTCTCCTCCATGTTTCTGCAATTTGCCCTTATGTAAGTAACTGCATAAAAGCAGCCCACTTTTATCCTCATTTTGCTGGTATCCCTATATCAAGCTACTCACCATTTTTTTTAAACCAAAATCTTACTTTTAGTTTGGTATTTATTATGCATTTAATACGTCTTGTCAGTTGCGCTAGAATTTTTTTAAACATTTTGATTTGAAGGAGAGAGCATGAACCGAAGGGCAGGGGCAGGGGCAGGGATGGGAAGAGGAAGAGAGAGAAGCAGGTTCCCCACCGAGCAGGGAGGCCAACCTGGGGCTCGATCCCAGGATGCCAGGATCATGACCTGAGCCAAAGGCAGATGCTTAACCGACTGAGCCACCCAGGCGCCCCTAATTGTTATGGGTAGAATTTTTAATAGGATTGATGTTATGATTTTTATTAAGCCTTATGTTTACAAAATTGCATAACTTTTGAGTAGGCTGCCTCAACTCTACTTTTTCCCACCTTTGTTATTTTTAATGATGCTGCAGAAGATGCCAGCACCCACCCCCCAATTTTTTAGTATAATTAAGTTACTATACTAAAAATCATACAATACAAATTGCAATTATGATATGACTTATAAGTAAAGCTAAAACTTACTCATCTCATAATGCCTTCTGGTTCATGAGGCAGAGTTATGTCAGTTAAACAGTTTTAACATTGTTATCTTTGGCTTTGTTGATTTCTGAAAAATGCTGTAGCCAAGTATTAAACTTGAAGGCATGTCTAAATGCTAAAAGAAATAATATACCTAAGTTGTCTTCTGTTTAAAGTTAGTATCCATCTAGTCTGTTAACAGTTGTGATGAGAACAAACCATTTATTTCTCTAACTACATATGTAAGACTACAATAAGCTTAGCAAACTGCCTAATAAATTTTTTTCAAGATTTTATTTATTTATCTGACAGAGTGAGAGAGCACGCACAAGCAGGGGGAGCAGCAGAGGGAGAAGCAGGCGGGACTCTATCACAGGACCCTGGGATCATGACCTGAGCCGAAGGCAGACACTTAACCAAATGAGCCACCCAGGCACCCCTGCCTGATAAATATTAATAGACATAAAATAACCAATTCAAATGTCAAACTTACTAGATGAATTCCGATTCATCTGCACCTAAAACAGAAATGCAAACACTACGTGTCATTAAACAAATAATCTGGTAATGAAATACTTGGTAAAAAAAAAAAATTTTTTTTTTAAATATATTTTTAATTTTTTTAAGTAGGTTCCATGCCCAACACAGTGTTTGAACTCACAATGCTAAGATCAAGAGTTGCATGCTCTTAACAGATTGAGCCAGCCAGGTTCATACTTCATAAAATGTTAATCGGGATCTAATTTTAAGTCGTTTTTAGTGTATCTACTCAATTATAAACTACATTAAAAAAACTTTCAGTGTTTTATAGTAAAAGATTATCAAAACGTTAGTACCTACAGCAAGATACTGTGATCTGCTAATTTAAGCAATTTAAAACAAATACTTTGAAAAATCAATGTTCAAACATTAAAAGGATTTTTTTTTTAAGTCAGTAGGTAAAAATATAAAATCTTGTACTTACTGGGCTGTGTCTCTAGTTGTACATGGAAAGAAAAAGACATAGTGTACATTTTAGAATTTAAAATATCTTATTTTCTTAGTCTCATAATTTGTCTATTCACTTCTGAATCATACCTAAAGTCTATACACCTTAAAACACACGCAGAACATTGTTAGGGTAAGGGACATGAGCTAGATAAGCAAACTGGCCAGCAAAATATACTCAAACTATCCCCTTTTCAAACCCAATATTAAGGATTAAAATTTCCTCATTATTTACTTTCTCAGTATGAAAGTAATATGTTCATCATTTTTTTAAAAATTGAAGAGAGAGAAAAGTACAAAGGACAAATTTTAAACCATTAATGATCTCACTACCCAGAGGTAGGTGTTTAATGTTTTGGCATATATATTCCCCTAGAATTTGGTTTTATTTATTTACATATATTTTTTAAATTAGTTTTGCTCTTACACAATAAAAAATTTTTAATGGTTTCATAACTTCATTTATATAATAATATATAATAATATATATATTATTATATATAATATATATTATATATAATATATTTATATAATAATTATATCTATATAAGAATCTGGGCATTAATCTTAATGTTAAAATAGCAATAAATAAAATAGCAAACCTCACTTCAGAACTTTTCGGTAGAAAAAAATTAAATGTTAAAAGTGCATGACTCAGAGAAAAACACTTTTTCCCAAATACATACAGACTATTTAAAATATGTAATTAAGTAACATTATGAAATGGGGAGAACTTTTATTCTCTATTATCGAGGAGAACAGGTTTAATATCAATTATGATGAGCATGTACAGATAGACTAAATTGTCATTCTAAGCTTTTTTCCCCATAGTTTAACATTCCTGAATTTAGAGTATGACATCAGTGAAATATTAGTTACGGCGACTTTTTTTCCTCCCTCAAAAGCTGTTAAGTATGGTATCTTAGAATTGAGGAATTAACCATGATCACTAAAAATTCTTGTATTTGCCTTTTTTAAATATAAAACATATGGAAAAACAAATGTTGCAGTTACAAAAGCAGTAGACATATAATTTAATCTTTAAATCCCTTTTTACAGAATTCCCATTCACATAAGGTTCATAAAGTATGGATGAAAATCTTTAAAATTAGGTAAGAAAAAGATTAATACTGCCAGTTCAAATTTCTGAAACATACAGTTTATAAAATAAAATGGCAGAAAAAGATTTTCTACATTTTTGTTTCCTTGTAAAACACTTTCAAAGGGAAGCAAAACTAAGCCAAACTCAAGTTTATTTGCCTATATAAAAATTAAAAACTATATACCTCAATAAAATAGAAGAAAAATTATATTTCCTTATCCAATACGCTTAACTATTGCTAAAATTAACCAGATGCAAGTAGCTGAGGTAAAAATAAATAAATAAAGGCTTCTATGTAAAAAGCACGAACTTGTTCATTTTCTTACTTACGGATATTGCTGGGGAGAGAGTGATATTTCCTATAGACACTTTTAATTCATCCAGGGAAGCCATTGTGTGATGGGAGTTATTTGGATGCATGGGTTTGATCTGTATCCGATACTTCTTTGGTTCTTCATCTTCAGAATCAGAATCACTAGATGAGTAGAAATGGTTCTCTTTGGTATGTGAATGTCAGTTAAAGAATTTAGTTTTTAAACTATCTTAATGCATAACCAGTTTTTCACACATTTATTAAAAGGAATATAAACCTTTAAGAGCTCAGATGGACTTTAACAGACACAGAACTACTAACTTTCATTAGTAAAAACATGTCAAATGAAAAATATGGAGTCACATTTTTAAACAGAATATTGTGTTATAATGGTCTACTTATAGACACAATCCATAGGAATAACCCGATGATAAAAGGATATCATTCTGATTTGCTTCTGGTTTTATACTATAGCCTTCTTCATCTACATCAGGAATGTTCTATGGGAAGAAGAAGAAAAAGACTTACTGTAATGATGGCTCCAACTACAGAAATATAAAAGATTAGCAAAACAGCTTTACCTTTTACAGCAGCTACATCATTTATCAAATAACAACAGGTTCATAAAATTAGTAACACTGGGAAAGTTCTATCTTTTTGGTTAAGTTAGCTTCAGCTCACATTCTGTACTTCACTTGTCTGAAAGAGAAAAGCACTGCAAAGTGAAAGGGGAGAAACACTACAAGGAAGAGAACAGGTATTCAGGCAGGTACACCAGCAGTTCTGTAACCAAAATTTCACCCAATTCTTTAAAGTGAAGAAATAAAAGCACAAGACTGTATGTATGCTTCTCCCTCTCCCTCTGCTCCTCGCCCTGCTCATGCTCTCTCTCTCTCAAATAAATAAAATCTTTAAAAAAAAAGTGCCAATTTATCTTTACTGAATCAAATTCTATGATGTATTTTTTGTAATTTTAGATTTCTTTCTACACAAATTTATCAATCATTTCTTATATGGCCTTATGCATCCTTTTAAAAGTCCTTTTCTAATTCCAGACAAGTACTGATTAAAAGTTCAAAATTGGTTAATATTGATCATTACAGAATAGTATCAATGAGCTGAGAGGATTACAAATGTTTTATTTAAGGGAGTATATATAAAACATGAAGTATTAAAGTACTTAATTCAATACTGCAATCATCAAATAAATGCTATGCATAAATAATTCCAAAATGAAATGCATGATGAATACTAAAGTAAATGTCAAACACATCTGCTAACTTTTTCATTAATTAGTAAACGAAGAGTATCAAAACAGACAATTGGTAAATTAAATGTAATTCTAAAACACTCTGATGATTTTAACCCTAGAGCTCACTAGAAATCTATTTTTCTATTTTCACTATACATTTACTAACAAATCATAATTTTCTTATTTTAAAGAAAACATACTAGTTTTAAGTTACATAAAACACAGTATTTCACAAAATATCTTTATCTTGGTACACCATTATGCTGTAAAAGATCAAAATGACTTGGGACCAAAAAATACAGTAATTATGCAAGCAAGAACAATAAGCAAAGGAGACAGACAGCTGGACTCTACTACAATTAGCAACATGACCAGAGCCTAATGAACAATTTGAAAAATGTGTCTGTCTACACATTACTTACACCATTTCATAAATCTACTCTCCCACTTAACCGCAGGGAGCTCCATTTAATGTCTTCCTCAATTATATATAAAGAAATATATTTAAATAAAAAATATAAACAAACTTTCTACAAAACAAAAAGCACAGAAAAATACTGACCATGATTATTATGTTTTTCTAAACTGATAATCTCTTAAAACTCAAATGCTTGAATAGATAAAATAATATTTTAATGATCAGGAATACAGTAGTAAGAGCATCACATTTTAAAATAAAGTATGCAGGGGCGCCTGGGTGGCTCAGTCGTTAAGCGTCTGCCTTCGGCTCAGGTCATGATCCCAGGGTCCTGGGATCGAGCCCCGCATCGGGCTCCCTGCTCGGCGGGAAGCCTGCTTCTCCCTCTCCCCACCCCCCCTGCTTGTGTCCCCTCTCTCGCTGTGTCTCTCTCTGTCAAATAAAATAAAATCTTTAAAAAATAAAAAAATAAAAAAATAAAGTACGCAGATCTGAGATCTGGCGTATTTCCCAAGAAAAAGCAATATGGTATGGTACCACTCAAATTTTAGGTAAAATGTCCACTTTACAAAGGTAGGTAGAACTGCCTTCTATTTAATAGAAAAACATCTAGTAATATAAAGCCAAAAATGCATCTGTAAAATAATTTTAATAGTGAATTTACAATAAGCTGGTTATTTTTTTTGGAAAGATTTGTTAACAACTCAACCCAAATATACTGGTTATTCCTAATGAAAATAGCTAATTTACATGGTTTATATCAAAGTAAAATCAACTTACAAGTGAATCTGCATCAGGGCATTCCCTATTAAAATAAAAAAAATATTAGAAATAATCAACTAGATCTATAATTATAGTATACTGAAAGTGTTTATGTTGTTATTTAAAGATAACTTCTATTTAAACTTTAAAAAGATACTTAGAAAAATCAAATCATGAGGATTAAAATATACCAAATGATTTTAAAGTTCAAAAGAAGGCATTCCTATATCCACAATACATGGCAAAATAACTCACACAGCTTACAAGTATTTTAAAAATTTATACTTCAAAAGCACTTATTTTCCATGAGTATACACATGAATCATATAAAGGAAGCTGTCAGTCCTATAAGGATTGCTACTGGCTTTTAATTCTTCAGGTAGAGAAAGTTGTAAAAAAGAAATTCTAAGAAGAAAGCTTGGCTTTTTTAAAAAGTCTGTAATTTTATTAATTGATAAATATAAGTAAATAATATTTTACAATATATTCTTGTTAAAACTTCAGTTTTATTTGAAGTAATATCCATAGCTAGCATATATAGAAGCCAAACCATTTTTCTCCAATTATGTTAAATGAGTAGTCAGAATTCTGTTTGAAAAAGCTTTCTGGTCTAATATAGTAAGTTGTTGAAAACTGGTATTTTATCACTTAACTGATAAATATTAATTTGGATATAAACTAGCAAAGAAGGGTTTTGAATGTAAAACTAAAACATAAAGTAGACCAACTTTCTCAACCAAATAAAGACCTAAATCCATAAAGACACTGAGGCCATGAGGAATAAGGTTAGAAAGATTTCTATATTCATATTCTAGAGCAAATTCACTAACAAAAATTACAGTGAAAATTTAAAAGGCATTTGGATTAGTTACATATTCGGTGGCCTGAGACAGTTAATGCATATAATATCAGAATCTGCCACTTCAGTAAGAGACTGAAAACATACGTTATTAGGTATACCTTGAGAGCCCAATGAACAGTAATAAAAAGTACTAAATTAATATATAGGATAAATAGGTCATCTCTATCTACCCAAAGACTAAGCACAAACCAGAAAAAATCTACAAATTGAAGAATTTTGTTAAAGGAAGACAGGATGGAATAGACTGAAATACTGAAAATAGAGGGAGATGACTGACTACACTGCTCTTAATCCAAATGGAAGCACCAAAGAGGGTAAACGCAAGCCTCTTGTGTCTTTACAGCCACTTAAACGTCACTTAAAATTGCAAGTTTTGAAAAAGAGCTTCCTTATTACTGGTATATTCCTATGCATACTCGGAGGAAATGTTCCAGAAAAGGCACCATAATAAATTCAATCCATCTACGGAATCTAATCATTTAAGATACTGGAGCACTTCTACTTCCTTCTTTTTTAAAAAGATATACTTTAAATATAAAAGTGTCAAAGTTCCAAACAGTTTATTCTCTGGCTTTCAGCCAGAGCTCTCCAGTCTTTGTGGCAAAGCACTCATCTGTTTGCTTTCACAGTGGGCTGTAATGAGACCTGCAGTTGAAGCCCCAGGAAGAGCAAGCTCTGAGCAAGCTCTGAGCAGGACCCCTCTTCCACAACTGCTGGCATTCCAAGCCTTCAGGCTATGCGAAGAAGCATGCCACGAGCCCCAGGCATTTCAAACAAAGCGATTTCTAACATTTTTCCTGCCTGCAGGTGTTGAAAGAACGCAGTCATGATGCAGTTGTTTAAGCACTGGTTTTTGGCTCTGGTCTTCTCAGTGTTTGTAAAAAAAACATTCCAATATCCAAGTGGCCTAATGATAGTACTGGCAAATTACTGATCATGAAAAACTATTTTAAAAACACAGAATAAGCAAAAATATTGTACACTCCCTGAATGGACAGCTGTGAAAACCATATATTATAAAAATATTTGAATTTAAGGCCTTTATTTTTTACAATATACCCACAGATGAACTGGCTACATTTATAATTTCACTTACAGATCAACTGTTTAGATTTCCATAAGTATTTCCAATGTTATAAGAAATAGATTGGATTCCATCTCCTTAGCAAAATACCCCCTTCGTAAATGCTGAAAAGACATTTGCAGATGAGATGGTAACTACAGATATAAATTACTTTGCACTTCGTCTTAATTTGTTAACCAAGTAAATCTTGGGAGAGAGGAAGAAACAGAAAATTGGGAGCAGTAAGACACTCTGAGAAACTCAGATAAAAGAATCTAACTAGGTAGGAGATAAGAACACCCAAAGCACAAATTGTTCTCTTATACTGAAAATATAAGTGCCTATAACAGCTCTGCTAATTATGCTAGAGAAGTAGGGATTTTAAACAAATTTTCAGCCAGTGTTAGGCAGTTAACAAATCATTTAAGATTTGATTAGCATCTTGTCAATCTATATAAGGTCAAGAAATCAGAGAAAGAAAGATTCCAATTTGTCTCTTGTAAATCATAGCTCTTAGAGATTCTCAACCCCAGGTGTATGTTAGGAATCAGACAGGCTGCTTAAAACCAAACCAAACCAAAATTATGCTCGGCCTCACACCCTGAGAATCTGGTTTAATTGGTTTGAGGTGGGGCCTGACAAATATATCTATTTTAATTTTCCATGTAGTTCTAATGCGTAACCAAGGTAGAAAACTTCATTTACCCAATACTCGTTGAATTTATTATATGCAAATTATATATTCTTTGTATATTAACCTAATTTAAAAAATACGTAAATCATATTTATACTCCATCCCCCATCTAAAAATTGGTGACCTAGTATAAATGTTTAAGACATGTTAGCACCTTTGTTCTCCCCTATTTTCTATTTATGTGTACATATATCGCTGTGTGCCTCTATGTTTAGACTTATCTAGAAGGATTTTCATTAAATTGTTGACCATGGGTTTTTTCTTTGGCATTAAGACTTAGAAGAATTTTTCGTTTCTTCTGCACTTTGGTTTTTTTAAAATACGATGTATCATTTTATAAAAAGGGTACCTTTAAAGTTTCAATTTCAAGACACTAAAGCTCTCATCTTAAAATTTTAAAACAGTAAGTTAACACTTTTATCTAAAGCCAGAGGAGCTAGTAAATGTATTTAGAAAACTATATTTTTCAAACCTTAGACATACATACTATGAGTTATTTCTGATGGAGTTTTTTCTTCTCAAATTCAAAACAACAGTCTTATTCTTAATAACAGAGGATTTTGACAATATGTAATATACTTACACAGACTCTGCATCCTTTTCCTTTTTAATTATCCCTGGCAAACCAAAAGTCTTTCTTTTCCTTGGTTTTACACCTTAAAATAAATATATGTTGTTACAGAAAAAATAACCGTTGCGGATCAATATATTTATGAATACATTTTGTATCTTGACACATAATTTGCTTATGTCAATACTAAATTTGGATGCAAGAAATAGAAGTGTCAACTGCTAAACCCTAACATTTGAATCAGAGTCACAATCTGTTTAGACTTTTCTTAATTTAATATAGTCTGTTATGCACCAAAAGGTTATAGAACATTCACTTGATCAATAAAATTCTCTTTTCCTCTAAGTCTCCCCTAAATTACCTCAGACAAAATAAGTATTTGGAGATGTCTTAAAACGTCAAAGAAAGTACATTATTTACTAAATTAGATTCTGTTATAAATGCAAGTCAAGTCTTGTTTCCTGTCTGGAAGGTCACACAATATAAACGTGTTGTTTTAAAAAAAAGATGACACAACAGTGTCATTAACAGTAAACACGGAAAACATATGGCATACTTTTGCCCATATATTATCTTTAATATAAACAATGTTGTAAGCTGATTCTACCATAAATGAGAAACAAAGATCATCTTTGTTTTGCCTAATATAGCAGTTCTTCCTCCCTCTTCTTGCATGACAAATTTATTTTTTAGAGATCAGTCATGCTATTGATTGTTGATGGAATTCAGCATTTAAAGCTTAGCTGCTTACTCTGACAGCCAGGCATACCTAAGATAACTCCGCACCATACAGATGAGGAAATTCAAGGGTAGTTTTTTGTTTTTTTAACTCAATGTTATACAGCTACTAAATACTATAGCCAGGATTATAATTCAGATGTTTTAGAACAGGGTACTTGCTTTCATACAAAACTAATTCCCTAAATCATACATTTGTATAAGCATGTTATAGTATTTTAAAACTCAAATACATTTTTCTTCTCACAGAGTATTATTTACTATCTAATTTTTTTTTTATTTCAGTTATTTATTTGAGAGAGAGAGTACAGTGGGGCGGGGGGGAGAAGGGAGGGAATTTCAAGCTGAGCACAGAGCCTGAAGTGGGGCTCCATCTCACAACCCTGAGATCAGGATCTGAGGTGCCACCCAGGTGCCCCTACTATCCACATTTTACAACAAAGAAAGCTGAAGTACAGAGAACTTAAATAATTATTGCTTACAGGAACTTAAGAAGTTAGGAACTATAAGAAGTCTAGACACCAGGGCACCTGGGTGGCTCAGATGGTTAAGCGTACAACTCTTGATTTCAGCTCAGGTCGTGATCTCACTCCACTTTACAACTTGGGGTTGTAAACTCAGGTCATGATCTCAGCTCAGGTCATGAGATCTAGCCCAGCATTGGGTTCCACACTGGCTGTGGCACCTCCGTAAGATTTTCTCTCTCCCGGAACTAGAGTGTATTATGCTAAGCGAATTAGGTCAGTCAGAGAAAGACAAATACCATATGATTTCACTCATATGTGGAATTTAAGAAACAAAACAGGTGAACATAGGGGAAAGGAAGGAAAAATAAAATAAGATAAAGAGAGAGGGAGGCAAACCCTAAGAGGCTCCTTTTTTTTTAAGATTTTATTTATTTATTTGAGAGAGTGAGAGAGAGAGTGCACAAGTGGGAGGGGATGGGCAGAGGGAGAGGGAGAAGCAGACTCCCCGCTGAGCAGGGAGCCTGATGCAGGGCTCAATCCCAAACCCCGGGATCATGACTTGAGCCCAAGGCAGATGCTTAACTGACTGCGCCACCTAGGTGCCTCGTGACTCTTAGATACAGGGAACTGAGGGTTGCTGGAGGGGAAGTGAGTGGGGGGATGGGGTAACTAGGTGATGGGCATTAAGGAAGGCACTTGATGTAATGAGAATTGGGTATTACATGCAAGTGATGAATCACTAAATTCTACCCCTGAAACTAATATTACACTATATGAGATCTTGAATTTAAATGAAATCTTGAAAGAAAAAAAAAAATTCTCCCTCTCTTTCTCCCCCTCTAACCCTCCCTGCCCCACCCCCATCTTAAAGAAAAAAGTCTAGGCACCAGAGCCCCTGATTTCTCCAATGAGAACCTTATACACAACAGCAAACCTTTTCTCCAAATTCTTACATAAATGTTGGAAGAAAAAATAGAAGATTGTTTTCAAATTACTTCTAGTAGCTCACAAAGTGAGATACATAAAATATGACAAAAATAGGTATCTCTTAGGTTTCATACTATGAAAATCATCCATTTAAACAGGAAGAGGGGTAGCTGGCTGGCTCAGTCAGAGGAGCATGGGACTCTTGGTCTTGGGGTTGTAAACTCAAGCCCTACGCTGGGTGCATAATATCTTTAAACAAACAGGAAGGGTTGTGAACCCTTTCTCCAAGTCACATCATCACTCATTTTGAATGACAGTAATAATAACATTAATATATAACCTCATTAATTACTGAAATGTTTCTCACTTTAGAATAAGTCTACTGGGGCCCCGGGTGGCTCAGGCGTTAAGTGTCTGCCTTTGGCTCAGGTCATGATCCCAGGGTCCTGGGATCGAGCCCCACACTGGACTCTCTGCTCAGCAGGAAGCCTGCTTTTCCCTCTCCCACTCCACCTGCTTATGTTCCCTCTCTCGCTGTGTCTCTGTCAAATAAATAAAATAAAAACTTAAAAAAAAAAAAGAGTAAGTCTTATACATAAATGTGTAGTGATCATTTTCATATTTATGACGAGAATGTTTAAAATGGATGTCAATAAAGAAAACAATCTCAATGTATATTTGAAAATAAATACATGTTGGGGCGCCTGGGTGGCTCAGTTGGTTAAGCGACTGCCTTCGGCTCAGGTCATGATCCCAGGGTCCTGGGATCGAGTCCCACATCGGGTTCCCCGCTCGGCAGGAAGCCTGCTTCTCCCTCTCCCACTCCCCCTGCTTGTGTTCCCTCTCTCGCTGTGTCTCTGTCAATTAAATAAATAAAAATCTAAAAAAAAAAAGAAAGCTCAGCAGACAATTAAATTTCTTAAAAAAAAAAAGAAAATAAATACATGTTGTATTTAATCTTTTAAGATATATACTCTAACACACTCAATATTCCTTTGGGCAAACCTACTGTTTATTTATTAAGTAAAGAATATTATCTGGAGGTCTTGAAACCACATTCAGATGTTCTGTATCACTCCACAGACAGGCTGACACCAAGGGATAACAGCCACTCTTTACTTATTCAATAACAGAAGATATTAGCTAGTTAACACTATTACAAGTAGTCAACTTACCTTCAACTGCACTAGCAGGGTCACACTCTTCAAATTCAATGAGGCCTAAACAAACAAAAAAACAGATGAACAACTGCTAGTAAAAATTAAAAAGAAAAAAAGGCAAGTTGATGGAAAGCAATCAGATCAGATCCCATTACAGCTTTTTTAACTGACCTGACATGTGTTCTAGTGTTATCTGATAGCATTAATTAAAATATCAATAATTTTAAAATTCAAATAATCCTAACAGTGACAAAAACTGAGACGATCCTATTATTATGATCACAATTTACTGAAAACCTTTTATATATGATACTATAGAACCGGAGACACAAACCTAATCTGTAGTTTCTGCTTTCAAGGAGCTTGCAGGATACTTGAGAGAAAACAAGCATAATAAAAGGCAGTTGCTGAATTCCTGGTTTTGTTAATAGGGAGGGCAGGGGGACCAACATAGTAAATACTACTAGAATGTAAGCTTGCGAATTTGTCTGTCTAGTAGACGACTGTGAACTGGCAAATAATAGGTCTTTAACAAATATCTGCTGAATAAATAAATGCACTAATTGCATAGTAGCTAGGTGGTGATGCTCTAACTGTACGGTGGGTCAAGGAATGTGAACTTGTAGTTTGCAGGTAATGGGAAGAGTTTTCATGTGAGGTGATACACACATGCCCCTGCAAAGTGGCTTACAAGAAAATTAATTTAGCACTGGTATGAGGGATAGACTACAGAGAGGAAGAAGATGATAAAATAGAAATCAGCTGAAAAACAAAATAGCCCTAAAATAACAGATCTGCTAAGACTAGCCTTAAATCCCATATAATGGTATATTTCATTTACATGGAATACTAAATTATTTAGGTAGTAAGAAAGTTAGCAAAAGCATGAATCATTGTTCTACTGAAACATCCCCAAAGCTAAGTATCAGACTAAAAAATTATCTTCTGTTAAACTGTCATTTTAGCCCTGTTTTTTAATACTTAAATTTATGCAAGTCCAGTATTTTTCTATTAGCAATAATCGTGCCTCGGATAAACCTCATTGGCTATGATACTGCCACTGCACAAAGCTAAGTCCAGTATTTTTCTGAAATAACTTATGAATGGTAATAGGTTCAACATATTATTTCAAAAAATTTAAAAATAGAGCTTGAAGAGTAGAAAATGGAAGATTTTGTTATTGGTTCTTTTGAGACGTTAAGTTTAACTGTACCTATGATAGTTCATAATCAGAGTTCTCATTGATGATCCCATTACAAAAGAAAGGCACTGATTAACAAGAAAGATTTCTCTACAAGTAGGAACACCTAAAAATACTGGCTAAAATGTCCTTCTTCCTGATCCCAAATCTAAGGTCTACTTCTTCAGTTCCGGTTTCTATTCAAATACAGTACTTTAACATTTAGGGATAAGCAAAATACTTTTAAAAAAACTCAAAAGAAGTGAGTTGATAAAGTCCTAATCAATTAATTAGCAATACCTTTCTTACTACAGTATTCTTATGATATATATCATGTGACCAAAAAAAAGAAAAAAATACATTCACTACTTCCATCCAAAAAAGCCTTAGAATCAGAACATGGCCTAATTAAAAATTTAAAGACTTCAAGTCCACTCTGCAAATCTGGAAGCTAAGAATTCATTATATTGAGCTTGTTGTAAAAAAAAAAAATCCATTAGAGGCTTAAGTTAACAGTTTACAAAGAGATGAAACTGAAAGATCTATAAAGGTAAAGAACTGTAGTATGTCCATCTGATAATTAGCAACTAGCTGATGTAAAAATTATGAAGAATGAAATATCTCTACCTAAATTACCAACAGTTTATTATGTATTATTAGCTTTATCACTTACTAATAAACCTTAAGAGACTATGACAACTTATCAAATAAATCTGAGAGCTCCTACAGTTACGTATCACATAATCTGTGCCCAGTAACTATTTACAGAATCTCAATTACTCAGGCTATGGGCTTATTCTAGAGAGGAAAAACAAAACAAAAAATCAATACCAAACAAATTGCATTATTTACAAATATTTTAAAATAGAGTATCTAGAAAGACTTTTATAACATTATCTTAGCAAATATGATATATATATTTTTAAGATCTTTGGATGCTTTCATATAAATGGAAATAGCAAAGGCACCCCTTAACTCTACCAAAGTTCCCTCCAACAGAATTGTACACTTTCTTCTCACAAAACCTTTTTCCTATACCAGATATATCTCAATTGCTTTTCCCTTTATCTTTTCTAAACACCCTCTTAAAATTCATTTGGAATAGGGAAATGTCCAATAAAAATAAACTGTTCAAAATCACAAACATTTCTGAAATATAAGATGCCAGATCCTTTCAAATTGTAAAATACATATAAAAGTTTTACACTGAGTACCTTCAGCACATAAGCTTTTCTATTAAAGACAGAAATGTGAAGTTTCTGGTATAGTAAAACTAAAAATACCTTTAAAAAATTAACTCATGCACGAAAAATATTTCTTTATTGAATGGCACATGTTCCACATGCCACTTCACACAGCAAAGCTGTGCATGCCTGGCTCTGTGCCAGCTGCCAGCTCAGCTGGATATCAATGCGCATTCTGACCCCCTTGCAGCATGTCACTTCTGAAATGTTTCACAAGTAGAAAGTTTATTCAGCATCTCCCTCAAATGAAGTCCACTGCCCATCATTCTGCTATTTAATCATAAGACAAGTTACTTTTTTTGACAGTCCCAAAGCCAGAGTGAGACTCAGAAAGAATAGTTTGCTACAACTGGAATCTCAACTGTTTTAGGCTCAATTAATTCTGTTGTCAAAATAAGTAACTGCTCTTAGCACTTAGATTTTAGGCTGGGCCACAAGGGCAATTTAATTTGTATAAAAGCAAATAAGACCATGTTGGCTCTGTCTCCGGATGCTCTTTTACACATTATATAAAAATGCCATCATGAGTTCAATTAAAGGCAGACCTCCACGAGGTCAACAATAAAGTAAAACAATTCTTACAGAGGATTTTTCTTTAATCATCAGGTAGGAATAAATTATTGCTACAAAAAAAAAAGAGAAAGTCAACAACCTAAAGAATTCATCCAATTCTAATTTGGATCAAAACTTTTAAGAAATATTACAGGAGGAGAGACAATTTAACAGCAATCTTCAATCAACACATTTTATGGATGAGGTACAGTATTTTAAAAAGTAAAACACTTAATAGTTCCCACTGTTTTGAAACCAATTCTAAATCAGGGCAAATTTGCAACTCTATCTAGTTAATAACTGGCCTGAAAACTGAAATAGTAAGTCTGGGCTACACAAATCAAGCATTTTTCTGCATATGCCCAACTCAAAACATAGAACACTTGGTTCTATTAGAAGCCAAAATAAAATGTATGAACATGCCCAGATCCCAAAGTCTAATATTAAGAATGATGATAAGAGGGGGTAGGGAGGGAACTATGACAACAGGAGAGTGGGAGGGAAGGAGGAGATGGGGTGGGGAGGGGAGAGTTAGTCATAATAATGGAAGTCAATGACTAAATTTTCAAGTTTGCTCCTGGGCCTGTAGAATGCCACACAGCCACATTCCTAGATGCCTGGGACGGTGAACTCAGGCAAGCTAACATGAAAAACAACATCAAACTCCAGCTTATGGTGATGTACAAAGGGCATGGAGGCTCAAGTTCTGGTTTTGCCACCTGCTTGCTGGCTAATTACCTTAAACTAGTTACTCTACTTGAACTTAGGTCATGTCTTTTTTTTTTTTTTTTTAAAGAGAGAAAGAGATTGAGAGCATGAGCTAGGGCATGGCAGAGGGAGACTCCCTGCTGAGCACGGAGCCCAACACAGGGCTGGAACCCACAACCCCAAGACTCATGACCCCAGCCAAAATCAAGAGTCGGACGCTTAACCGACTGAGCGACCTGGATAGGTCCCCCTAGGTCATATCATTTTCATAAATGCTATGGTAGAAAATAACCTTTTGCCGTTATTTGCTTTTCCTTTCTCTACAAATACCCATACACACATACAGTTTTTTTTTTCTTTTTTAGCTTGTTAAATCATTTGAAAGTTAAGTTGCAACATTAATTCCCCTTCACTTCAGGAGTATTTCTTTTAATAAAGAGCTTGTAGAAAGAATTCTCTCAATCCAGTGGTTCCAAATCCCAATACCTACTTGAATCTCCTATGCAATGCTCCCTGCTTACGAATCATCTAGAGAGCTCATTAAATCACAAATTGCTGCCCCCATCTCCCCAGTGTCCTATTCAGAAAGTCTAGGTTGATGCTCAGAATGTGCATTTTTAACAAACTCCCATGTGACTGTAGATGGTCCTGGGATCACACTTCGAGAACTACAGTCTGAGGGAACCCTTGGGTCCATTGCCAGATAATTCACTAATTCTAGACAGTGCTTCTCCAATTTTACTCTATATATAAGCTGCCCGGGGATCTTATTAAAATGCAGATTCTTTAAATAAATAAAATGCAGATCCTTTTTCAGTAGGCCTGGGTAGGGTTTGAGATTCTGAATTTATAACAAGCATCCAGTGATAAAATGCTATGGATTCTGAACAATGGCTGCACATTAGACTCCGATAAGTTTTAAAATATAGTGGTATCAAGGATCCACCACCTTAGACCACTGAAATCAGAATTTCTGGGGCAGTGAACTGTCTATACATTTTTTTTAAAAAGAGACTGGCGGGGGGTACCAAGAGGGAGACACAGAGACAGAAAAAGTAAGGAAGGAAGGGAGAAATGAAAAGGAAAAGAAAAATTTCCACTACTGATTCTCGTATGTTCCCAAGGCTTAAGAATCAGTGATGAGGCAAACTTAGGAACCACGGTCTTAAATGAAAAATAGTCAATTTCAATACTGAAATTTCAGTCACTGTAAAACTTCATAAACTTTCAAAATTTCATCTAGTTCTCCAAACACAGAATCTTAACAGTGAAATATAATCTCCTACATATCCAAAATCTGACACTACCTCCATATCTGACATACCTCCTAGACTGAGTCATGTTTTTACCCTCTGTGATACTGATAAAACCTAGGGTGATTATACCCAGCTCACTCTATCTCTTTCCTGGGAACTTCCCCCTTCTCCACAAGTGGTACAGAAGCCATGTTTATACTATATGACCTAGTCAGAACTGACTAAATTAGAAAAATTACCTGATCCAAGATTACCTGGACCAGATTATTTCTCCCAGAAATCTGTAAAGGGACTAAAACCTGGGTTAATTCTGAGCTGTGGCTGCAATTAAAGAACAAATAGAAATACCTAGAAATTACAGAGAGGTCACCTTATGTCACATGCCTGGAAAAACAAAGAAAGCCATTGTGCAAAGAAAAAAATAAAGCAGTAGAAATAAACAGAATGAAGGAAAAATGATACTTAGGGTTCCTACAGGTTTAGGTTTCCTTCTGCAGCCTGGCTATATTCCTGATTTTGGAGATCTCAGTTTCTTTCCAATAAATTTCCTTTTAAGTTCAAAGTGGTTTAAGCTAGCTTTTTACATATTGCAAAAAGGACTAAAACTCTGCCCTTGTTATTATGCACATGTAAAAACTGTAATCAGCTTACCTTACTTTTTTACTTCTATTTTGCTGCCAGTGTTTATACATTTAACATTTTTAGTGGCTACTTCAAATTAATGAAATAAGCTTTTCTTAAACAAACCCTGCTCACATTTTAATCTTTACTTCACAATTTAGGATTATTATTATAAGAATGAATTACTATGCTGTGATATGACTGCAGATGGAGTTAGTGCAAGGTATCAGAATAAATCATTTCTGAACCCAAAAAGAAGAGCAGAATCAGCTTTTGAAAAAAGATTATATACTATTATGAGGTACACAATTCCAATGCAGTATGACACACCTACTACTACATCCCATAGAAAGTATACTTTCTAACACAGGGGTAGGCAAATATTTTCTGCAAAGAGTGAAACAGTGAGTATTTTAGACTTTGTGGGCTATAACATCTGTCACAACTCCTGACCTCTGCTGTTATAGTACGAAAGGTGCCACAGACAATACACAAACAAGTCAGAGCGACTGTTCAAAACAACTTCTATGGACAATGATATCTGAATTTTCTACTTTTTGTGCATTACAAAATACTCTCTTGATTTTTTTCTCCCAATCATTTAAAAACGTAAACCAAATTCTTTGCTTGTAAGTCTCTACAAGCTGCTATAACCCAACTCAAAAATAAGCAGCACCAAACTTAACTCAATGGCCATAGTTTGCTGATTCCTGCTCTAAAAGATATAGAAGAAAATCATTATCAGGTTCCATATACATCCCACGGGCAGAGTTCTATGCCTCTGCCCTGAGTGGCTAGATACAACAGGTAAACGTATACTTCTTCACAGAAGTTTTTTTCTATGTTACTTTTCTATGTTACTTTTTCTGTTTTTTTTTTAAGATTTTATTTATTTATTTGAGAGAGAGAATGAGATAGAGAGAGAGCATGAGAGGGGAGAAGGTCAGAGGGAGAAACAGACTCCCTGCTGAGCAGGGAGCCCGATGCGGGACTCGATCCCGGGACTCCAGGATCATGACCTGAGCTGAAGGCAGTCGCTTAACCAACTGAGCCACCCAGGCGCCCTCTATGTTACTTTTTTAGAGAGCTCTTTTCTTTTACTCTCTATTTGTGCTAATCTACATTATCTTCTTTCCTAATCATCATCATGAAAGAGGAGGATTCCTCTAAGTCATTCCCCCAAGCTATGAAATAGGAAACGCAAGAAATCACAACCTAACTGGTGTGGTCTGTGGGTCTTTTGTCTCTTCTTAGCTATTTTTAATTTTGCTTTCTACACAAGCACTTTGCTTCTCTGATTTAAAAAAAAAGAACACTTTGGTCGGGGGAGTGGTAGGAAGCTCTATTTGTACATTTGGCATTATTCCAAATCCTTGAGAGCTCTACAGAAAGATGACCTTAGATTTTTAAAAAATTATTTGCTTTACCCTATATTTTAAAATAAAAAACACAGGGATGCTGGGGTGGCTTAGTTAAGTGTCCAACTTGATTTCAGCTCAGGTCGTGATCTCAGGGTCCTGGGAGAGAGCCCCCCCACTTTGAGCTCCACCCTCAGCAAGGAGTCTGCATAACAGTTTCTCTCCCTCTCTCTCTGCCCCCCCCCCACTCACGCCCTCACACGCACGCGCTCTCTAAAATAAACAAATCTTTGGGGCGCCTGGGTGGCTCAGTCAGTTAAGCGTCTGCCTTCGGCTCAGGTCACGATCCCAGGGTCCTGGGTTGGAGCCCCGCATCAGGGTCCCTGCTCCTTGGGAAGCCTGCTTCTCCCTCTCTCACTCCCCCCTGCTTGTGTTCCCTCTCTTGCTGTCTCTCTCTGTCAAATAAATAAATAAATCTTTAAAAAATAATAAAATAAAATAAATCTTTAAAAAAAAATAAAATAATAAACATAATATAGAAGCTAAAATTCTCCAAGTATTTAAACTAATCAATCAATTTCATTTAGCCAGTATGACCACAGGAATCTTATTTTTCCTTTTTCATTTGTGGCTGTTTTTCATGTGTACCTTTCTCAGGATTTTCATATTTTTATCTTTACACAGCATAATCCCTGGAAGTCCTCAAATGAGAGCTATAAACCTATATTATCATATAATGAAAATACAGGTAAGTTTTTAAGCAAAATCTTTTATTTAAACATATTATATACTGGCCTACCAACTTTTTAGGTTATTTATCCTTTTGTTTCTTATAAATGGAAACTTGCTTAACTTTCATGAATTATAAAAAGCATACAGCAAAATTAGCAGAATGACTATAAAACAGGAAACTCCAAAAATATGGTTTTAATTTCCTTTGGCAATTAAACTACATGAGAATGGCCAGACATACTAGGATGTCATTAGAACACAGAAAGATATTCACAATTAAAAAACACCTGTTTATTCATAACCCTTCAGACCACAGGCACTTTGATATTCAAAGCATCTACTTACACTGACTCTAACTCCAGAAGAGCCAGTAGTACTTAAAAAGTAATGACAAAAACAGTGTGGAGGTTCCTCAAAAACTTAAAAATAGAACTACCATATGATCCAGCAATTCCACTTGTAGCTATTTATCTTAAGGATTCAAAATCACTATCTCAAAAAGATATATACACTCCCATGTTCACTGCAGCCTTATTTACAATAGCCAAGTTGGCATAACAACCTAACTGTCCACTGACTGGGTAAAGGAAATGTGTTGTATATATACAATGGAAAATTACATAGCCATTAAAAAAAAAGAAAGAAATCCTGCCACATGCAACAATATGAACGGACCTTGAGGACATAATGCTAAGTGATTAAGTCAGAAAAAAACAAATACTGTATGATCTCACTTATATGTGGAATCTAAAGAAAACCAAACTCACTGATACAGTTAACAGATTGGTGGTTGCTAAAAGTGGGAGTTGGGGAGTGAAGAGTGGGTGAGATGATTAAAGATGGTCAAAAGGTACAAACTTCTATTATAAGTCCTGGAGATGTAATAATAATACAGCACGGTGACTACAGTTAACAACACTGTATTGTGTATTTGAAAGCTGCTGAGAAAGTAGTTCTTAAAAGTTCTCATGACCAGGAAAATAACTGTGTAGGGATGTATGTTAAAACTTATTTTGGTAATCATTTCTCATATACATACATCAAATCATTACATTGCACATCTAAAACTAATACAATACTATATGTCAATTATATCTTAATTTTTTATTTTTTTAAAGATTTTCTTTATTTGAGAGTGTGTGTGCGTGCATGCGTGCATGAGTGGGGAGATGGGGAGAGGGAGAGGGACAAGCAGACTCTGCATGGAGCCCCATGGGGGCTCAAATCTCACAACCCTGAGATCACAACCTGGGCTGAAACCAAGAGTCAGACGCTTAACTGACTGAGCCACCCAGGTGCCCCATCTTAATTTTTTAAAAAGTAATGACAAAAACAGCACTTCATATAATAAGTAGTATAAAAATAGTCTCAATGAATAGGAAAAAAAGTTTTAATGTTCTCAAAGTGTTTGATTTACATAGGAAAATTGGACATAAAGTTAAAGGTTGTATCTTTGAATAACTAAAGAAAAAATGGTCATTTTTCAGCGCAAGAAAAATAGGTTAATTTTTAGATATATAAATTTTTTAACAAACTTGTTTTCTTTTTAAAATATAAATCCCACAGGATGAAAACTAGTTTAAGAAGGAATTCATCCACCAGAGAAGGCCCTTACAAAACAAGAGAAATAAAATATTAACAGCAATTAGCAGTTCACACAATTGAATGTTAGAATACATCTCACAAAACAAAATCCTTTAAGTCTATGAATTCCATACAATCAAATGCAAATTTTTAAGTATATTATTTTTCTGAGAAACACAAAATTTTCATCACTGAAACAGGCCCCCAGACTCAATTTGTTCAGGTGCCCATAAGCTGAACAAATACAAAGAAAGAGCTATTAACTAGTCACCCATAGCAAGCCAACTAGAGAAGTAATATTTATTCCACCCACTCCACTCCGACACCATTCTTTCTTTTTAAAGTTAGTTCTAGGATCACTTTTTTTGAAAATCAGTCATTTATAGTCACAGTGTCAACAGTCACCCTAAAACAGTCACCTAATTCTTGGCTTAGTGATTATTCCAAGAAAGTCCATGTCATCACCATTCCTGGCCTTACCATTTAGCTACAGGGATCTTCTACATGTCACAATATATCCTGAGGCCAGTAAATTTAAATTTATAAAAGAAACAGTATCTATTAGTAGCTACCTACTTATCAGAAATGTATTAGTTTTAACATAGCATTTAAGTATTCAATAAATGTTACATTATCTCATATAACCCTCAGAACCCCATGAAGAAATACTATTATTATCCCCACTTTACAGATGAGAGCAATGAGGCTTAAAAATTTCACTGCTAGTAAAGAACAGACCACAAACTACAGGGCTAAGTAATACTACAGATAAAAAAATAACTGAAATTTTTAAAAAGATTTTATTTATTTTAGAGAGAGAGAGAGCATGTTCAAGCACAGGCTGGGGGAGGGGCAGAAGAAGAGGCAGAGAATCCCAAGTGAACTCCACGCTGAGCACAGAGCTGGACTTGGGGCTCGATCCCATGACCCCTGAGATCATGACCCAAGGCAAAACCATGAGCCAGACACCCAACCGAGACCCCCAGGTGCCCCTAAAATAACTGTAATTTTTATTAGGATAATTAGATTCAGACAGTTGTAAAAAAAAAAAAAAATACAGAGAGATTCCTTGTACACTTTGCCCAATTTCCTGCAATGATAACATTTTGCAAAACTACAACATAATGTCACAAACAGGATACCGATAATAATACAATTTACTGATCTTGTTTAGTGTTCTAAGGCACTTTTAGTCGGGCAATACAGCTTTGCTTTTATCTATCAGCACTTCTCAATGCTCTATATAAAAACTGTATTTGTTCTCCAACTGTTTTTACCTCTCTTAACTGGTCTTCACTTAAAATTTAATCTTTTTTTTTTTTTTTAGAGCGAGACAGGGGGTCGGGGCAGAGGGAGAGCGAGAATCCTAAGCAGGCTCCACACCCAGCACAAAGCCTGACACAGAGCTTGCTCTCACGATCCTGAGACCATGACCTGAGCCAAAGTGAAGAGTCAGACGCTTAACCAACTGCGCCACCCAGGCGCCCCATAATTTAATCTCTTTATAAGGAATTTTAGGGTTTAACACTTTTCTGTAGTTACATATCTCAACATCCTCATTCTCTTTATATATGTGAACTTACTCAGTTCTATTCTAATTTCTCCAAAGCACAGGCCCTGGTGTCAAGAATCCTGGCATTTTACCATCTGCTCTGCCATGTACTAACTTCGGCAAATCATTTAACCTTTCAACATTTCCCTCATCTTTAAAATGAGAATAATAGTACCTACTTCAAACAGCTGTTGAAGATCAAAATTTGCCTGCAAAGTGGTTGGCACATTACATGGCAGAGAGTAAGTCTCACTAAACTTTAACCATAATTATGTACTAGTCCTCACCAAGACTCTTCTAATAGCAATAGCAAATCTATCCACTGCAACCTTCCCAACATCCTACCTTTACTATGATATGTCCATTTGTTCACTCACTCAACCAAAATGTACTGTTCACCCATAAAGAAGATAAACAGATGAATCAAATACAGAACTTTTATTCACATCTGCACAATTATTAAAATTTAAGGTAGACAGCACCAATAACAAAGGAGGGGAAAAAAGTACAGTTCAAGTTCTCTGGCACTTTCGATGGAGGAAGTAGCAAATGACCTGGGTATTTAAGAGTTTATTTGCTTGACAAATAGGAAGATGTGGAGCAGGAAGGAAATGGGATATAGCATTTCCTAGAATAAGAATATAAGGGCAACTAAGGTACCAAGAAGGAAAAGGGGCATGTATAGGAAACAGCAAGCAGTTCCAGTTGGCTACAGTGAAGGCTAATAACAGAAAAACTAAAGACTAGTCAGAGCAGATCCTGAAAAGCTTTAAATCCAAATCCAGAGCCTAAATTTCATTCTGTCTATAATGAAAAGTCAAAGATTTAGGAGTAGTGCAATTATAAGTTCATAATTGTATAGTCAAAATATGAATGTGATGTATAACATGTAAAATGGATTAGAGAAGAAATCTCTACTGTCCCAGTATTCAGAAACAAAATGCTGCAATTGAACAGGTAGGTAGAGAAAGCATGAAAAGAAAATTTGAAGGGAAAAATATTAAGTGAACCAATGATATGAAAATTAATAAAATCTGAATAGAAAAAGTGAAGATTTAGGTTACAAGCCTTAGTTCTGGGAACTGCACTAAAGAAAAATGGCTCCCAGACTTCCTGACAAATCACTTAACCATTTTCCTCAATTCCAAACCGTATTTTCTTTACTAGGCTGAATTATTTTTACCTGTAGAGTGAAACAAATATCTTACAAGAACATGGTATCATAACCAATAAACAAAATCAAGAAATCTGGAAGACTATGCTGAGCAGAGCAAGACAATGGGCTTAGTACATTTGATAGATCATAACATGCTTATTAAAAGTTAAAGATTCAGGATACTGTCATTATTTGTTCATAAAACAGGAACCAGGATTCCTGTATTCATTTGTTCACTGGTTATCTCCAGTGTGTAAAACATTGAATGTTTTAGAGCATGCAACAAATATATAGGTAATATATTCAACATATATATATATATATATATATATATCCAACATATATATATAGTCAACATATGTATGCAACAAATATATATATAAGAAAATTTTACAAGTTATTAAATTTTATGAAAAGTTCTCTGTTGACCTCAATGCTCTGAGGGCTCAATATTCTCTCCCACCTTCCTCTTACTAAAATGCCTCTGTTCATAGGGAATATTGACAATGATATTGCAATAGTGTTGTATGGTGATAGGTAGTAGCTACACTTTTGGTGAGCATAGCATAACCCACAGAGAAGGTGAATCACCATGTTGCACACATGAAACCAACATAACACTGTGTCAACGTCCATAAACTTAAAAAAATTTTTTTAATTAAAAATAAAAAATAAAATAAAAATAATAAACTGGGCTTCTGTTGCTAAGCCTTTGAAAAATGTAAATAAATGACAACATATTAATTAAGGTTATAACAACCACTTTAATATTAAATTATTAACCACTAGAGGCCAGAATAAAAATATTAATTTAACATATCATCGGACACAAAGTAAATGATACTTGGTATTTTACAGATTTTTAGGTATCTCCTAAGCTCCACTTTGCAGTTTGGGAAATTAAAATATATTTGTTGCTAGATGCGAGATTTGTATACATTTACTTACAGAGTTTATCTTTTTTTTTTTTAAGATGTTATTTTTATTTATTTGACAGAGAGAGAGAACACAAGCAGGCAGAGCTGCAGGCAGAGGGAGAAGCAGGCTCCTTGCCAAGCAGAGAACCTGACGTGGGATTCGATCCTAGGACCCCGGGATCACGACCCGAGCTGAGGGCAGATGCTCAACCAACTGAGCCACCCACGCGCCCCCAGAGTTTGTCATCTTACCAGGTCTTTCCTTCCCAGTGCCTTTTGACTCAGCAAATTTTTGAATCAAGCTTTCAACTGTAGTATTAGCCATGTTATTTATAAATTCTTCATGGACCTATTAAAATGAAATGAAGATATTTTTTCTTTTTCCATCAAAAATTCTTATTGTATTTCAGACAAAACTTGCACAAAGAAATTAAAATTCCTTGCACTAAAATATGTGTTTTTTTTTGACCCAAAGCCTTTGAGAGCTTTCATTTACCTAACATGCTCTGTTACCTTGTAGTGTTAGTAGACCTGTGGGTATCAACCAGTTTACATGAACCCCTGAAGATACAGCCCCACAGTCTTTAGAAGTCAAGGAAGTTTACTATCCTCATCTTTGAATGCTTTAGACACATAATTCTTATGATAAATTAAAACTTATATAGATCTCTAATAATTTTTAGATCCTTAATAATAAAAAATACCAGACCTCATCTTTACTCTATTTCATGCACTCCAAACTGTCATAATTAAATTGCTTTTATATTTGTGGGGAAAAAAATTTTTTTCTTAAAGATTTTTTTGTTTTTAAGTAATTCCTATACCCAACGTGGGGCTCGAACTCACAACCCCGAGATCAAGAATCATATGCTTCACCAACTGAGCCAGCCAGGAGCCCCTATTTTTGGAAAATTTCTAAGTACAAGTTCTTTTTTTTTTTTTTAAGACTTTATTTATTTGAGAGAAAGTGCAAGCGAGCACAAGAGGGAGGGAGAGGGAGAACCAGACTCCCTGCCGAGTGGGGAGCCCAACACGGGGCTCAATCCCAGGACTCTGAGATCATGACCTGAGCTGAAGGCAGACGCTTAACCAATTGAGCCACGCAGGAGTCCCAAAAAATCCAGTTTATTTTAAATTTAATACATGTAAATACACATTCTTACCTGAATGTGTATTTACCTAAAAAAAAAATTGAGTTTTGGATTTTTAAAGAGTCATAAATGAACATAAAATTTTCATGAATCAGTTCTTCAACAAAAGGAAAAACTTACCTGGGCTATTTGCAAATGAATTTCCTTTACAGCATTTGACAAGGATTCTATAATTTCCTTTATGTGAATGAGATGAGCTTCTTCAATATCTTGAAACTTCTGGAAAACAAATATGAAAAGTTACATATATACATAAAAAATACACACACTCTGAAATCAAAACTTTTTAACATTATTATTTTTTTAGGTAATCTCTACACCCAACGTGGGGCTCAAATTTGACCCTGAGATGAAGAGTCACATGCTTTACCACTGAGCCAGACAGATGCCCCTGCAATCAAAAGACCTTTTAAATCATCTCAATACAGCTAACCAAATTTAGTGAATTAACATTATTATGTAATGTTTAACAATACTTCTAGACAAATGGATCCAATAAATATACGGAAATGTTTAACTTTTTAATATATTAACTTTTTGTTATGCCATTTCTCAGGCATGTATGAACTTGTTCAGAGTTTGAAGACACCACAATTAAAATCTATAATTACAGTCAGAAAATTGGAAGGAGATCCAAATGAGAAGTGTCACAAAAGCCAAGGCAGAAGTGTTTCCAACTGAAGAGCAGTTAGTTGGCAGAGCAAAAGCTACTGTTTACTTCTGAAGACTTTATAATCTAGCCCGAAGACTCTCAAAGTGTCTTTCTAATCCTTGAAATATTAATACATGGCCTTCAAAAGAGGTAATCTATGGTCAAAGAAATACAGAAAAGCCTGTATACTCCATCTCAGCAGTTCTCAACAGAAGGTGGGGATACATCCAGTCACCAGGAAAATGTTTTCAAACTATAGAATGCATAGATCCTCTACTATGCCCTGGGGAATGGGAGTGGAAAAAGATGAGAATGTTGTTTGGAAAAAATTCCCAGGTCATTCTGATATTTATTCCCCGGGAAGAAAACCACTGCTTGACTTGGTTTCCAATAAACAAATTAAGAAGCCTAAGAAATACTGAAATAAAACATGTTTCATTTTGCTTAACCCAGTGTTTTCCAAATTTCTTTGACCACACAGTCCTTTGTGTTTTTCTTCTTCTCTGAGTATCTATTGATATCTCACACAACAATACTATTCCTCAAAACAGGATTTGGGAAATGCTGAACTAGCTATTTTCAAACAAAATACATTTGTCATTTCGACTGCACAAACCTGATTACCCTTTTTTTTTTTTCAAATTTAATCAGTTCTAAGGAATAGGCCTAAATGCCTTGTTATTTTTTCTGGTTAGATTAGATTATCAAATTAAGTTTCCTCACCCCATATTTAATACACAATTTTCTTTAGCACTGAGTTATGTGATCAGAAAATCACTAAGCTAAATGATCATATTCATTGATCACAAGGGTTTGAACTTTTTAAAAAAAATCAGTAATGGTGAAATTATAGTTTTGGCAATAATGTAACAATAGTTCAAAAATTTCAATCAATTTTATTCATGAGAAATGGTGGAGTTAAAATGTCTTGCTTTCACTAAATTTGACCAAATCAATGAGAATTTCAAGATTCTGAATTACTTTCTTAAGAAGTGAGGAATACCCACAGAAGCATGATTCTATTTTATGTTCCTATTATAAGAATTTGCCTTCAGCTTAAATTTCTGCAATTTAATGAATAAGGTATTTTCTCACAGACTGGTTAAGACCCAAATCCAGAAAAGCTAGGTCAAACAGCCACAAATTTCATACGGATAAGCCCTAATTCCAAGAAAACTGTGCCACCTTCATTCTCTTTTGAAAGAGCTACACTGAATAAGACATATCCTTAATTATTTAAAAATATCTTGAAGCATGAAGCCACACAAAAACTCAAAGCGTGATTTAGATGCAATTTAGAAACTGTGCTGGGTTTTTTTGGGGGGGGTAGGGGATCTGCTAAATATCACAATTCCTCAGAATTAGTGATGACTAAACATAGAGTAATTCAACAATGGGACTATAGTCTCTAGTATTTGGATATAAATAAATGAACTTTCTTGAACAAATCAGACTTTTCCTCCTTGCAATTTCAAATTCACCACATTCATATGTATTGTTACATTAATTTTTTTAAAAAGTACAATTTTGGGGACGCCTGGGTGGCTCAGTCGGTTAAGCATCTGACTTTTGATTTCAGCTCAGGTCATGATCTCAGGGTTCTGAGATCGAGGCTCACAAAAGGCTCCACGCTCAATGGGAAGTTTGCTTGGGATTCTCTCTCCCCGTATGTCCCTCCCCCGGCTCCACTCACATATTCTCTCTCTTAAAAAAATAAATAAATAAAAATAAAAAATTAAAAGTACAATTCTGTCAGCCACTCTAATACATAAAAGCACCCTAATACTAAAAGTCCCTAATCTGAAGTTGTTGTTTAAGCAAATCTCAAAGCTTCCTTGAATGAGCCATCTGTTTAAACAAAATCTTCATATTCTTTCCAGTTCTTAAGTGTCATTAAATAATAGTAGAAAGCATAAACAAAGAAAATTCACAATTTTAATGTTTTTTCCTAACCCCAAATGAAAATAATTAAATCACAGTACTCCAAATAAATCCTAACCTCCTTCATCCCACAGACTCAACTTCTTTTCCCACTAGTAAATATAGGTCCTGTCACCCAAATCTGATTTTCACTAGACTGACAGTGAATCAGGTCAACATGCTTGGCCTGGAACAAAGAAAGATGGAAATGTAAAAGAATTCTTTTCACTTCTAAATAACTGAAATTAAAATTTAAAGTATACTATCCATTAAGAAATGATAGCCCATTTTGCCGTTGTACTAGTCTGACAGACAGACAGAGACGAAGAGGGAACATGAGAGAGAACAAACATACACACATTAGCACAGTAAACCATCACCTTTACTTAAAAGCAGCATGGTTATACATCTGCTCAAATATATTAATGTCCCCATCTTGGAAGTAGCAGAATAAACAAAATGCCAATGTGGAAAAAAAAAAAGTAATGAAAAAATAGAAAGAAATGAGAGGGAAAGATGAGCGCTCAAAATTCTTTCAGAACACTTTTATAAAATAATAGGAACGAATAAAAAACTGACTCTAGCAAATTCTAATTTTTCCAAATTAAATAGCTGAAAGGTACACATTTTCTGACAGAAACTAATCACACTGATGCAAAATTAATGAACCAGTAATTGTCTTATAAACAAGTGTTCCTAAGGATTCAAAAGCCAAAAGAACACTTGCTGAAGTCTACAATAATGCTGGTTGCTATAGAAATTGAAGTTTTTTCTCTCACTAGAGTTAGAGGCTCATTTATTACAATTAACTAAACCCTTCTTGAAATACTATCATTTCCCAGCTGCCATGACATTATACTTCCCAGTTTTCTTCCTTGTCTGGCCTCTCCTACTTGGGTCTCAGCATCCCTTCTTTTACCAAACTGTCAATGATGGGTCTCTCAGAGCTTGGCCCTTTCTTCCCTACACTCTACTGAAAGATGATGTCATTATGGCTTTGAGTACTGGCAAGCCCTTATTTTACACAAGCTCATAATCCTTCATTCAAAACTCTGGGACCAGATGTTTCAGAGTTCAAACATTTTGAATTTTTAAAATAAAGGTAATGTGGTGTTGTTACCGTATACTGCAAGCAGGATTTGCAGTGGCATCTCTGTATCAAACACGTTAATATTTCTAAAGGAAAACATGTATATTCGATGTTGGTAGGATAAAATTAATAGCCTTACATTAGTTGTGGTCAAGTTTTGCTGCCAAATGAATTACAGAAAAAAAACTTCCGGTTTTTAGAGCTTTTGGATTTCAGACCTGTAAACAAAGGACTGTGAACATTATCCCCAGCCCAGATTATCTGGATCTTCCACAACTGCCCACATGATGTCTCCATTTAGGTATAGGCAGCTCAAATATAACATGTTCAGAATGGAACATCTGATCCCCTTCCAACCCCTCAAACTAACATAACAGTTCTTCATCTAGTCTTTCCCATTCATCTCTAACCACACGACCTTACAAGCCAAAACCCAGAAGAGATCCTGATCTCCCCAATAATCCCCCCATCCTCCAACCCCTGCCATCTCCAAACACACTCAATTCTCTCTTTCAACTACCACACAGCCCCTCATCCTCACCTGACCACTATACTCTCCTTCCAAACTAGACTCTTGATTTTCGTTTGGCCCTACTATAATCCATGCTCCACAAAATTATCTTTTAAAATGCAGATCAGGGGGGCGCCTGGTGGATCAGTCGGTTAAGCGTCTGCCTTCGGCTCAGGTCATGATCCCAGGGTACTGGGATCGAGCCCCATGCTGCATACAATCTTTCAGGGTCTTCCAACTTTTTTTTTTTTTTTTAATTTTTCTCTCCTTTATTTGACTTACGTCCTATTCTCTTTCTTTCTTTTTAAAAATTTTGAGATTATTTCTAACTTCTTGGGATTTGGACACATGAAAAAATGTTCAACATCATTAGCCATCAGGGAAATACAAATCAAAATCACAATGAGATACCACCTTACACCAGTTAGAACGGCAAAAATTAACAAGACAGGAAACAACAAATGTTGGTGAGGATGTGGAGAAGGGGAACCCTCTTCCAACTGCTCTTAAGAAAACCTAAATAAGGGGTGCCTGGGTGGCTCAGTTCGTTAAGCAACTGCCTTTGGCTCAGGTCATGATCCTGGAGTCCTGGGATCGAGTCCCGCATCAGGCTCCCTGCTCAGTGGGGAGTCTGCTTCTCCTTCTGACCCTCCCCCCTTTCATGCTCTCTATCTCATTCTCTCTCAAATAAATAAATAAATAAAATCTTAAGAAAAAAAAGAAAACCTAAATAAACCCTTACTATAGAGCCTTGTCCTTCCCTATCTCTTTTACTTCTTCCCACTCTCTCTCTTCACTCAGTTTCAGTAAGCACTCTTTGCTTTCTACAATTCAACAGCTTTTTCATACCTCTGGGTCTTATATCCAGGGGTCCTCAATACCTGGAACACTCATGCCTTAGAATGTGTCTCTTTACTCATTCTTCAAGTCTCAGTTGTATGTTTTTTTTTTTTTTTTAAGATTTTATTTATTTATTTGACAGAGAGAGACACAGCGAGAGAGGGAACACAAGCAGGGGGAGTGGGAGAGGGAGAAGCAGGCCTCCCACTGAGCAGGGAGCCTGATGTGGGGCTCGATCCCAGGACCCTGGGATCATGACCTGAGCCGAAGGCAGACGTTTAACAACTGAGCCACCCAGGCGCCCCTCAAGTCTCAGTTTTAAATCTCACTTTTCCATGGGCGCCTGGGTGGCTCAGTTGGTTAAGCAACTGCCTTCGGCTCAGGTCATGATCCTGGAGTTCCGGGATCGAGTCCCGCGTCAGGCTCCCTGCTCGGCAGGGAGTCTGCTTCTCCCTCTGACCCTCTTCCCTCTCGTGCTCTCTAACTCTCATTCTCTCTCTTTCAAATAAATAAATAAAATCTTTAATAAAAAAAAAAAAATCTCACTTTTCCAAAAAAGCCTTTCCTAACTCCTAAATCCAAATCAAATTAGGTTGCTCCATTATTCCATCTCATAGAATCCTTCTTTTCTCTTGTAACAGGTTTAATAACTCATCATAACTTTATATTTAATCATGTATTTAATGTTTGCCTCCCTCCTCTATATTGTATACTCCACCTAGAGCAGGGAGATATTTTATTTATGTATATACTGTTATATACCCAGCAACTAGCACAGTGCCTGCAACATGGCAAGTAAAGACAGATGCATATATGCCTGCAAACAAGCATGAAAGCCTTTTGATTTCTCAGATGTGAATCATTCATCACTCCAAGCAGGAAGACTTCCTAGAATCTAAAAAGGCAGATCATTAAGTCCTTCTTCACACTTATTGAATGCCTACCATGAGCTGGAAGCTATTTTAAAAGTGGTGAGGAAATAATAAACAAATCAACCCCTGTTATCACAGAACTTATATTTTAGTGGAGGAAGATAGACGATAAAAAAAAACATGGGTAGAAGAACCAGTGTGCCTCACTACATTCAAATATGATGACTAAGAATAATGTTCTAAGAAGAGGTTTCTTCACCAGCATCAACAGCAGAGTAAAGAATAAGCAGAATAGCTACAGCCAACCCATGATGAATAAGAACATAACAAACCCTTGCTATTGTAAGCCACTGAGATATGGGGGTTTCATCACCTCAGCATACCCAGCCTATCCTGACTGATAAGAGTAAACAACATTCATGGCATATTACATGGTAATAGGTGCTAAGGAGAAAAACAAAACAAGAAAAAAGTACAAGAGGGTGGGGGTAGGAGTTTTAGGTATGATTCATAAAAGGTACCCATCTTAAACCTAGGCCTTTAATTAAGGCTCTAAGAACATCAAATGGGATATAAATGATCCCAAGTTTATGGGAAACAGACTTTTTTGTCTGTCCTCCCTAACTAAAATGGAAGTTCTATGAGGAGCAGGGATTCTTGATTCTTTGTTAATGGCTATATTCTCAGCAATGAATCATTTCCAGTTTTTTCTTAAGCAGAAGTCAATTTTAAAATTCATACATAAGGCTAACTAACAATCAGCCCTGTTTTCATCATCTACCAATATCCTCACTTGCCCCAATTCTCTTGAAACAGCCTCTTCTGATACACCTAAATAATCCCTTATGTCATAGTTATTGCATCTTGGTCCTCGATCTCCAAAACAAGATGTGTATCTTTAAAACAGCATTAATAAAACAGACTAAAAAATTATTTGACACAAGAATTATATTATTTGTATCAGTAAAACAAATATCCTGTTTTAGATTTAAAGCTTAAAAATACCAACCTGAGCTGTTTCTGTCATTTTCTGTTCAAAATCGGCTTTTGCTAATGCATACTTCTCCACATAAAGTTTATAGGTATCTGTAGCTTTCTTAGATTTAACAGCTGCCTGTAACAAAAACAAAACAAAAACACTTTAACTATACAATGACCTGTTTTCTTTCCTGATATATAAGTTCATTTGAAATAACTATTTCAATGCATTTTAAGGGATGAGGCCTATGGTGAGCCCAATATGACATAAACTAACTTTAACACCTTTTTCCTCATTAGTAATATTTTTATTATAGCCACAGAATAACGCAGAAATTAAATGCTGATTCTCCTTTCTGTCTGATGGAATGTGCTTTGAAAAGTTAAATACTCTCATTTTATAACCCAGACTAATATCATATAACCACATTATAATAGTATGGTGTTTCTAAGAATTCAATCAACAAAAATGTGACAATACCATCAGAATATGCTTGACACTCTTTTCCACACCTGCAAGTCTTCCTTCCTCCCACGACATAGACTTATTCCATTTACTGTCTGATTAATAATTATAAAGGCAGTTCAAAAGTTGAGAAATCATTCTTTGATGTTTCTCAGTTTCCATTATGCTCCAATAAATCTATAAATTTGTTTATATTTTTGCCTAATTTTTTCAAGATTTCTATTATTAAAAAATTGTTATTGCATTATTATAACTCAAGTTTTATCAGAATTACGTATTCAATTAAAACTTAATATATTAAATATTAGGCAACGAGGAATATGAAGACAAATTATACAGGGATCTTTTCCTCAAGGACTTCATGAAAGTAGTAGAACCTATTTTTACCTAGAAAACAGCAGAAAGCAACAAAGCCACAGAAGTAAAGATAAATTCTATGGACGATATACACTGAAGAAGAAGAAAGAGTTTGTGGAACTTGTAGGTTCAAGCAGACATATGGTTATCCAGAAACTTGACTATTTTCAAAGTACTGATCAATTTGGACATGGGAAGCTTGGGGAGTAAGGAGTGTTGATAGAAATTAAGAGTCTAAGGAAGATCAAAAAAAGAGAAGATATAAATATCTCAATTTTCTTGATGAGTAAGAGATGGTCTGCTAAGAGTGAAGAAGAGTAGGGTAGGGCTAGGAGCTTCACAAGAATGAGAAACATTTCAAGCCAGGGTTATAGAAGGTACAACAGATGATGCTAGATGAGTAAAAATACTCCTAAGAGTCACTGAGGGCTCAGTGAAGCTGGAAAACAGAATTCGTGTACATGCAATCCAAACACCACGTAATCCTCTCTAGCTACGGTCAGCAGTCTAGAAATAAGAAGCAGAAACAGAAGCTGGGTTTACCTGAAAGGTTGGGATTGGCAAGAAATGTAGAGTTCTACTCTTTACAAAGGCCCCTCTGTATGCTCCTTAAAATATAACTATGTACATTCTAGTAAACACATATGCTCCATGCTTTCCTGCATTCTTAAATAAATAATATAGGATGCCACTTTATCTTGTAGCATAAAGAGAACTGCTTTTAGAGCCAGAAGACTCTGTCTAAGAGTTTTATATAGTTCCCTAATTCCCAAAATGGGAAGAATACCACCTATTTTTTTAAAGGTTTAGCAGTGATGAAATGTAACTTATGTAAAATGACTGGGAAAGGGACTGGCATATAGTTAAATATACAAAATTAATGGTATCTGCTATTATTATGGTTTCTAAAAGCAACACCATCAGGAGGATATATAACTGAATCTTGTTGTTATTGTATCTGACAGTTGTACTGAGTTCTCCATCCCTAGAGTAAGTAGGTAAAACCTATACTGATTTTCTAGTTTGCTCCTATGGATTTTTTTTTTTAACTCTTTTTCCATTGTCTCAGGCCATTTGACATTATTTATACTACTGTTAGTATACTTCCTCTAACATCCTGGCCTTGCTTAAACACATAACAATTAGATGAGATGGTTATTTGAAATTTACTAAGTATTTTCATAGGAAGCAGAGAGAAATTTGCTAGATTTGAGAAAAAAATTTTAAAGGTGTGGTTATCTGGGTTTCCTCTGGCTATCTGGGAGACAGATGTGTGTGTGTGTGTGTGTGTGTGTGTGTGTATAATCAAGAGACTTAAGCTTCTTCTACCAACTACTTGTATTTTCAGTCTGTACAAGAATGAGGGAAGTACATAGCAATACAAGCCTTTCTCAAGAAACAAGAAAGGTCTCAAATACACAACCTAACCCTACAACTAAAGGAGCTGGAGAGAGAACAGCAAATAAAGCCTAAACCCAGCAGGAGAAGAGAAATAATAAAGATCAGGGCAGAAATCAATGAAATAGAAACCAAAAGAATAGTAGAACAGATCAATGAAACTAGGAGCTGGTTCTTTGAAAGAATTAATAAGATTGAAAAATCCCTGGCGAGACTTATCAAAAAGAAGAGAAACGAGCCAAATAAATAAAATGATGAATGAAAGAGGAGAGATCACAACCAACACCAAAGAAATACAATTATAAGAACATATTATGAGCAACCATATGCAGGCAAATTAGACAATCTGGAAGAAATGGATGCATTCTTAGAGAGTATAAACTACCAAAACTGAACCAGGAAGAAATAGAAAACCTGAACAGACCCATAACCACTAAGGAAATTGAAGGAGTAATCAAAAATCTCCCAACAAAGAGCCCAGGGCCAGATGGCTTCCCAGGGGAATTCTACCAAACTTTTAAAGAAGAGTTAATACGTATTCTTCTGAAGCTGTTTCAAAAAATAGAAATGGAAGGAAAACTTCCAAACTCATTTTATGAGGCCACCATTACCTTGATCCCCAAACCAGACAAAGACCCCATCAAAAAGGAGAGTTACAGACCAATATCCTTGATGAACATGGATGCAAAAATTCTCACCAAAATACTAGCCAATAGGATCCAACAGTACATTAAAAGGATTATTCACCACGACCAAGTGGGATTTATTCCTGGGCTGCAAGGTTGGTTCAACATCCGCAATCAATGTGATATAATACATTAATAAAAGAAAGAACAAGAACCATATGATACTCTCAATAGATGCAGAAAAAGCATCTGACAAAGTACAACATCCTTTCTTGATTAAAATTCTTCACACTGTAGGGATAGAGGGTACATACCTCAATATCATAAAAGCTATCTATGAAAAACCCATAGCAAATATCATACTCAATGGGGAAAAACTGAGAGCTTTTCCCCTAAAATCAGGAACATGCAGGGATGTCCACTATCACCACTGCTGTTCAACATAGTACTAGAAGTCCTAGCCTCCGCAATCAGACAAAAATAAAAAATAAAAGGCATCCAAATTGGCAAAGAAGTAAAACTTTCACTTTTTGCAGATAATATGGTAATTTGTGTGGAAAACTGCTAGAACTCATACAGGAATTCAGTAAAGTGGTAGGATATAAAATCAATGCAGAGAAATCAGTGGCATTTCTATACACCAACAAGACAGAAGAAAGAGAAATTGATCCCATTTACAATTGCACCCCAAACCATAAGATACTCAGGAATAAATCTAACCAAAGAGGCAAAGGATCTGTACTCAGAAAACTATAAAATACTCATGAAAGAAATTGAGGAAGACCTGAAGAAATGGAAGAATGTTCCATGCTCATGCACTGGAAGAACAAATATTGTGAAGATGTCCACGCTACCTAGAGCAATCTACGTATTTAATGCAATCCCTATCAAAATACCATCAATTTTTTTCAAGAAATGGAATAATCCTAAAATTTGTATGGAACCAGATAAGACCCCAAATAGCAAGAGGAATGTTGAAAAAAAAAAAGCAAAGCTGGTGGCATCACAATTCCAGACTTCAAGCTCTATTACAAAGCTGTCATCCATCATCAAGACAGTATGGTACTGGCACAAAAACAGACACATAGATCAGTGGAACAGAACAGAGTCCAGAAATGGACCCTCAACTCTATGGTCAACTAATCTTCAATAAAGCAGGAAAGAATGTCCAATGGAAAAAAGACAGTCTCTTCAACAAATGGTGTTGGGAAAATTGGACAGCCACATGCAGAAGAATGAAACTGGACCACTTCCTTACACCACACACAAAAATAGACTCAAAATGGTTGAAAGACCCAAATGTGAGACAGGAGACCATCAAAATCCTAAAGGAGAGCACAGGCAGCAACCTCTTTGACCTCAGCAACTTCTTCCTAGAAACATTGCCAAAGGCAAGGGAAGCGAAGGCAAAAATGAACTATTGGGACGTCATCAAGATAAAAAGCTTTTGCACAGCACAAGAAACAGTCAACAAAACCAAAAGACAACCGACAGAATGGGAGAAGATATTTGCAAATGACATATCAGATAAAGGGCTAGTATCCAAAATCTACAAAGAACTTATCAAAATCAAAATCAAGACCCAAAGAACAAATAATCCAATCAAGAAATGGGCAGAAGACATGAAAAGACATTTCTGCAAAGAAGACATCCAAATGGCCAACAGACACATGAAAAAGTGCTCAACATCACCTGGCATCAGGGAAATCCAAATCAAAACCTCAATGAGATACCACCTCACACCAGTCAGAATGGCTAAAATTAACAAGTCAGGAAACGATAGATGTTGGCGAGGATGCAGAGAAAAGTGAACCCTCCTACACTGTTGGTGGGAATGCAAGCTGGTGCAGCCACTCTGGAAAACAGTATGGAGGTTCTTCAAAAAGCTGAAAATAGAGCTACCCTATGACCCAGCAATTGCACTACTGGTTATTTACCCCAAAGATACAAATGTAGTGATCCAAAGTGGCACGTGCACCCCGATGTTTATAGCAGCAATGCCCACAGTAGCCAAACTATGGAAAGAGCCTAGATGTCCATCGACAGATGAATGGATAAAGAAGATGTGGTATAAGAATTGATCACATCCTAGGTCACAAATCAGGTCTCAATCGGTACCAAAAGATTGGGATCATTCCCTGCATATTTTCAGACCACAATGCTTTGAAACTAGAACTCAACCACAAGAGGAAAGTCAGAAAGAACTCAAATACATGGAGGCTAAAGAGCATCCTACTAAAGAATGAATGGGTCAACCAAGAAATTAAAGAAGAATTAAAAAAATTCATGGAAACCAATGAAAATGAAAACACAACTGTTCAAAATCTTTGGGATACAGCAAAGGCAGTCCTGAGAGGAAAGTATATAGCAATACAAGCCTTTCTAAAGAAACAAGAAAGGTCTCAAATACACAACCTAACCCTACGCCTAAAGGAGCTGGAGAAAGAACAGCAAATAAAGCCTAAACCCAGCAGGAGAAGAGAAATCATAAAGATCAGAGCAGAAATCAATGAACCAGAAACCAAAAGAACAGTAGAACAGATCAACGAAACTAGGAGCTGGTTCTTTGAAAGAATTAACAAGATTGATAAACCCCTGGCCAGACTGATCAAAAAGAAAAGAGAAATGACCCAAATCAACAAAATCATGAATGAAAGAGGAGAGATCACAAGCAACACCAAAGAAATACAAACAATTATAAGAACATATTATGAGCAACTCTATGCCAGCAAATTAGATAACCTGGAAGAAATGGGTGCATTCCTAGAGATGTATCAACTACCAAAATTGAACCAGGAAGAAATAGAAAACCTGAACAGACCTATAACCACTAAGGAAATTGAAACAGTCATCAAAAATCTCCCAAGAAACAAAAGCCCAGGGCCAGATGGCTTCCCAGGGGAATTCTATCAGACATTTCAAGAAGAATTAATACCTATTCTCCTGAAACTGTTCCAAAAAATAGAAATGGAAGGGAAACTTCCAAACTCATTTTATGAGGCCAGCATTACCTTGATCCCAAAACCAGACAAAGACCCCATCAAAAAAGAGAATTACAGACCAATATCCTTGATGAACATGGATGCAAAAATTCTCACCAAAATACTAGCCAATAGGATCCAACAGTACATTAAAAGGATTATTCACCACGACCAAGTGGGATTTATTCCTGGGCTGCAAGGCTGGTTCAACATCCGCAAATCAATCAACGTGATACAATACATTAACAAAAGAAAGAACAAGAATCATATGATCCTCTCAATAGATGCAGAAAAAGCATTTGACAAAGTACAACATCCTTTCTTGATCAAAACTCTTCAGAGTATAGGGATAGAGGGTACATACCTCAATATCATAAAAGCCATCTATGAAAAACCTACAGCGAATATCATTCTCAATGGGGAAAGGCTGAGAGCTTTTCCCCTAAGGTCAGGAACGCGGCAGGGATGTCCACTCTCACCACTGCTATTCAACATAGTATTAGAAGTCCTAGCCACAGCAATCAGACAACAAAAAGAAATCAAAGGCATCCAAATCAGCAAAGAGGAAGTCAAACTCTCACTCTTTGCAGATGATATGATACTGTATGTGGAAAACCCAAAAGACTCCACCCCAAAACTGCTAGAACTCATACAGGAATTCAGTAAAGTAGCAGGATATAAAATCAATGCACAGAAATCAGTGGCATTCCTATACACCAACAACAAGACAGAAGAGAGACAAATCAAGGAGTCGATCCCATTTACAATTGCACCCAAAACCATTAGATACCTAGAAATAAATCTAACCAAAGAGGCAAAGGATCTGTACTCAGAAAACTATAAAATACTCAGGAAAGAAATTGAAGAAGACACAAAGAAATGGAAAAACGTTCCATGCTCATGGATTGGGAGAATCAACATTGTGAAGATGTCAATGCTACCTAGAGCAATCTACACATTCAATGCAATCCCCATCAAAATACCATCCACTTTTTTCAAAGAAATGGAACAAATAATCCTAAAATTTGTATGGAACCAGAAGAGACCCAGAATAGCCAGAGGAATACTGAAAAAGAAAAGCAAAGCTGGCGGCATCACAATTCCGGACTTCCAGCTCTATTACAAAGCTGTCATCATCAAGACAGTATGGTACTGGCACAAAAACAGACACATAGATCAATGGAACAGAATCGAGAGCCCAGAAATGGACCCTCAACTCTATGGTCAACTTATTTTTGACAAAGCAGGAAAGAATGTCCAATGGCAAAAAGACAGTCTCTTCAACAAATGGTGTTGGGAAAATTGGACAGCCACATGCAGAAGAATGAAACTGGACCATTTCCTTACACCACACACAAAAATAGACTCCAAATGGTTGAAAGACCTAAACGTGAGACAGGAGTCCATCCAAATCCTAAAGGAGAACACAGGTAGCAACCTTTTCGACCTTAGCCGCAGCAACTTCTTCCTAGAAACATCGCCAAAGGCACGGGAAGCCAGGGCAAAAATGAACTATTGGGATTTCATCAAGATAAAAAGCTTCTGCACAGCAAAAGAAACAGTCCACAAAACCAAAAGACAACCGACAGAATGGGAGAAAATATTTGCAAATGACATATCAGATAAAGGGCTAATATCCAAAATCTATAAAGAACTTATCCAACTCAACACCCAAAGAACAAATAATCCAATCAAGAAATGGGCAGAAGACATGAACAGACATTTCTCCAAAGAAGACATCCAAATGGCCAACAGGCACATGAAAAAGTGCTCAACATCGCTTGGCATCAGGGAAATCCAAATCAAAACCTCAATGAGATACCACCTCACACCCGTCAGAATGGCTAAAATTAACAAGTCAGGGAACGACAGATGTTGGCGGGGATGTGGAGAAAGGGGAACCCTCCTACACTGTTGGTGGGAATGCAAGCTGGTGCAACCCCTCTGGAAAACAGTATGGAGGTTCCTCAAACAGTTGAAATTAGAGCTACCGTTCGATCCAGCAATTGCACTACTGGGTATTTACCACAAAGATACAAATGTAGGGACCCGAAGGGGTACGTGTACCCCAATGTTTATAGCAGCAATGTCCACCATAGCCAAACTGTGGAAAGAGCCAAGATGCCCATCGACAGATGAATGGATAAAGAAGATGTGGTATATATACACAATGGAATATTATGCAGCCATCAAAAGGAATGAGATCTTGCCATTTGCAACGACGTGGATGGAACTGGAGGGTGTTATGCTGAGTGAAATAAGTCAATCAGAGAAAGACATGTATCGCATGACCTCACTGATATGAGGAATTCTTAATCTCAGGAAAGAAACTGAGTGTTACTGGAGTGGTCGGGGGTGGGAGGGATGGGGTGGCTGGGTGATAGACATTGGGGAGGGTATGTGCTACGGTGAGCGCTGTGAATTGTGCAAGACTGTTGAATCACAGATCTGTACTTCTGAAACAAATAACGCAACATATTTTAAGAAAAAAGAAAAAGAAGATAACAGGAGAGGAAGAAAAGGGGAGTATGTCAGAGGGGGAAACGAACCATGAGAGATGATGGACTCTGAAAAACAAACTGAGGGTTCTAGAGGGGAGGGGGGTGGGGGGATGGGTTAGCCTGGTGATGGGTATTGAGGAGGGCACGTTCTGCATGGAGCACTGGGTGTTATGAACAAACAATGAATCATGGAACACTGCACCAAAAACTAATGATGTAATATATGGTGATTAACATAACAATAAAAATAAAAAAAAAGAAGATGTGGTATATATATACAATGGAATATTATACAGCCATAAAAAAACCCAAAATCTTGCCATTTGCAACGATGTGGATGGAACTAGAGGGTATTATGCTGAGCGAAATAAGTCAATCAGAGAAAGACAAGTATCATATGATCTCACTGATATGAGGAATTTGAGAAGCAAGGCAGAGGATCATAGGGGAAGAGAGAGAAAAATGAAAAAGATGAAACCAGAGAGGGAGACAAACCATAAGAGACTCAATCTCGGGAAACAAACTAAGGGTTCCTGGAGTGGAGGGGGGTAGGAGGGATGGGGTCGCTGGGTGATGGGACACTGGGGAGGATATGTGCTATGGTGAGTGCTGTGAATCATGTGTAAGACTGATGAATCACAGACCTGTACCCCTGAAACAAATAATATATGTTAATAAAAACAAATAAAATGCATAGTAAAAAAAAAAAGAATGAGGGGCGCCTGGGTAGCTCAGTCCTTTAGTGTCTGCCTTTGGCTCAGGTCATGATCCTGGAGTCCCGGGATCGAGTCCCACATCGGGCTCCCTGCTCAGCGGGGAGTGTGCTTCTCCCTCTGATCCTCACCCTGCTTGTGCTCTCGCTCTCTCTCTCAAATAAATAATCTTTAAAAAAAAAAAAAAAAAGGATCAGCAACCTACAGTCCAGGGAGTGATTTTCAGTGACAGAGCCTAGCAAAACAACGTAGTCCCACTAGCAGCCCCTTCTTTGCTTGTTCCTTATCCTAACACCTACTCTTTTTGTTCTGCTGCCTAGTCATTTATATGTTAGCTATTGATGAAGACTTGAGTTGTGATCACCCCTAGAGACATCTGCAATTTGGAAAAAATTCATAAAAATGGAAAAGTCCCCCCAAATAGGGCTATAATGATTGTGGCTATACTATTTTATTTTCTGTTTGGTGGCTAAACTTTTAAAAGTAATTTATTTCATGAGATCTTCCCTGTTTTCTTTTTACAGGTTCTATACAAAATAGGATACCTCCCCTTCTAAACTTACCATTAAAACCTCTCTCTAACCTCTTGTTCTGCACTATTCAATGTTTATGCTGCCCAAAAAGAAGGAAGCTTCTTGAATACAGAAGGGGAGAATATGTATTTTAGCCTGTAATCACCTTCATAACATCTAGCATAATGACAAGCACAGGGTAGGAACTAAAACACTTACTACTATATACAAATTATCACTTCATAATCCAACAATCAGAAAAATACTTGAATAAGACATTTAAAAAGCCAAGACTCTAGTCTTTAGCCGATATTTAAAGTAAAAAAAGCTCTTAATTTGTGTTATATTAACAAACAGGAAAAATTCAAATAATATTTTGCTGTAATGATTATTTTTCCAAGTAAACATACATGCCGTGTTGCAGATGATACAATGACAGTTTCTCACTCACAAGGAATCTGTAATCTAACAGGAATAAAAGATGACTGCCTGGAGGGGCATTCCTCCTTTTAGAAGACGTCTCTATGATATAATTCTACAGTGTAAACAAAGCAATTATTTTACATTATTCATTATAATTATAGGACTTTAAGAGATAGAAAGAAGTTCCTGAAGCATCATTTCTTCTTCCAACACTCAGTCTCTAGAATTCAAACTAGTTTTGGTACTCAAATTTTTACTGAGTCAACAGGTTTAGAAATAATTTTAAAAAATTTAAACCAGCATACTTTTCTTAACTTTCTTTTTTCCTCCCAGAATATTCTCACTATAAAACTAAGTCTACTTAATTTTCAACTCAGCACAAACTTATTTTTCCACTATTTCCAACCATAAAATTATTGTCTTTATCTCAGAAGTTCAGATCAGGACCAAACTCAGAATATAAATGGACGGGTAAGTCTTCTGGAGCATACTTTCTGATACCAGGAAGCTGGGGAAATTTTCACTTCTCTTATTTGAGGCATGAAAGAAGAGAGAAGATACCCTTTAAAATTCTAACTTACATTTTTTACATCAGCCCTCACTCTTCAAAAGTAAAAATAATAGGCCAGAATCATGGAAATTATGTACCAACCTAGAGAAGTATCTTGGAAAACTAACAAAAGGGGTACTTAATCATAAAGGAATAAAATGAAAAAAAAATTGTTGACTCACAAAGTGTTTTGAGTAGTGACAAAAACAAATTTAAAGAAAAAGAAGGGTATCATATAAAAAGATGCAGAGGCAATTTTAGAATGTAATTGTATTGGGAACATCTTTATTTTTTTAAAGCAAGAAAGAGCCCTCAGAGGAAACAACTAAACAGCAATACTCATTTAAGTCAAAACAACTTTCTAAATAGTATATATACTTAGAAATGCTGTAAATTCTAGGGTAGAAATATAAAAAACAGAATATCCAAGTAGTAATGAATTTGACCACTTTCATAAAGTCATTATTGAAAAGGGAAGTTAGAGCATTTGTTCTTAAATGAGGAAATTATGCTTTCAAAAAAAAAAACAGCTACATTTCTTCTCACAAATAAAAGACTGGCTTTAACAAATTACTGATAATAAAATAGGTCCCACATTTTATTCATTTCCTTAGCATTTTAAATAAATTTACTGATATACTATGAGAAATATTTGTGTTTAAGCATCTATGATTGCCTGCGTGGTGCAGTCAGTTAAGCGTCCAACTTTTGGTTTCAGCTTGGGTCCTGATCTCAGGATCATGAGATCGAGGTTTGCATCGGGAGTCTGCTAAGTTTCTCTCTCCCTCTCCATTTGCCCTTCCCCACTTCACGCTCTTTCTCTCTCATATAAATAAATTCTTGAAATCTTAACAAAAAAAAAAAAGAAAAAGAAAAAAGCACCATTTCCTCTAATCTGTCCACACGACCACAAGGTAAATGAAGCAAAGATCACCAAATCACAACACTTGGACACAACCATATGCTACAGCTCTGCCTAGTATGTTAACCCAAAGGAAATCCTTTAATTTAATCTATATCATTACCTTATATTAAACCTTTTTCAGTTTATATCAAAGGACTCAGACAATCATTTCCTCAAGTGTAATTTCTAGGTACCATATATTCTTCAAGTGGTCACTACATACTAGGTACTAAGTTAAACCCACTGGGTTTCACAAAAAAATAAATAAAGAGCAGTATTTAGCTGAGGAGTACTTGAACCCTTTGGAAAATTTCAAATTCAGATAGCACACTTTTGCATTAATGATATGGGATTCATACCAATTTAGTGACCGGTATGTTACTGACCTATAGGAACTGTTCCTATAGCTCACATTTAAAAAAAAAATCTATTTTGAAATATAGTTGGCTTTATCTATATTTGTTCCTATCTTTTTCATTTTTTTGGAAAAAAATTATTAAATAGACAAAGGGAGGCCCCATGTCCTTACCAATCCCATTCCCCACTTGCTCTGCAAAGGTAACTTCCATTATGTAACTTAGTGTTTATTGTCCCTATGCATGTCCCTTATACAGTTAATTATACTTTAAAAGGTTTTTTTTGCAGAGAATTAAAAATTATGTGAAAGGCATCAAAATCTACATATTCTTCTGGAACTTTTTCTTGCTCAACATTATGCTTTTTAGTTTTACCCATGTCAATGTTAATTCATGTCATTCTAGCTTTTTTTTTTTGTTTTTATAATAAACATTTTAGAACACATCAAAGAAGTGCAATAAACTCCATTAACCCATCATGTAACTTCAAGATTCCATCCATTCTTCCCCTCCAATATTTTTTGATATAGTATTTTAAATCCCAGATCTATCATTTTACCCTATAAAATTTATTTTAACTGCTGAATAGTCCCATTATATGAAACAGTCTTCTGTTGTTAAATATTAAAGTTGTTTTACATAGTAAGAATTTTTTCCAATTTGACAACCTATTATTAGAGGAGTCTAATTCACTCATATACATATTATGGCTTTGGTATATTTGAACTTACTTCTTCCAGCTTACTTTGAGCTTTCTGACTACCATTCTTTTTTTCTCTATTTCCTCCTCTCTCTCCTATCAGTAAATTTTAATATCCTCTTTTCTTTTTCCTTATTTAAAAGACTTAGACTTCTATTCTTTTAGAAGTTATGCTTAATGTACCTACATGATTATTACTAACTCTGACATGCCATTAATTTATAAAGTACACCATATTATCTTGTGTACCATTAAAATAGAAAAATGCTATCATCTAAAGCATAAAATGCTTTCTTATCACTTAAAATTCTAATTTTATACTTTAAAAGAGAGACTTACTTAGAAGTAAATTTTTATTCTATTACCACCCCATGTGATACAGAATAAAAAGGAAAGCAAAATGAATTGTTTGACATACTCCTGTATCTTCCTCATATTCAGATTTGAACCTTCTCAATTACTTTCCAATTCAGAGACTGCTGAAGTCTGTTTTTTTCCCCACACAATATTATCCTCAACGTCATCAAGACCATTACTGATGTAGTACCTCTTAAAAATGCTCCATTATTATCTCCCAATTTTCTTCTAAACACCAGTGCTCACATTTTCTTGATCTTGCCAGAAGGTCTCAACAAAAGGTTTTCTGACAAAAACCAGAACAATTCCTTCCTCAAATTGTCTTAAGATGGTCTGTTAACTAAAACATCAAAGTGCTGCAGTTGTCTAATCGTGCTACCACATAGAATAACCAAGTTCACAAAGGCAATAAAAATACACACATAAACTACCTTACCAACAGTGATTATATGATATCATCAGCTGAAGATGCATTCTGATTTCAAAGATGTGAGAAAACAAGAAATACCTGGTAGCTTTCAATATTCTCTTTTTCTATGGAGTCTAGGTCTGAATTTATCTTTATGTAACCTGCTTAATACCAAGAATGTTCTAACTGGGGACTCTTTTTTTTTTTTTAATACTTATATATACACACATTTTTTTAAAGTTTTTTGTTAATTCCAGTTAACATACAGTGTTGTATTAATCTGTGGACTACTGAATTTCCTCAGGTCTAAAAAATCCTGAGCTATTAACTCTTTAAATACTACTAGACCACCATTCTCTCCATTTTCTTCTGGAATTCACATTAGATGAATGTCGGTAACCTTTATTTTATTTATTTGTTATTTTTTTTAAGATTTTATTTATTTGAAAAAAAAGATTTTATTTATTTGAGAGAGAGAATGAGAGGGCACACATGAGTGGGGGGGGGCAAAGGGAGAGGGAGAAGCAGACTCCCTCCTCAGCACAGAGCCCGACCCGGGGCTTGATCCTAGGGCCCTAAGACCATGACTTGAGCTGAAGACAGAGGTTTAACCAGCCACCCAGGCACCCCAGTAATCTTTATTTCTTTGTACTATGTTCTGGGTGAGTTCCCTCAGTACCATCTTCCAAATTCATTCTTTGACACATCAAGTCTAAAGTCTAAAGTTTGTCTTTGAGAGAGAGAGAGGGAGAGCACAGAGGGAGAAGCAGACTCCCCACTGAGCAGGGAGCCCAATGCAAGACTCGATCCCAGGACCCTGAGATCATGACCCGAGCCAAAGGCAGATGCTTAACCGACTGAGCCACCCAGGTTTGTATTTTCTATTACTTTTTTCTCAATAACCATATTTTTCATTTCCAAGTTTTCTAATTAGCTGTTTTCCTATCTAGATCTTATTCCATTATGCCTCTTTTAATTCCTTAATCCTCTTTACTAGTTTATATTCACTTATCTCTTTGCACATACTGAACACAAACTTTTTTGTTCATCTGTTTTATAAATGTATGTATTTTTTTAAAAGACTTTATTTATTTGACAGAGAGAGAGACACCGAGAGAGGGAACACAAGCAGTGGGAGTGGGAGAGGGAGAAGCAGGCCTCCCAGGGAACAGGGAGCCTAAGGCTGGGCTCGATCCCAGGACCCTGGGATCGTGGCCTGAGCTGAAGGTAGATGCTTAACGACTGAGCCACTCAGGCACCCCTGTTTTATGAATTTAAATTTTATGTGGAGTGAATTCTTTTTCCAATTGTTAAATTTATTGCTGTCCTAGTATTAGATTTCTTGGATGTACTCTAGAATTTTGGTTGTTCGCTCATTTCAAATGGGAGGTTTCTTGTTTTTTCCCCTTCTCCTCTTCTCTCTCCCTCCATCAGTGCTGTGGGACAGAGCCATAGAAAGCAATGTAAATGTTACCACCTAGCATTGTGTTATGTTCTACCCTTTGTGCTCACCCATCCCCACCTAGCAGTTTTCAGGGCATCTCCTGCCAGCCCTCAAAGTCCCCAATTTAGTATCAGTCTTATAAAAGTAGTTTTTAATTACTTCCCTGGAAGAATATTGGGGATAAAGCCAAAACAGTCATGAAATGGTTCCTTAGCTTGATCTGGTCCAAAATTGCGTCCATAAGCCCTCATCTTCCAATAAAGCTTTAGCCCTAGTCAGCAGCCCAAGATTATTTTCCCTACCAATATTGCTTCATGTAGTGAGTGGGACTCCTTGTGCTCTATCTCAGATGGGAAACACTTAGTCCCTTTTACCACACAAGAGCATAAATTCCACAACCTAACTTAGGACTTTGAGTCCAACAAAACCTGCAAAATCAATCTCTACACACCACTTTGAGTTTCTGTTCTGTTTCTGGTTCATGGAGATAATATTCTACTTTTTTGGGTCCTATGATTTTGTTCTGTTTTCCCTTCTTATACTTTATTCACAAATGCTGTGTCTGGAATGGTGTTTTAAAATAGTAAACTTATTGTGCCTTATCTTTTTCTCCCTCCCAATTATTATTTATTGCACAAACATTAAAGGAAATCAGTTATGCCAAAACCCATCAACTGTTTTGATTTTTCCATATTCTCTTCTAGTTTCTGTCCATGTATGTACACTTCTATAATTATATAATTGCTATAATACAGTTACAATTTGGTTTTCATTTTTTTATTGGATATTTCACATACTTTAGAAAGCTTTCAAAATTTTCACTCCCTATGGCGTGCTCCTAAATGAGATATAACACATCAAACAAGTGAATGGTTAATTTAAACTGTTTTGAAAGGGGGAAAAAAATCTACTTTCAAAAAAAACACGAGTGGAGGAAAGGACTGTGGTTTACCGCAATACTACATAAATGTCTTCAAAGTCGGCAATACATCACCCACAACACATCTTAGGTATCTTCAAGTATCTATGCCTTTCTAAATATACCAATCTTGACTAAAAAAAAATTTTACCTCACGTTAAACCTCACACCAAGTAGTATCTTATCAAGTACCTTACTATAAAAATAGCCTACAAATGTCAACGGCATAAAGAAATTATTTCATGTATTTGCTAATGTATTTACCATACACGACATATTCTGCAAACCTAGTTCTGTTTCACTTAGGTAAATCATGAACACTCAGAGGCACAGTGTCTTCAACTTTAATATGAGATTATTCCTGAGTGAGGATTAAATGCAGTCTTATGTTTGAAAGTGCTTTGAAACCACAGAGATATTATTTTTACTACAATTACCTTTTCTATTTCTCTTTGTGTAGCTCCTTCCTTTTTCAAACGTTCCTGTTCTACACACTTGGCATTGTAATTTTCCTTGGATTTCTGGAGGGCCTGAGTTATGCTTTGAATGGTTTGAACAGCTTCCAGAGTTCCTGCAACTTCTTCTTTAGTCTGTATGGTATGAAATGATTCATCAAAATGACTGAACTGTCATGCACTCAATATGTGATCAATCAATCCTTTCACAGGAAAAAACTGATACCTTTTTGTGAGCTTTTACTTGTTCTTCTCCATACTTCTGAACTTCCTTTATTAATTCTTGTAATTTTCTAACAAGATCCAAGTGACAGTTTGCTAATTTCTCTGTAGATGTTTTGAACACATCCCACACTGGTGCAAATGTTCTAAGGGAAAGGAAATATGGGAATTATTTAATAAAAAAAAAGGTTAAGGCTCAAAACAAAACCAACAGAAAAAATAATGTTATACTGAGCAATTTTAATTAGACAAAATAGGAAATTAAAGTAAATCACAAATAAAATGATTTTTCATTCTGACAGTGATTTTTCATTCTGACAGTGATTTTTTTACTCCTTGGTTAATTAAAATATTTTTGGACCTTAAGTACACAGAAATCAGTTAACTATTTATCACAGGTCTGGCCACGGGCCCTCTCTCTTAATTATGTCATACTATTTTCTGAGTTGATTTGGTTTTTTTTCACTTGTATCAGAAGCCTTTCTAATCATGGTCTATTGTTAAAAATTAACTTTTTACCAAATTTCAATTTTCAACTATGCAGGGCTCATTTAAAATGCTTCACCAGAAAATAAAAGTTCCTCTGAATTCAAACATGCAAAATCAAATGCACACATGATTTTATGAGTCCTCATCACTAATAATCATAAGAATTATTTTAACACTGTTACTTGAAATATTGGTTCAGATAATTTTATCTGTGCACTTTAACACTAAAACAGTCCCCTTTCCACTACATGGTACATGTGCATGACCTACTTTCCTACCATTTCTTCATAATACTGAGAATTTAGTATTTTCTGCAGGTTCAAGTATATCCAAGAATTACTAAATTATTATATCCTAGATAGTACTTAGGATGTCAATGGTTAGCTTAAAACAATCTAGTCAATAAGGAATGATCTAAAGATAATTTTATCCTACGTTTTCCTCAGGTACTACCTAAGATATTTTCAACATCACCTGTTTTGCTCCATGACCAGACCTCTACTAGAAAACAAACAGAAGCACAAGGCTAAAGGGCAGAGAAAGAAATTACTTACCCTAATATGTACTCTGTCCCAATCACTACATTTCCTATCCAGTAGGAATGCTAACTTGCAGTGATCATTTTAAGCAACAGTAAAGAATTTCAAAGAGGAAAGTTAAGATACTTAGAATAGGGCTGTTCTGATTAGATCTCACCTCACACTTTAAAATCTAAATCAGCATCAAATCTGGCAAGGAGTTAAATGGAACATTTTGAGAGCAAAAATAGGTAACTGAAAAGTATCCACTCACTACAGCACCAAAATACATGTACATCACTTCATGTAAACATGACAGTGTGGATTTCACAAAGCAGGAAGATGGAAGTGTCCCTTTACCAAAGGATTCTTTACATTGTAAAGGGGTTCAACATAAGACTTCTTTAAGTACAGGTTTCTTTAAGGAATGTCAAATATCATTACATTTTTAAAAGTTTAACATACAGAACTTTTTTGGGTTCAAGTAATACACATTAATGTATAATAAGCAGTAAGAAAGAAAACTGACCAATCTGAAGTTATGTTTAAGTGCAAAAAAATACAGAAAGAGGAAACTCAATTTCTTGAATAATATGCATCAGTAAAACATTAATATTTAAAATCTTTATAATCTTAACCAATGACACAACACGTAAAATATCATCCATTATTTATGAGAACCACGCATTTCAAAAACAGAAATGTTGTCAACATCTTTATTATCAGGAAATACAGGTGAAGTCAACCCATGTTTTTTCTATCTCCCACCTGATTAACTAAAAATAGGGTAGAATTTCTGTAATATAACCACAACCAAATAAGTACATTATGTTATATTTATGAACCATTATGTCTTCAACAAGAACTTAATATTCTCAAGAACTGTGCCTAAATCAATATTGAAAAAGAGTTTTTCAGAGAAATTAACTCACCCAAGTTGCGAATAATTGCTTGCAGATTTTGCTAGTTTTGTCATTGACCTGGAGTATGCTTCTTCTATTGTAGCTCTGTTAAATCAAATTTCCATAGGATAAGAGCTCTCAAACACATAGAAAAATTATCAAAATATAATTAAAACTGTTGAAACAAAAAACCCAAATTATATATTAAAAATAAGTAGGTATTGGGTGCCTGGTTAGCTCAGTCAGTAGATCATTCGACTCTGCATCTCGGGGTCATGAGTTCAAGCCCCAGGTTGGGTATACAGCTTACTTTAAAAAAAAAAGTAGGTATGTGGTCATGATACTCAGGTATCTTAGTCCCCTCAAACTCAGAATATCCAAACCAAACTTACTTCAAACTCTTCCCCAACCCCATGCCAACAAAAACCAGCTCTCTAATAAAAAGGAACTATTAACAGTAACTGTCTCTCATTGATGGAACTGTGACTTTTTTTTGCTCCTTTAACCTTCTGTGTGTCTTTTTAATATATCACAAGGGTGGTACTTTGATCATCTAAAAAAAGTTAATACAGGAAAAAAATTAATATCTCAATGGGATAAGTTTAACAGCCACAAAAAAGTGGTTCAATATCCAGCAGTAGTGAACTGATACAAAAACCTCCTGATGAGGAAAGCCACAAAAGCATGGAGAAAAGGGGCTAACTAAAAGGCATCAGAGAGCTCAGGAGGCAATTAAGAATGAGTAAGCCAAGATCTAAGAGAAGGATATCCAGAGAAGTAAATCAGATATGTTGGTTAGCTTTTCCCTGGTGGGCATCTAGAAGCAGGAGCTGAGACTAGGAAGAGGAGCAGAGCTTTTCACAGCCTCACAGGGTAAGGGAGACAAAACTAGATTCAGACTTACCAAAGATGGGAAGCATGGGAAATCCCATACCTTCAAGTTGAGACTCAATGAGTAAGGATAAACCTAAGTAGGCAAGCTCTCAAAGGAACTACCAACTGTACTTTTTCAAACCCTGATACTAGATCCTATATGGATGTCTTACATACATTCATAAAACCATCAAGCACATAAGCAAATAAGACAAACGAACAAAAACCAGGAAGAACAAATAAGCAATGTTCCAAATGCTGAGATTAGAAAGCTTAGATTTTATGAGTTTATGTATTGTCTTCAAGGAGACAGTACATAAATCAAGAATTTCAGGAGTGCCTGGGTGGGCTCAGTCAGTTAAGTGTCTGCCTTCGACTCAGGTCATGGTCCCAGCATCCTGGCATCAAGCCCCACATCAGGCTCCGTGCTCGGCAGGGAGCCTGCTTCTCACTCTCCCTCTGCCTGCCTGCCTGCCTACTTGTGAATTCTCTCTCTCTCTCTCTCTGTGTCAAACAAATAAATAAAAAATCTTAAAAAAAAAAAAAAGAATTTCAGGGGCACCTGCCTGGCTCAGTCACTAGAGCCTGTGACTCTTGATCTCAGGGTCCTGAGTTCAAGCCCTATCACAAAGCTGTAATCATCAAGACAGTATGGGACGGGCACAAAAACAGACACACAGAAGAATGGAACAGAATAGAGAGAGCTCAGAAATGGACCCTCAACTCTGTGGTCAACTAATCTTTGACAAAGCAGGAAAGATGTCCAAAGGAAAAAAGTCTCTTCAACAAATGGTGTTGGGAAAATTGGACAGCCACATGCAGAAGAATGAAACTGGACCTTTTCCTCACACCACACACAAAAATAAACCCAGAATGGATAAAAGACCTAAATGTGATGCAGGAATCCATCAAAATCCTTGAGGAGAGCACAGGCAGCAACATCTTCAACCTCAGCCGCAGCAACTTCTTGCTAGACACGTCCCCAAAGGCAAAGGAAACAAAGGCAAAAATGAACTACTGGGACTTCATCAAGATAAAAAGCTTTTGCACAGCACAAGAAACAGTCAACAAAACCAAAAGACAACCGACAGAATGGGAGAAGATATTTGCAAATGACATATCAGATAAAGGGCTAGTATCCAAAATCTATAAAGAACTTAGCAAAATCAAAATCAAGACCCAAAGAACAAATAATCCAATCAAGAAATGGGCAGAAGACATGAACAGACATTTCTGCAAAGAAGACATCCAAATGGCCAACAGACACATGAAAAAGTGCTCAACATCACCTGGCATCAGGGAAATCCAAATCAAAACCTCAATGAGATACCACCTCACACCAGACAGAATGGCTAAAATTAACAAGTCAGGAAATGACAGATGCTGGTGAGGATGCAGCGAAAAGTGAACCCTCCTACACTGTTGGTGGGAATGCAAGCTGGTGCAGCCACTCTGGAAAACAGTATGGAGGTTCTTCAAAACGCTGAAATTGCACTACTGGGTATTTACCCCAAAGATACAAATGTAGGGATCCGAAGGGGTACGTGCACCCTGATGTTTATAGCAGCAATGTCCACAATAACAAAACTGTGGAAAGAGCCAAGATGTCCATCGACAGATGAACAGATAAAGAAGATGTGGCATATATACACAACAGAATATTATGCAGCCATCAAAAAAAATGAAATCTTGCCATGTGCAACAACATGGATGGAACTAGAGGGTATTATGCCAAGTGAAAAAAGTCAATCAGAGAAAGACAAGTATCATATGATCTCACTGATATGTGGAATTTGAGAAGCAAAGCAGAGGATCATAGGGGAACAGAGGAAATAATGAAACAAGATAAAACCAGAGAGGGAGACAAACCATAAGAGACTCTTAATCTCAGGAAACAAACTGAGGGTTGCTGGAGTGGAGGGGGGTGGGAAGGATGAGGTGGCTGGATGATGGACACTGGGGAGGGTATGTGGTATGGTGAATTGTGTAAGACTGATGAATCACAAACGTGTACCCCTGAAACAAATAATACATTATATGTTTAAAATAAATAAATAAATAAATAAATAAATAAATAATTTTAAGAAAGAATTTCAGGGGCATCTGCCTGGCTCAGACACTAGAGCATGCAACTCCTGATCTCAGGGTCTTGGGTTCAAGACCTACATTGGGTGCAGAGCGTACATAAATCAACCAACCAACCAACCAATCAAGAATTTCAGTAGAGGGCGCCTGGGTGGCTCAGTTGGTTAAGCGACTGCCTTCGGCTCAGGTCATGATCCTGGAGTCCCGGGATCGAGTACCGCATCGGGCTCCCTGCTCGGCAGGGAGTCTGCTTCTCCCTCTGACCCTCTTCCCTCTCGTGCTTTCTATCTCTCATTCTCTCTCTCTCAAATAAATACATAAAAAAATCTTAATAAAAAAAAAAAGAATTTCAGTAGAGAAATGGAAATCCTTTTTTAAAAGTGAAGGAAATCATAGCAAATTTGGAAAAAAAGATAAAAACTCTGTATGTGAAAAATACAGTATCAAAAATTAGTATCTCAACCCATGAGGTTAAACAGAAGATTCAATACACTACAGTGAGAATCAGTAAACCAGAAGAGAAGTGAGAAGACTTTATCCTGGTATAAAGCTCAGAGAGACAAAAGAATGGAAAACAGAGAAGAGAAATGGAAGAATGGGAAAGAGAGAAAGGACAAAGTAAAAAAAAAAAAAAAAAAAAAAATCTAATGTGTAAAGGGAAAAAAATAGGCAAGAATTATTTCCAGAGATAATGACAATTTTCCAAAACTGACAAAAGATACCAAACCACAGATCCAAACAGCCCAACAAACCCTAAGAGTATAAAATAAAAATAATTCTTTATTTCATCACCTAGCAAAACTATGTCTATCTATACCCAGGTGATATATGTTTATACCTAGGTGAAAACTGCTGAAAGACTAAAAGAAAATCTTAAAAGCAGCTAAACCCTTCACATCACCAAATGTTACCTTTAAAGAAGCTATAATTACTGATACCTAACATCTCAACAATAGATACTGAAATGATCTTGAATTAAAAAAAAAAAAAATCCTGTGGGCACCTGGGTGTCTCAGTCAGTTAAGCATCTGCCTTTGGCCCAGGTCATGACCCCAGGGTCCTGGGACTGAGTCCTACATCGGGCTCTCCGCTCAGCAAAGGAATCTGCTTCTCCCTCTCCCTCTGCCCCTCCTGCCTGCTCATGCGTGTGCTCTCTCTCTCATATTTCTAAAATAAATAAATAGATAAATAAATAAAAATCCAGTGAAATGTAAAACTGTGCAACTTCTAGAAAATAATAACAATAGAGAAAACCCAGAAGACCCTGGATATAGTGATGTCTTTTACAACAAAGATAATAAGATCTATGACAGAAATCAAGAAGCTGGGCTTCATTAAAATTAAAAATTTCTGCTCTGTGAAACACAATGTCAAGAAAATGAGACGTCAGAGACTGGGAGAAACTATCTGCAAAAGACAAATCTAAAAAAAAAATGCTATCTCAAATATACATAGAACTCTTAGAACACCACAATAAGACAAGATTAAAAACGGGCCAACGACCTTGACATCTCACCAAAATAGATATAAAGGTGGCAAATAAGCATATGAAAAGATGCTACACATCATGTATCATCAAGAAAAGTAAATTAAAACAAGATACGACTACATACCTATTAGAAGGACCAAAGTCTGAACCACTGAGAAAACCGAATACTAGCAAGGATGTGGAGCAAAGGAATTCTCATTCACTGCTGGTAGAAATGCAAATGATAGAGCCACTTTGGCAGACAGTCTGGCAGTTACTTACAAAACTAAACATACTCTTACCATATAATCCAGCAATGGAATTCCCTGTTATCAATGGAGTTGGAAACATGTCCACACAAAAACCCACACACAGATGCTTATAGCACCTTTATTCATTACTGCCAAAACTTGGAAGCAACCAAGATATCTTTCAGTAGGTAAATGGAGAAACTACGGTACATCCAGACAATGGAATATTATTCAGTACTAAAAAGAAATGAAGGGCGTCTGGGTGGCTCAGTCCTTAAGCATCTGCCTTCGGCTCAGGTCATGATCCCAGAGTCCTGGGATCGAGCCCCACGTCGGTCTCCCTGCTCAGTGGGAGGCCTTCTTCTCCCTCTCCCACTCCCCCTGCTTGTGTTCCCTCTCTCACTGTGTCTCTCTCTGTCAAATAAATAAATAAAATCTTTAGAAAAAAAATTTTTTTAAATAATAAACAAATAAATGAAAAGAAATGAGCCACCAAGGCATGAAAAGACATTAAGGCACTTTAAATGCATATTCCTAAGTGAAAGAAGCCAATCGATTTCAACCATATGACATCTGGAAGAGATAAAACTATGAAGAGTGAAAAAGAGCACAAAGAATTCCTAAGACAGTGAAAATACTCTACATAATACTGTAATGATGGATACATGCCATTATCATTTGTCCAACCTGTATAATGTACAATACCAAGGGTGAACCCCAAGGCAAAACAATGCACTTCGGGTGATTATAATGTGTCAGGGTAGGTTCATCCATGGTAAAAAATGTACCATATTCTAGGGGGGTGAGGATACGGACAAAATAGGTGAAGGGGATTAAGATATAAACTTACAGTTATAGTAAATAACTTATGTGTATGAAAAGTACAGCACTGGTAACAGGGTCAACAATATTGGAATAATTTTGTATGGTGACAGAACATAACCACACTTAGAGTGGTGAGCTTTTCCTAATGCACAGAATTGTCAATTCACTACACTGTATGCCTGAAACTAAGACAAATTTGTATGTCAACTATACTTCAATTAAAATTTTTTTAATCTTTTAAGAGTTTGTTAAATTGTTTTTTATTTGACAGAGAGAGAGAGTACAAGCAGTGGGAGCAGCAGGCAGAGGGAGAGGGAGAAGCAAGTTCCCCACTCAGGAGGGAGCCCGATGCGGGGCTCAATCCCAGGACCCAAGGATCACGATCTGAGCCAAAGGCAGACACTTAACTGTCTGAGCCACCCAGACACCACAATTAAAATTTTTTTAAATAAAAATTTTAAAAATTAAGAAATTAAAAGAAATGTTTTAAATATACCATTCTGGTGGAGGATGTTGATAATGGGGGAGGCTATGCATGTGTAGGGGCAAGGGGCAAATGGGAAATCTCCACATCTTCCTCTCAATTTTGTTGTAAACCTAGGATAACCACTACAAGAGAAGTAGAAGAGGGTATTACTTCTAAGCTAATAGAAGTAAAGAGAATTAAAAAAAAAAAGGCCAAAAAGCAAGAAAGAAGAGGAAAAAAATACAATATAAGTAGGACAAATAAATGACAAATACTAAAATAGCATTGTTTGGCAACCTACACTTCCATTGGCCAAATATGGCCCATTTTTGTTCTCATAAATAAAATTTTTATTAGAGCACAGCCAAGCTCATTTATTTTATATGTTGGCTATGGCTATTTTTGTGCTAAAACAGCAGAGATGAATAGCTGCAACAGAGATAAGATGCACACAAAGCCTAAAATATTTACTTCCTGGACCTTTACACAAACGTCTCACAACCTCTGAGACAAGAAATTTGAACCCAAATATACCTACAATTATACTGTATGTAATAGGCTAAATTCTCCAATTAAAGGAAAAATGCCTTTAAAAATAACAAACACACTACACCACACAGACACAGCAAAGAAAAGAATACATATACCATGCAAAAACTTACCAAAAGCACATGGAAGTTATTAGAGAAATCCTTTCTGGAGAAATAAAGGAACTAAAATCTAACCAAGTCAAATCAAAAAGGCTATTAATGAGGTGCAATAAAAAATGGGGGCTCTGCTAGGATAAATGAGGCAGAAGAGAGAATTAGCGATATAGAAGACCAAATGATGGAAAATAAAGAAGCTGAGAAAGAGAGAGATAAACAACTACTGGATCACAAGGGCAGAATTCGAGAGCTAAGTGATACCATAAGACAAAACAACATTACAATAATTGGGATCCCAGAAGAAGAAGAAAGAGAGAGAGGGGCAGAAGGTACATTGGAGCAAATTATACCAGAGAACTTCCCGAATTTGGGGCAGGAAACAGGCATCAAAATCCAGGAGGCACGGAGAACCCCTCTCAAAAATCAATAAAAATAGGTCAATACTCATACATCTAATAGTAAAACTCAAAAGATCAACAAGACAAAGAGAAAATCCTGAAAGCAGCTCAGGAGAAGAAATATGTAACCTACAATGATAGAAACATTAGATTGGCAACAGACCTATCCACAGAGACCTGGAAGGCCAGAAAGGACTGGCATGATATATTCAGAGCACTAAATGAGAAAAATATGCAGCCAAGAATACTATATTCAGCTAGGCTGTCATTGAAAATAGAAGGAGAGATAAAAAGCTTCCAGGACAAACAAAAACTAAAGGAATTTGCAAACACGAAACCAGCCCTGCAAGAAATATTGAAAGGGGTCCTCTAAGCAAAGGGAGAGCCTAAAACCAACACAGACCAGAAAGGAACACAGACAATATACAGTAACAGTCACCTTACAGGCAATACAATGGCACTAAATTCATATCTTTCAGTAGTTACCTTGAATGTAAATGGGCTAAATGCCCCAATCAAAAGACACAGGCTATCAGATTGGGTTAAAAAACAAGACCCATCAATATGCATCTGCAAGAGACTCATTTTAGACCCAAAGACACCCCCAGATTGAAAGTGAGGGGGTGGAAAACCATTTACCATGCTAATGGACACCAAAAGAAAGCTGGGGTGGCAATCCTTATATCAGACAAATGAGATTTTAAACCAAAGACTGTAATAAGAGATGAGGAAGGACACTATATCCTACTTAAAGGGTCTATCCAACAAGAAGATCTAACAATTGTAAATATCTATGCCCCTAACATGGGAGCAGCCACTTATATAAGCCAATTAATAACAAAAGCAAAGAAACACATTGACAACAATACAATAATAGTGGGGACTTTAACAGCCCCCTCACTGAAATGGACAGATCATCTAAGCAAAAGATCAACAAGGAAATAAAGACTTTAAATGACACACTGGACCAAATAGACTTTGCAGACATATTCAGAACATTCCATCCCAAAGCAACAGAATACACTTTCTTCTCTAGTGCCCATGGAACATTCTCCAGAATTGATCACATCCTAGGTCACAAATCAGGACTCAACTGGCACCAAAAGATTGGAATCATTCCCTGCATATTTTCAGACCACAATGCTTTGAAACTAGAACTCAATCACAAGAGGAAAGTCGGAAAGAACTCAAATACCTGGAGGCTAAAGAGCATCCTACTAAAGAATGAATGGGTCCAACCAGGAAATTAAAGAAGAACTCAAAAAATTCATGGAAACCAATGAAAATGAAAACAAAACTGTCCAAAATCTTTGGGATACAGCAAAGGCAGTCCTAAGAGGAAAGTATATAGCAATACAAGCCTTTCTCAAGAAACAAGAAAGGTCTCAAATACACAACCTAACCCTACACCTAAAGGAGCTGGAGCAAAAACAGCAAATAAAACCTAAACCCAACAGGAGAAGAGAAATCATAAAGATCAGAGCAGAAATCAATGAACTAGAAACCAAAAGAACAGTAGAACAGATCAATGAAACTAGGAACTGGTTCTTTGAAAGAATTAACAAGATTGATAAACCCCTGGCCGGACTTATCAAAAAGAAAAGAGAAATGACCCAAATCAACAAAATCATGAATGAAAGAGGAGAGATCACAACCGACACCAAAGAAATACAAACAATTATAAGAACATATTATGAGCAACTCTATGCCAGCAATTTAGATAATCTGGAAGAAATGGATGCATTCCTAGAGATGTATCAACTAACAAAACTGAACCAGGAAGAAATAGAAAACCTGAACAGACCTATAACCACTAAGGAAATTGAAGTGGTAATCAAAAATCTCCCAACAAACGAAAGCCCAGGGCCAGATGGCTTCCCAGGGGAATTCTACCAAACATTTAAAGAAGAATTAATACCTACCCTTCTGAAACTGTTCCAAAAAATAGAAATGGAAGGAAAACGTCCAAGCTCATTTTATGAGGCCACCATTACCTTGATCCCCAAACCAGACAAAAGACCCCCATCAAAAAGGAGAACTACAGACCAATATCCTCGATGAACATGGATGCAAAAATTCTCACCAAAATCTTAGCCAATAGGATCCAGCAGTACATTAAAAGGATTATTCACCACGACCAAGTGGGATTTATCCCTGGGCTGCAAGGTTGGTTCAACATCCGCAAATCAATCAACATGATACAATACATTAACAAAAGAAAGAACAAGAACCATATGATCCTCTCAATAGATGCAGAAAAAGCACCTGACAAAGTACAGCCTCCTTTCTTGATCAAAACTCTTCAGAGAACAGGGATACTGGGTACATACCTCAACATCATAAAAGCCATCTATGAAAAACCCACAGTGAATATCATTCTCAATGGAGAAAACCTGAGAGCTTTCCCCCTAAGGTCAGGAACACGGCAGGGATGTCCACCATCACCACTGCTATTCAACATAGTATTAGAAGTCCTAGCCACAGCAATCAGACAACAAAAAGAAATCAAAGGCATCCAAATCGGCAAAGAAGAAGTCAAACTCTCCCTCTCTGCAGATGATACTTTATGTGGAAAACCCAGAAGACTCCACCCCAAAACTGCTAGAACTCATACAGGAATTCAGTAAAGTGGCAGGACATAAAATCAATGCACAGAAATCAGTGGCATTCCTATACAACAACAAGACAGAGAAGAAAGAGAAATTAAGGAGTCGACCCCATTTGCAATGGCATCCAAAACCATAAGATACCTAGGAATAAATCTAACCAAAGAGGCAAAGAATCTGTACTCAGAAAACTATAAAACACTCATGAAAGAAACTGAGAAAGACACAAAGAAATGGAAAAACGTTCCATGCTCATGGATTGGGAGAACCAACACTGTGAAGATGTCAATGCTGCCTAGAGCAATCTACACATTCAATGCAATCCCCATCCAAATACCATCCACTTTTTTCAAAGAAATGGAACAAAGAATCCTAAAATTTGTATGGAATCAGAAAAGACCCCGAAAAGCCAGAGGAATGTTGAAAAAAAAAAAAGCAAAGTTGGTGGCATCACAATTCTGGACTTCAAGCTCTATTACAAAGCTGTCATCATCAAGACAGTATGGTACTGGCACAAAAAGAGACACAAAGATCAATGGAACAGAACAGAGAGCCCAGAAATGGACCCTCAACTCTATGGTCCACTAATCTTCGACAAAGCAGGAAAGAATGTCCAATGGAAAAAAGACAGTCTCTTCAACAAATGGTGTTGGGAAAATTGGACAGCCACATGCAGAAGAATGAAACGACCACTTCCTTACACCACACACAAAAATAGACTCCAAATGGTTGAAAGACCTAAATGTGAGACAGGAGACCATCAAAATCCTAAAGGAGAGCACAGGCAGCAACCTTTTCGACCTCAGCCGCAGCAACTTCTTCCTAGAAACATCGCCAAAGGCAAGGGAAGAGAGGGCAAAAATGAACTATTGGGACTTCATCAAGATAAAAAGCTTTTGCAGAGCAAAAGAAAGAGTCCACAAAACCAAAAGACAACCAACAGAATGGGAGAAGATATTTGCAAATGACATATCAGATAAAGGGCTAGTATCCAAAATCTATAAAGAACTTCTCAAACTCAACACCCAAAGAACAAATGATCCAATCAAGAAATGGGCAGAAGACATGAACAGACATTTTTCCAAAGAAGACATCCAAATGGCCAACAGACACATGAAAAAGCGCTCAACATCACTCAGCATCAGGGAAATCCAAATCAAAACCTCAATGAGAAACCACCTCACACCAGTCAGAATGGCTAAAATTAACAAGTCAGGAAACGACAGATGTTGGCAGGGATGCAGAGAAAGGGGAACCCTCCTACACTGTTGGTGGGAATGCAAGCCGGTGCAACCACTCTGGAAAACAGTATGGAGGTTCTTCAAAAAGTTGAAAATAGAGCTACCATACAATCCAGCAATTGCACTACTGGGTATTTACCCCAAAGATACAAATGTAGGGATCCGAAAGGGTACGTGCAACCCCGATGCTTACAGCAGCAATGTCCACAATAACGAAACTGTGGAAAGAGCCAAGATGTCTATCGACAGATGAATGGATAAAGAAGATGTGGTATATATACACAACAAAATATTATGCAGCCATCAAAAGGAATGAAATCTTGCCATGTGCAACAACGTGGATCGAACTGGACGGTGTTATGCTGAGCGAAATAAGTCAATCAGAGAAAGACATGTATCATATGACCTCACTGATATGAGGAATTCTTAATCTCAGGAAACAAACTGAGGGTTGCTGAAGTGGTGGGGGGTGGGAAGGATGGGGCGGCTGGGTGATAGACATTGGGGAGGGTATGTGCTATGGTGAGCATTGTGAATTGTGCAAGACTGTTGAATCACAGATTTGTACCTCTGAAACAAATAATACATTATATGTTGAAAAAAAAAAAAAAGAAGAAGAAGATAGCAGGAGGGGAAGAATGAAGGCGGGGGAATCAGAGGGCGAGACGAACCATGAGAGACGATGGACTCTGAAAAACAAACTGAGGGTTCTAGAGGGGAGGGGGGTGGGAGGATGGGTTAGCGTGGTGATGGGTATTAAAGAGGGCACGTTCTGCATGGAGCACTGGGTGTTATACACAAACAATGAATCATGGAACACTACATCAGAAACTAATGATGTACTGTATGGTGATTAACATAACATAAAAAAAAAAAAACCTTACCAAAAGCAAACTGATGACACTTTAATAAAAACAAAGTAGACTTTAAGGCAAAAAACAATGCCAGAGATATAAAGGACACTTCACAATGATAAAAAGTTCAATTCACCTGAAGACGTATTAGTTCTAAAGTTGTATCCACCCAGAACACCTAAAGACATTTTCCCAAAGAAGACATACAGATGGCCAACAGACACATGAAAAGGTGCTCAATATCATTAATCATCAGGGAAATGCAAGTCAAAACCACAATGAGATATCACCTCACACCAGTTAGAATAGCTAGTATCAAAAAAGATAAGGAGTAACAAGTGTTGGCAAGGATGTGGAGAAAAGGGAACCATCACGCAGTGTTGGTGGGGATGTAAATTCATGCAGCCCCTGTGGAAAATATTACAGAGGTTCCTCAAAGAAATTAAAAATAAAAATACCATATAATCCAGTGATTCCACTACTGGGTATTTACCCAAAGAAAACAAAAACACTAATTCGAAAAGACATATGCATCACTGTGTTTACTGCGGCACCATTTACAACAGCCAAGATATAGAAGCAACCTAAGTGTCCACTCTTAGATGAATGGATAAAAAAATTTTGGGATGGATGGATGGACAGACAGACATTACTCAGCCAGCCATAAAAAAGAATGAGATCTTGCCATTTGCAACAACATGGATGGACCTAGAGGGATTACAGTAGGTGAACTGTCTGACAAATACCATATGGTTTCACTTATATGTGGAATCTAAAAAACAAAACAAATGATCAAACAAACAAAAAGAGCATAAACAGACCTAAAGATACAGAGAACATACTGGTGGTTGCCAGAAGGAAGGTAACAAGAGGGATGAGGGGGAATGGGCAATATGGGTGAAGGGGAGCAAGAGATATAGGCTTCCATTTATGGCATGAATAAGTCATGGGGATGAAAGGTACAGCAGAGGAAATACAGTCAAAAGTACTATAATAGCACTGTATGGTACTAGATGGTAGCTACACTTGTGGTGAGCATAGCATAAAGTATACAGTTATCGAATCACTATGTTGTAGACCTGAAACTAATGTTAACATTGTGTGTCAACTACACCTCAATTAAAAAAAAGAATGTGTAGCCACCTACTAATATGGCTTCGAATATATAAAAGCAAAAATTGACAGAACTACATGGATAAACAGAAAAATCACAATCAAAATGAGAGATTTTCAATGTAACTCTCTTAGGAAATGATAAAATGAACAGGATAAAAAAACAAAAACCAGTGGGTATATATTAGAATTGAACAAAAGAACACACAAACTTAAATACATATAGACAACAAATGCAAAACACAGACTTTTCAGGTACATGCAGATATTTACCAAAATTCATTCTATCCTGGTCCATAATCCAAGCGTCAACATATTTCAAAATGCTGAAATCATACAGAGTATGTTCTCTAACTACATGTAATTAAGATTAGCAAAAATATACCTTTAAAAATCAACACATATTTGGAAATTTAAAAATATATTTCTAAATAATCCAGGGAGGCAAGAAAAAAAAGCACAAGGAAACTGAGACTATCTTTAAACTAAATATAATGAAAATTCTATTACTCAAAACTAGTGAGGCACAATAAAGCAATGCTTGAGGGAAATTTTCAGACTTAAATGAATATATCAGAAATGAAAAAAGGTTGGGGCACCTGGCTGGCTCAGTTGGTGGAGCATGCAACTCTTGATCTTGGGGTTCTGAGTTTGAGCCCCACCTTGGGTACAGAAATTACTTAAAAAAATATTTAAAAAAAAATAAAGAAATGAAAAAAGGTTGAAAATCATTGTCAAACATCCATCTTACAGTTAGAAAAGGAACAGCAAATTGAACACAAAGTCAAAGGAAATAAGGAACAGAAACTTAATGAAATAGAAAATAAATATACAAAAAGGATCAGCAAAGCCAAAGTTGCTTTTTTATAAAAACTATTAAAACCAACAAGTGACAAATGAGACTGATCATAAAATATAGAGAAGGCATAAATAACCGTCAGGAATGGAAAGGGGACATCTAATCCAGATCCAGCAGGCATTTAAAAAGTTCTAAAAGGGGGCGCCCAGCTGGCTCAGTGAGTAGAACATGCAACTCTTGATCTCAGGGTCATGAGTTCAAAACCCACACTGGGCATGGAGCTTATTTAAAAATGAAAAAAAAAAATTGAAACTGTAGATGAAATTTTAAAATTCCTTGAAAGTATAACTTATCAGGGTACCTGGCTGGCTCGGTCAGTTGAGTGGCAGACTTTTGATTGTGACTCAGGTCATGGTCTCAGGATTATGGGATCAAGCCAGTCCTCCACCCCCATACTCAGCAGGAAGTCCACTTCTCTCCCTCTCCCTGTGTCCCTCCCCCCAACTCACACATGCGTGAGCTTTCTCTAAAATAAGTAAATAAATCTTTAAAAATATATATATATATAAAATTTATCAAACTCACTGAAGAACTGGAATATCTGAATAGTCCTTTAACTACTGAAGAAATTAAGTATATAATTTGAAACCTTCCTATAAAGATGATTTCAAGCCCAGATGGATCTACTAGTAAAATCTATGAAACACATAAAGAAGAAACTATAATATTCCACAAATTTTTTCAGAGAATAAAAAAATGAGGTATACTCATTTTATAAGGCTAACTAATCTTGATACCAAAACCTAAGGACAGTTAGATAAAGGAATTTTTCAGGCCAATCTCGATCACAAATATAGATGCTAAAATCCTAAATAAAATAGCAAACTGACCCGCCAATATGTAAAAGTGATAACATATCTCCACCAAGTTGGGTTTATATCAGAAATGGAAAGTTAGTCTAACATTCAAAATTCAAAGTAATTCAGATTTTAACAAGGCAGGGAAAAAAGAAAGAAAAACATCTCAATAGATACAGGCAATGTATCTGACCAAATTCAATATCCATTCATAATTTTAAAAAAAGAAAAGAGAAACATTACAAAACAAGTATATAAAAGGAAATTTCCATGATTTGATTAACAGTAAGGAAAAAACTTGAATAAATATATCATATTTAAGAGTGAAAGGTGAGGGGTGCCTGGGTGGCTCAGTTGGTTAAGCGTTTGATTCTTGATCTCAGCTGAGGTCTTGATCTCAGGGTCGTGAGTTCAAGCCCCGCACTGGGCTCCACGCAAGAGTGAAATAAATGTGAGACTAAGAACAAGACAAGATGCCTGCCATCACCATTTCTATTTAGCATTATACCTGAAGTATTTATTAGCCAGTATGGTAAGTCAAGAAAAATAAAGGTATAAGGACTGGAAAATGAGATATAAAATTTGTACAAGATGACTGCACACACAGAAAATCCAAAACAATCTACAGATAAATTATCAGAATAAGCAAGGACTAACAGGTTGCTGGACACAAAGTCAATATATAAAAATCAAGTGGATTTATATATAAATCTGTAATACCTTACCGACAAACTGCTTTCACCCAAAATATATGGAGTTCCTTCAATTTGTTCTTTAAACAGGGGGAAAAACAAACATAAAAAAAACCCAGGAGATGAACAGGGGGGCGCCTGGGTGGCTCAGTCGGTTGAACGTCCCACTCTTGGTTTCGGCTAAGGTCCTGATCTCCTGGGTCATGGGATCAAGCCCCACATTGGGCTCCAGGCTCAGCAGGGAGTTGGCTTGAGGAGTCTATCCCTCTGTCCTTTCCCCCACAAGCACGTGTATGTGCACTCTCTCTGTCTCTCAAATAAATAGTTTATAGAAAAAGAGATGAACAGGTACTTTATAAAAGTAAAAATGCAAATGACCAATAAACACGTGAAAGGATGCTCAAGTTCATCATCCAACAGGAAAATGCAAATTAAAACCACAATGAGATACAGGTATCCCTCACCATCTAAAAGTACAGCCTTCTGGGGCGCCTGGGTGGCTCAGTTGGTCAAACGTCTGCCTTTGGCTCAGGTCATGATCCTGGAGTCCAGGGATCAAGCCCCACATCGGGCTCCCTGCTCAGCGGGAAGTCTGCTTCTCCCTCTGACTCTCCCCCCTCTCGTACTCTCTCTCCACTCTCTCTATCAAATATATAAATAAAATCTTTAATAAGTAAATAAACAAAATAAATAAAAGTACAGCCTTCCTACGAAATCTTTCATAAGCCAAAATGGCATAAAGCAAAGAAGCAATTACCACTAATTTACATGGAAAAACTTTTGAGCTTTAACAGACCCAAAAAATTACCCCTCTTAGGCTTTTCTGATACCGTAGGGCACATCTTGCTAACAGATGCACAAAATACACTGAGCTAAGGCACAGATGCTCACAGACACAGTTCAAAACTATGGCGGCTTGATACTGAGATGCTGAGCATAGTTCCCAGGGAAGGAGCTTGGCAGCGCCACTCTCCCTGTGCACACTGCCCCCATAAGGGCTCACTGCAAAACTAATGCCAAATGCTATTTTCTCATTTTGCTATTTTTTGCAAAAGCGAAAACCCTCTTAGGATTGTTCTTGGTTAGCAAAAACAGGTAAGAGCAAAGTGGCATAACACAAACTTCTGAAAAGTGGGGGAGACATGTACTACTACTTATAAGAATGATTCAAATTGAAAGACTGGCAATACCAAGTGGTGATGAGGACATGGAACAACTAGAACTCTGAAACAAGGTTGCTGCTGGTGTGAACTGGTACAACCACCTTGGAAAATTCTTTGGCATTACCTACTACAGTTACACATACATAACTCTATGACCTGGAAATTCTACTCGAGGGTATATACCTAATATAAATATACAAATATGTGTAGCAAGACCCTTGTGCAAGAATATTCAAAGCAGTATTACTTATAATAGCAAAAACAACTGGCAACAACCCAAATGTCTGTCAATAGTAGCAAATATATTTTGGCATATTTATAAAATTTAGTATCATACAGCATTGAAAATGATTATACTAAACTCAAAAATGAATCTCACAAATATGCTGAGTAAAAGAAGACAAAAGAATATTCTCTATATGATTAAATTGATATACTTAATACAAAGTTCAAAAAACAGGTACAACTAACTTCCTTTGCCAGATGAATGCATAAATGGCGGTATCCATAAATAGAATACCACTCAACAGTAGAAAGGAATGAATTATTAACAGATGCAACAACATGGATCAATCTCAATGTAATTATACTGAGTGAAAGTACTGGATAACAGAGTATATCCAATATGATCCCATTCATATAAAATTCTAGAAAATGCCAACTAACCTAAATGCCCGAAGCAAATGAGTGGGTGCTCAGGGATGAGGGGGAGAGACAGGAGAGAGAAATTACAAAGGGGATGATGCGTATGTTCACTACCTTGATTGTGGTGATGGTTTCATGAATATATGTATATGTCAAAATTGATCAAATCATACACTTTAAATGTGTAGTATACTGTATGTCAACTATACTTCAATAAAGCTGTTAAAAGGAAGAGAGGAAGGAGGAAGGTAATAAGGGAGGAAAGACAAACAGGAAAAAAGGACCAGAGGAGGAATGGAGGAGGGAAAAAGGGAGCAGACCAGTAGGGAAGAGGGGATGAACGGAGGAGAGAAACTCTGAATGACTGACAGGAAATTAACCTTTCTAGGCCCCAATTTTCTTATCTGTAAAATGGGGAGTTAGACTTTTCACAGTTAAATGAGGTAATGTATGCACACCCCTTAGTGCACACTATATGTTTATGTGTCTATCTTTTCTTCCCTTCTTTCTCACTCACTCCTTCAAGAAACAGGAGTATCTAATTGTGCCAGGCTCTGTACTAGGCACTGGGATACAAGAGAATACTATATCATTTTTCCTTTATAAGGAAACATAGAAACAAATAATAAAAAATGAGTAATTATAAAATTTTATAAATACTGCAAAGAGCTACATGATGTTAGAGATACTATAACAGGTGTTTTTGACCAAGTCAGGGAAATAAGGAAAAGCATCCGTGAAGAAGGGACCACACTGCTGACCTCTGAAGAACAAGCAGGCATTAATTAGGCAAAAACAGGAATAAGCATGTACAAAGCCTGGACTGGAAGATGTCTTTCAATAAAATGGCTAATGTCTCTGGAGAGGAAAGAATAAGGAGGAGACTGGCATGAACTAAAGCTTGAAAGGTGGTCTGGGGTCAGACCAAGATGAGGCAGGCCCACCTTAAGAGCAATGGGAAGACTCTGACATGGTTTAAACAGGAGAGGTAAGCAACCTCTCTGCAGTTTAGAAAAAGCACTCCAATTACAGTGCAGAGAATAAGTTGCACGGGAACAAGAATGAACATAGATAGATAGATAGGAGCTACTGTTGCAGTTCAGGCAACAATAATAATAGCTTGGATCAGGGCAGTAAAGTCAGAGATTCATCTATCAAAAAATCCTTACCAAGAGCCAAGCACTCTCCCAAATGCAAGAGATAGAGTAATAAGCCGCCAAAAAAAAAAAAAAAAAAAAAAAAATCCTGCTCTTGTTGGGTTTACATTCTAGAGGGGAGGGACAGACAAATAAATAAATATCACATACCTGATGGTTGTAAGTGCTATGAAGAAAACATTAAAGTAGGAAAGGAGTAGCAGAAGGAGGGGTTGTCTTAGAGCCCACAGAATCATAAAGGGGTTAGTTTCTAGACAAGAAAGGATGACTCAGGAGTCGTGGACTTCTTAGGGTGACTGACATAAATAGGCTAAAAGGCATGATGACAATTGCCCTGACGACTTCAAAGTGGTTATAGTTAGTGATGTAAGTGTTGGGGGAGAAGGAAGGCTAGAGGACATGCCAGGAAACACAGCATTCTGAGACCTCTTCTTTACTCCTGCCAATGATGAGGCAGAAGCCAGTGAAGGACAGCTTTATCCATAGCACTTAGAGCTTCTGGACTCCCTCTTAACTCCAAAAGAGAAGTGAAAGCGAAAAGAGGATTGGTCTTACATAAAACAGCTTGTTCCTCAACTCCTATCATCTGGTAAATTCTATGACGGCAGAAGCTGTATCTTTACCCCTATATTCCCAGAATCCAGACAAGTACCTAGCACACAGCAGACATGGGATATATATTATTGAAAGAATAAATGAATGGAGTACTGTATTTTTTTTTTCTTAAGTAACCTCTACGCCCAACGTGAGGCTTTAACTCACAACCCCGAGACTCAGAGTTGCATGCTCCAACAACTGAGCCAGCCAAGTGCCCCCCAAATTGGAGTATTATATCTAAAGGCAAAACATCCCTGGAGTGCCTGGGTGGCTCAGTCTGGTTAAGCATCTGCCTTGGCTCAGGTCTTGATCCTGGAGTCCCCGGAATGAGGCCCACATGGGGCTCCATGCTCTGTGGGGAGTCTGCTTCTCCCTCTGCCCCTCACTCTGCTTGTGCTCTCTCTCAAATAAACAAATAAAATCTTAAACACACATACACACACACACAAACACACACATCCCCATATTACTAAGGTAAACATTTTAAGTGTGCTCATATAAAAATTACTAAGTGGGCCTAGCCACAAAAGAGCTTTTTTTTAACATTTAATGTACTATACAAAATAGCTTTAATCAAATCAAATTACATTGATTTTTAAGTTTTTAAATTGACTACTATATTCTAAGAGTCTTAAAGACAATCACATTTTATAAATTTGGAGAATTTTAAAATATACACTTATACTTCTTTAAAATAAAACTCAGAGGGGCAGATGCCTGGCTCAGTTGGTAGAGCATGCACCTCTTGATCTCAGGGTTGTGAGTTCAAGCCCCATACTGGGCATAGAGCCTACTTAAAATTTAAATAAATCAGTAAATAAGTAATACATAATTAAACTACAAATTCAAAAACCTTAGACTTATCAAATTATTTTCGTATGTTTAATGACATGTTTGTTTAAAGAAATGGTGGTACTTTATCCTACAAAATTCCTCAGTTTTTCTACTGTATCACATTTATGTATTTACATTCATATTGTTTGTAATGCTATTTACAAACAATGAATACAAACCAGGAGTTCAGCAATGCTCCTTGGAGCCACTATGCAGCCCTTAGTGTGTAGATGCCAGATAACCACACTACTTTAAAATAAAACTATAATAACTATGCTTTTCAAGAGTGTACTTAGTTTAATCCAGATCTAACTAAAATTTTCTGGGGCGTCTGGGTGGCTCAGCTGGTTAAGCATCTGACTCTTGATTTTGGCTCAGGCTGTGATCTCAGGGTCTTGAGATTGAGTCCCGCCTCTGGCTCCATGCCGGGAGCCTGCATAAGATTCTCTTTTCTCTCACCCCTCACCCCACTAGAGCATGCACTCTCTCTCAAAAACAAATTTTTTTTTCTCATTTATATTCTAAAATTTAACTTGACTGTTAAATTACTTATTAAAAAAAAATACATACCTTTCTCTCACAAAATCTGCTAGTTCTTTTGTTGATATCTGTCCATGTTTCATATTATGGTAAAGGACATCAAAGCCACTATTTTTTTCCCCCTAAAATTGAAGAAAATTTTTAGTTTAACAACAAAAAAAGATCAAAATGACTTGAGAATAACCCTATATTAACCAATATGCAACTCCAATGCTCAGGTGAGCAACTTCTCCTTAATTCAACCAATGTTGCTCATTATATGACTTCATACTGTATCAAAGGAATACAGTTTGACATCATTTACAATTTATTATATACACATATACACACATTAAACACACATGCACACATTCTATAATCACTCATGACAGTATATTAAGTCTGAAATTTTAAAAAACAACATGCAGCATAATTTAGAAAAGATAACCATGGATCTTTTTGAATACATTACCAACCCCATTTCAATTCCTTCAACATGCACTAAGGGATTCCTGATTATTCAAGGCAGAGTCCCTACTTTAAAATAAGTAAATCTTGGCTTCTGAGTCAAGACAGTCTATTACTAATCACTTACACATTCAATACCACAAAATGCCTTCTAGTAGCTAATAAAAGTCTTTTAGTAAACTTAAACAACTTGAGAAGTGAGAAAGATAAAATTTTAACAAAAGAGCAGTAACATTCATCGGCTAGTCCTCGTCCCCAACTAATGGGAAATTAACAGAACAAGACCACTACACAATCCTAGAAAACCTTTACTGCCATTTATTTATTCCAATAAATGTTAAATTAGTAAGTCATAGGGAAGAAAACAGAAATACCAGTTTTATAAATGAAATAGAGACTATTAATAAACTAAGCTCAACAACTCTCTTTACAATTGGTATTTTCTTTTTCTTCAGTGAAAATAAAATAGTGAAGAATTCAATATATTTGCTGGAAATAGCAATACAATAAGCAAGAATTACACAATATGAAACCTAGTTTTTTCACAGTTCACCAAAAACAGGAAACATAGGAACTTCCAGTTATGCTGAAGTGATCCCTAACAAACTTGTAAACTAATATGAAAGTAATTATTTTGCCATATATATAATAAATTAAAATGTCATATTTGGGGGAAACCTGGGTGGCTCAGTCAGTTAAGCATCTGCCTTCAGCTCAGGTCATGATCCTGGGGTCCTGGGATGGAGCCCCACGTGGGACTGCCTGCTCAGCGGGGAGCCTGCTTCTGCTTCTCCCTCTGCCTTTCCCCCTCCCCCACCATGCACTCTCTCTTAAATAAATAAAATCTTTAAAAAATAAAATAGAATGTCATATTTGGGGGCACCTGGGTGGCTCAGTCAGTTAAGCCTCTGCCTCCGGCTGGGGTCATGATCCCAGGGTCCTGGGATGGAGCCAGTTAGGCTCCCTGCTCAGCAGGGAGTCTGCTTCTCCTTCTCCCTCTGCCCCTCCCCCACCCCCCACTCCTGCTCACTCACTCACTCTCTCTCTTTCTCAGATAAATAAATAAAAATCTTAAAAAAAAAAATCTAACCAGTCAGGTTATCTGGGTTCCCAAGGTGCATTACACATATTCAAATTAGAAGCGAGTTGGGAATAAAGAGCTATTCAAACAGGCACAAAGACTGTTAGAAATACTATTTACCAGGCTTACAAGAGAAAGAAAAAAATCTTTTTTTTTTTTTTAATGGAGATAAGAACTTGGAGACCATCTAGTAACTGAGGTAATAAGGTCCTGAGCGTTTTGCTTACTGCTACAGTATTATAAACATTAAGCAATCAAGAAAAGGTTAAATTATATTCAGAAATCTGGGTTTTTATTAAGAAGACCTTGAAGAAGTAAGCTCCTTATCCAGGAACTTCAGATATCCAAATAACATATTAGTTAAAATTCCCAATAAGGAAATGAGGATTATTAATTCATTTAATACAACATAACAATATTAATATAGCAGCAATAATACACCTTGGGAAACAGTACTAGCTATTCCATCCCTCAGGTCTTCACTTGGAAAGACAAGGAAAACTCATTCTAATAAGCATGTGATATAGAAGAAGCCTGCCTCAGAAGGCATTAACAACTAAATATAAACACCCTACATGATTACAAATCCATTTATCATTTCTATTTAGGGATTCATTCATTTACTGAGGTCAAAAAACTTGAATCTGACTCCAAGCACTATTCTTTAATAATTTCACAAACTTGTTAACACAAATATTTATTACTTGTGACCTTTTCTTTAGCACAAACTAAGCAAAAATTTTACTTCAAATGGCACTAGCAGCACCCTCTCTCTCTACACATACACACACACACTTACATACACATACAACTGTCTTTTAAAAAAAATTTTCAAAGTGTCTAATAAAGAACCCAAGTTGTATGGTCACCTTGTCAAAAACTTAATTTATAGCTTTGATAACAGATGAATAAATATTAAGTATACACACATTTATATGTCAAAAAATAAAGAGCAGTGGAGCTCAGGTCTAGACCCATCTGGCTTCAGTGTCTTCACCTGCACAAAACACTGAAAATTCTGGTGACAGGGAGAGACCACTCTTGAAACTGACAATCATAACTGATTATAATCCAGCCACCGTTTGAGATTACCCAGTATTTTTTTTTACCCAGAACTACCTGCACACAGGTTCTATGATTTTTACAGTAGCCACCGACGTTTTTAGTAGGTGGCTCTAATTCAAAGAAAAGTAAAATAGCAATAAGTATTCCTGAATTGCATATCCATTTTATCACCTTAGACCTTGAAGTGGATATATTCCTGTTATTTTCAACACAAAAATATTTTTTTCCTTTAACATATTCTTTTAACTCAAGCAAGAACTTGCTTTCCTTGGCTAATTACAAATACATGGTGAACACACAAATAACTTGACAATAGACCTTTATTATCAAATAGAACTACAACTAAACATGTCTTCTGGTCCTCAATATTTTACTAAAACTGTAAATATTCACGCCCTTTGATCCAGCAAATCTACTTTTAGAAATCTATACTACAGAAACACAGATACAAAGATAAATGTGGAAGAATATTTACTGAAGTACTATTTATAATAGTGAAAAATCAGAAAAAAACTCAAAAACATCCACTAATATTACTGGTTAAGTAAATGACAGTATATCCTACAATAAAAAATATATATGGTGCTTTTTAAGACTGCAGTAAAAAAAAAAAATGCAGATTTTTAAGTGTTAATTTTAAAAATCTGTCCAGATATACTGTCAATGGAAAAAAGCAGGACACAATTACCATTAACAGCCAAAAATAACCTAATGTTAGGAACAACTTAATGTCCATCAACCAGTGAATAAAAAGACAAAGTAGGGTATACCCATAAACTAGAATATAAATGGATGAACATCATAAACATTTCACTAAGTTAAATAAGTCAAGACACAAGAGACCACATATTGTAGGATTCCACTTATATGAAATGTCCAGAATAAGCAAATATGCTGAGATAGAAAGTAGATGAGTGGGTTGCTAGGGAGGAGGGCTGTGAGGTAGGAGGTGATAAAAGGTACAAGTTTTCTTTTTTAAGGTAATGAAAATGTTTTAAAATTGACTGTGATGATGGATGCATATATCTGTATTACCCAAAACCACTGAACTGTACACTGTAAGTGAACTGCACAATATATAAAACATATCACGATAAACTTGTCAAAGGCATGAGCAAATATTTTTATCTATTTCAATCAATTCATTCTTGCAGAGAGATCTGCAGTATTAACTGACAAAAGCTGCTATTAACACCATTGCTGGTACAAGGAAGACCATTATTTTGAAGATTTACACTAAGATAGGATCCTTTACCTGCTGGTCTCCATGCACTTTACAAAGAGGTAGCACTTTCATAAAAGTCCAATGATTATGGCCTGGGGCAAACAAAATCTTGTTATAATCCTGTATAAACAAGTATTAAAAATCTTTGAAATAATTCCTAATAGAAAGTAGGGAAAAGAAAAAAAACCCTTATCATCCTTTGAAGATGTTTAGTCCAGAATCGTACAAGTCTTTTAAGAAAACCAACTTCTTAAGACCTATTGTTTCTACCACTCTAATTTGACAACACTTAACAGTTTGACATTTATCAATCCAGATTCCTTTTCCCACACATATAGTACATGTTACTTAATACAAAAATGAGATCACACCATGCATGGTTTTGCACTTAAATTATCAACTGAACTGAAATTTAGCTAAAAAGATAATTAAGTTGTAAGTAAGGTCACCAAGTCACTGGAAATATTCAGATTTTTTTTAGTCTAATTTAGAATCTACAAGACATACTTGAAATTTCAAGTTAAAAAGTCTGAATACAGGGCGCCTGGGTGGCTCGGCCGGTTGGGCGACTGCTTTCGGCTCAGGTCATGATCCTGGAGTCTCGGGATCTGGGTCCCGCGTCGGGCTCCCTGCTCGGCAGGGAGTCTGCTTCTCCCTCTGACCCTTCCCCCTCTCATGTGCTCTCTCTCTCTCTCATTCTCTCTCAAATAAATAAATAAATAAAATCTTTTTAAAAAAAGTCTGAATACATCATCAAACCTATTTTGGAAACTCAAAGGCATCTTCTGGTTGATTTTATAACATCACTTTATACTTAAAAATTTTTTTAAAGAGATATAAAATACAACCTAACACCTTCCCACTTGAAGAAAAAATCTCTATTAACAAAGCAATGAAATTCCTATTTTAACGAAAATGGAACTGTTTAATGTACCTCGGTTTTTAAGACCCATGAATAGTAATAGTGGAAAAACACAAAGTTATAAATCCCAGAGATTTTAGCTAATGGTTTGAAACTTCTCCTCCAAAGAACCTTTTAAGAGCAATGGTAAATTAAACACTAAAAACAAAAAGCCTTGATACCTTTCACTTCTAATGACTCCAAGAAGCTGGAAAACAGGTAGAAGATAGTGTATACTGTATAATCAGACTACGAATTGATAAGTTTATTTTACCTTGTTCCTTTTTAAATTTTTAAAAAAATTTTTGGCAGGGGATCAAAGGGTCAGAAGGTGCTGTCATGTGAACAGCAAATAACACGCCTAACCTTCCTTTCAACCTCAAACCGCCTCAAAGGCAATAAATATCATCACTTCCTACCACTCTACATTTTCCTTTTGCTCTAGTTCTTATGTAAGCAGTTTTTCTATAAGTAAATAGCACATTTAACCCCAAGTTACAATCTCTTCTAGTCAACCTTCTATTTATACACTGAAATTTTCACACATGATCATCAAAACTATTCTACAGAACCATTGGCAAGATGTTTTTAAAGCAGAAAACAGTGATTAAAGATGTAAAATGAGCACTGTTCAGCAGTCAGAACTATTTGCTGCAGGTACAAAAGTCACTCAAACACATTTGTTGGTTGACTGAAGGAAACAGATCTTATTACATTAAAGAAATTATGTTCTAACCCCTCAGATACTCCCTAATCTCTTCAGTTACAACTCACCTCTTCAAGCATTTTTCTCATTTAACCATTTTTCTCAAATCACCTCTTCCAGAAATAAGTTAAATCCATAAAAGCCATCTAAAAGATATTATGTGTCTTCAACAAAAACAGCAGAAGCCAAGAATTATGAGATAATTTTTTTGTTTTATAACTTCCAAATTTTCTGTAATATACTGTAAATGAATGTACTTTTCATTAATCTCAAAATAAAAAATAACAATTTCAGCTTTCTCAAAAACTCTTCAATCTGCACATTCAAAGGTAAAGGCTACCTTCTTAAACTGACATCTTGTTCATATTAATAGTTAAATCTCCTAATTCATAAATTAAAAAAAAAACAAAGTTTTTTAGGAGCAGTTTAAAAAATTACCTATTTATTCCATGGAAACCTATGCAAGTCACTGCAAAATATTTTCAAATAATACTTAATCATATGAGAAAAATGCCTGAGGGTAATATCATTTGAAAAATACCAAGCTACAGAATACAGCAGAACCCACTGTGCATGCTGTATTTCTAAAGAAAACCTTAGAGGACACAGGGAAAAGCTATACATAATTTTAATTTTCTTCTGTACTCCTTCTGTTCTACCTATCACATAACAGTGATTATAATTAAAAAGGAAAACCATCGTCACTGGCTCTTGTTTCAACCAACTGAAAACTAACACTTCTTAGTATTAAGGTCCAGCGTCTCCAGTTTGCTATACTGACGCTGTACCTCCCCATCTGATCCCTAAAGGCAAGCAAACATGCTTCTCCTATCTGCCATAACCTTTATTCCTGCTATTCCATCAAGGGGCATGTGCCTGATAGAACTAAATGAACTTGGGTGTCTCGACTTCATCTTAGAGTTCATTAATCACTTCTCAATTCAGTCCTCTCAATCTGACCATCCCAGCAACATGCTCCAACAACTTAACCAACAGTTACCATTTTAGGTCTTAGTTGCTGTAGTACTGTTTTTGTTTCTCCCCCACATCTGACCAACTTATGCTCATCTCTGTGGACCAAACTGCTACTAACATTCTTACAACTGTAGTATTCTTTCATCTTTCCACACTAGGTAAAGTGAAAACTCTTATTCCCTTTACGTCTCCATGGCCCCATATTTCTATATGGATTTCTTAGGGTGCTTTTGTTAAATGTTTTAGAACTGTCAAACCAGGATGGATAACGTCAAGAAACAGTACTCAAAAAAACTACTTCCAAAAGGCTTATGCGAGCCAAATGTGCAGGATGATATAAAGCATACCTGTTCTCCCATGCCTCTGCCTAAATAATTTAAGTAGTTCTGAAAGGATTAGAGCATCCAGGGTTTAGTGTACAGAGCTACAAAATAACCCAGACAGCAAATTTTTATCCTTTCCATGTCAATGTTCTAAAATCCTTCCCCTGAATTTAATTTACACAGACTAAATCAGTATCAATTTCTCACTTTCAACTTTCTCCTACAATTAAAGCAAAAATACAAAACAGGGCGACTGGGTGGCTCAGTTGGTTAAGCGACTGCCTTCGGCTCAGGTCATGATCCTGGAGTCCCGGGATCGAGTCCTGCATCGGGCTCCCTGCTCGGCAGGGAGTCTGCTTCTCCCTCTGACCCTCTTCCCTCTCGTGCTCTCTATCTCTCACTCTCTCTCTCTCAAATAAATAAATAAAATCTTAAAAAAAAAAAAAAAACCACCATTCCATCCTTCAAAATTCTAAGAGCCTCACAATAAAATTTACTGCTACCTAAAATACTATGATTTTGGGGCACCTGGGTGGCTCAGTCGTTAAGCGTCTGCCTTTGGCTCAGGTCATGATCCAGGGTCCTGGGATCGAGCCCCACGTTGGGCTCCCTGCTTAACAGGGAGCCTGCTTCTCCCTCTCCCACTCCCGCTGCTTGTATTCCCTCTCTCGCCGTGTCTCTCTCTGTCAAATAAATAAATAAAATCTTAAAAAAATAAAATAAAATACTATGATTTTATAATGTCTACCTGTCAAGTCTACTTGAACCAACGTAGATGAATCTGTAGTTTGCATTTTCCTAGTGTGTTGCAGCTGAAAACAATGTGGGCATGGCTAACTGGCTAACAAGTAAACAACAACACATTTTAATTTAGTGTATATAATTTCTTTGTTTATACAGAGATCATCTCTGGAAAGCTATAGAAGAAATTGGTAACAACTACTGCCTTTGTGGAGATCCTGATGGCTGGGAAAAAAGAAAAAGATTTTATACTGTCTTCCCTTTGGTACTTTTTGAATACTGAACCACGTAAATTTTGCAAATCTGTTAATTAGTGTATATGTAAGTATGCATACACACGTACTTAAATTTCAGTGTACCACCCAATGGGATCATATCATAAGCAGTATTTGGAAATTTCAAGTAATAAAAAGAAAGTCTATATTCTTGGTTTCTATGATCACCTCAACTAATTTTCTAAATATATATATATATATATATATATTTAAATTTGCATATGGATATACCCCCAAGAATATGTGTGTATGGGTATGTGTATGGGTGTTAGTATCTCATTTAGGATACTAAATTTAGATTAAAAAATCAAGCAAAAATACAATGTTTTGCACTTCAAAGTCCTACTAATAGCAATTCCAGGTTTTTAAAAAACATTTTAATCCTCCCAGTTTATCCATGTAAATGATGGATCAAATTCTGGATATATAACCAAGTGCTCCAATTTTATTTAAAAGTAAAGCATGACAATACCAGTGAAACCAACAGACAAATGGAAAGAGACTTCTGTACTGGTTAAACAGTAAAAGAAATAAGGACAAGAAACAAAGAAATACTTCAGGATAAAAACACCCAAGATAATTATTTCATTCTTGATATGCTGACTGGAAATAATTTTTGGAAAAGGTCACCTAACTAAAAATGTCAGTTCATTACAATGTGATATATGCTAAAGAATACTTGATGTCTTTGGGAGAATGCTTAATATTTTATAGACATCAGGATTATTATACAAAATATTTATAAGGTGTTTAAATCAGGTACGTTTTATTTTTTTCCCCTTAAATAATTATCACCAATGAAATCCATTCCTTAAAAAAAAAATTTAAGAGGTCAGTATCCAAAATATATAAAGAACTTAATACAACTCAACACCAAAAAAAACCAAATAATCCAATTAAAAAATCAGAAGACACGAACATACATTTCTCCAGAAAAAATATACAGATGGCCACTGACACATGAGAAGATGCTCAATATCACTCATCATCAGAAAAATACAAATCCAAACCACAATGAGAAGGATGCCTGGGTAGCTCAGTCGGTTGAGCATCCGACTCTTGATTTCGGCTCAGGTCATGGTCTCCGGATTGTGGGATCAAGCCCTGCTTCGGGCTCTGGGCTGGGTGCAGAATCTGCTAGGGCAACCTCCTCCCTCTGCCCTTCCTCCCACTCATGTACTCTCTTTCTCGCAAATAAAAAAATAAAATCTTAAAAAAAGACAATGTGTTATCCCCTCACACCAGTCAGAATGGCTAAAATCAAAAACACAAGAAACAACAAGTGTTGGCAAAGATGTGGAGAAAAAGGAACCCTCATGCACTACTGATGAGAGTGCAACCTGCTACAGCCACTATGGAAAACCCTATGGAGATTCCTCAAAAAGTTAAAAATAGAATTACCATATAATCCAGTAATTCCACTACTAGGTATTTACTCAAAGAATATGAAAACACTAATTCAAAAAGATATATGCAGCAGCTCTATGTTTATTGCAGCATTATTTACAATAGCCAAAATATGTAAGCAACCCAAAGGTCCATCTCTATAGATGAACAGATAAAAGAAGATGGATATATACAATGGAATATTACTTAGCCATAAAAAAAGAATGAAATCTTTACATTCACAAAAACGTGGATGGATCTTGGGAGTATAATGCTAGGTGAAATAACTCAGAGAAAGACAAATACCATATGATTTCACTCGTATGTGGAATTTAAGAAACAAAACAAAGAAAGAAAGAAAGAAACCAAAAAATAGACTCTTAATTATAGAGAACAACTGCTGGGTACCAGAGGGGAGGTGGGTGTGGGGACGGGGGAAATGGGGGAGGGGGATAAAAAGTACACTTATCAAGATGAGCACTGAGTAATGTATAGAATTGTTGAATCAGTATACTGTACACCTGAAGGTAATGTAACACTGTATGTTAATCACACTGGAATTTAAAAAAATAAATTTTTAAAAAATTTAACTCCTCAATTAAATAACCTGGGTTTATATAAAAACAGAAAGCCATTTTAGTTACTATAGTGCAATGCTAACACAGACAATCTCAAGAGCATTATAAATTAGTACCCTACTCTGAGAAACAGTATACAGAGACACTAATATCTGCAAAAAATTTTTTTAAAGTTACACTATCTTTTGAAGGACTAACAACTGTTTTTATATACTAAGGCAATAGTGTGGATTTCTGCTATCAAAATTAATTTTGTTATCCAATTTTAGTGGAAAAGAAAAAACACTTTCAACTTAATTATCAAAGGCACTATACTTTGTGGCAAAAAATGACTTATCAGCAACAAAACACCTGTTGTGTAGGAAGTCTTAAATATATTTTTCTCTTCAAAGTATAATATTAATTCGTAATGTAGCATACCGTTTTAGTTAAGAAAAACTATACTTTAAAGAAAAAGGCAGGATGTGCTACTTTCAAAAGGGCTTGAAAATAATTTGAATGATTCAAACTTTCCTCTAACAAATGCCACAACAAAAAGGTTTATCTTTTTATATGTAGGGAAAACAACAATTAATAGGTTGTTTGGTTAGAAACTTTAAAGTTTCCCATTACCTCACTTTGACAAGTTTTATTTGTCCCGACAGTGCTACTTTAAATATTAGGGGAGAAAAGTGAAACTAATATTGTAATTTCTCTATTTTAAGAAATTATAAATGATCCTAAAATATGTACATTTTTAAGTTGTCTTAGACAACTATTAAATTCTCAGAAGTTATTTAGTTCCTGTTCCTAGTCTTCCCCAGTTCATTTAGTCCTCCTTCGGAACATTTTTTTTTTTTTAAGATTTATTTATTTATTTATTTGACAGAGAGACACAGCGAGAGAGGGAACACAAGCAGGGGGAGTGCGAGAGGGAGAAGCAGGCCTCCCGCCGCGCAGGGAGCCCGATGCGGGGCTTGATCCCACTGGGGATCCTGGGATCATGACCTGAGCTGAAGGCAGATGCTTAACGACTGAGCCACCCAGGTGCCGCTGGAATTTTTTATAAAGCTCCAAATTAGAGCTTTCAGCCCCAATTCCAGGCTTGGAAGTAAATAAAATGCAATCTATTTTTAACTGTTTGTATTCAATAGTTGGGGAAGTGAAGGCAAAGACAAAAACATAAATTAGACTAGGAATATTCCCTAGATTTCAGATATCCAAATTTATTCCTATTCCTCCCTTAAGAGGGACAAGGGGCACCCAAAAACTGGTACAAGAATGTTTGTAGAAAGCATTATTCGTAATAGTTAAAATCATTAGGCAAGGCTATGTTCACAGCTCAAGTAACAGAAACAAAAGATAACTTTAAAATGTTAATGCACAATTTGCAGTAAACTATGCTTCACTTTCTGAAAAAATCTTAATATACAATTTGGAATTAACTTAGCAAGCATCAAGAACACATTCTTTTCTGTTAAGATTTTATTTATTTATCTGTGAGAGAAAGTGCATGCAAGCGCACACAAGCAGGGGGAGCGGCAGGCAGAGGGGGAAGCGGACTCCACACTGAGCAAGGAGCCTGATGTAGAACTCGATCCCAGGACCCTGGGATTATGACCTGAGCTGAAGGCAGATGCTTAATCGCTTAATCGACTGAGCCACCCAGGAGCCCCAAGAACACATTCATCCATCAAAAAACATTCGAGGGGCGCCTGGCTGGCTCAGTTGGAAGAGCATGATTCATCTTGGGGTCATGAGTTTGAACACCACATGGGGTGTAGAGATCACTTAAATAAATAAAAAAAATAAAAACTTAAAAAAAAAAGCAAAACATTTTGGGATGCCAATTTAAAATCCAATTAATAGTTTTATAAATTGCCTAAAACCTGAAGTCTAAAATTGATCGGTTGTACACATCAACTATACTTAAATTAACTAATTAATTAAGTTGATAGGCTACACCTAAAATTCATACAGAAATGCAAGTGACCTAGAACAGGCAAAATAACCTTGAAAAAAAAGACCGAATCTGGAAGACTCTCACTTCCTGATGCCAAACTTAGTACGAAGACACCGTAATCAAAATATTGTAGGACTAGTGTAAGGACAGACAATGGAATACAACTGAAAATCAAGAAATAAAGCCATATTATCTATGGTCAACTGATTTTTGACAAGGGTGCCAAGATTATTTAACAGAGAAAGAAGAGCCCTTCAACAAAGGTATTGAGACTACATATCCATGCAAAAGAATGAAGCTGAACCTCCTCCTGGCACCACAACACAAAAACTGACTTCAAATGGATCATAGGCCTAAATATAAGAGCTAAAACTATAAAACCCGTAGAAAAAAACACGAGTAAATCTTTGTGACCGTGGGTTAGGAAAAACTTCTTAAGATAGAACAATAAAAGCATAAGTAATAACAAATAAACTGGACTTCATCTAAATTAAAAACTTTGATGCTTCAAAGGACAATATCAAATTACCTCACACCAGTTGGAATGGCTACTATCAAAAAGAAGTAACAAGTGTCGGCAAGGTCGTGGAGAAAAGGGAAGTCACACACTGTTGGTGAGAATGTAAATTTGTGCAACCACTGTGGAAAATAATACGGAGGTTCCTCAAAAAATTAAAAATAGAAATGAAATACCATACAATCCAGTATTTCCACCTCTGGGTATGTACCTGAAGAAAATGAAAGCACGAATTCAAAAAGATACATGACCCCTATGTCTACTGCAGCAATCACCAAGAATATGGAAGCAACCTAAGTGTCCATCCACAGATGAATAAAGGAGATGTGCTATACATACACAATGGAGTACTCAGCCATAAAAAAAAGAATGAAATCTTGCCATTTCTGACATGGATGGACCCAGAGTATATTATGCTAAGTGAAGCAAGTCAGACAGAAAAAGACAAATACCATATGATTTCACTTATATATGGAATCTAAAAAACAAAACAAATGAACAAAAACACTCACAAATAAAGAGAAAAAACTGGTGGTTGCGGGGCGGGGTAGGTGAAATAGATGATTAAGGGGTACAATCCTACTGTTATAAAATAAGTCACGAGGATGAAAAGTACAGCATAGGCAATAGTCAATAATACTGTAATACTGTAAGAAACTAATGGCACTTACACTGGTGAGCATGTCATAATATATGTAATTGTTGAATGCTGTACACCTGAAACATGTTATATGTCATCTATTAAAAATAATTTTTAAAACAAATAAATTTTTTAAAAAAGGACACCATCAAGGAAAAACGACAGCCCACAAAATAGAAGAAAATGTTTACAAAATCATATATCTGATAAAAGATTACCCAGAATATACAAAAACTTACAACTCAATAATAAGAACACAACCTAATCTAAAAATGGGCAGTGAATCTAAAAAGATATTTCTCCAAAAAAAATATGAATAGATGCTCATTAGCCATCAGAGAAATGGAAATCAAACCCACAATGAGGTTTTACTTCACACCCATCCACTATAATAAAAAAGACCGATAACAAGTGTTGTCCAGCATGCAGAAAAATTGGAACATTTTTACATTGTTAGTGGGATTGTAAACTATGCAGTCACTTTGGAAAACAGTTTGGCAGTTTTTCAAAATGTTAAAGAGTAACAATATGACCCAGCAATTCCATTCCCAAAAGAAATGAAAACATATTTCCACACAAAAACCTGTATAAAAATGTTCATAGCAGTACTATTCGTAATAGCCAAAAAGTGGAAACAACCAAACATCTATCACTGATGAACAGATAAAATGTGGTATACACACACAATGGAATGTTTGGCCATAAAATGTAATGAAGTACTGATACATGCTACATCACGGATGAAGTGTGGAAGCATGCTAAGGAAAAGAAGCCAATCACGAAGGATAACACGTATGATCCCATTTACCTGATATGTCCAAAAGAGACCAATCTATCCAGGCGGAAATGCATAGATTAGTAAACTGCCTAGGCTGAGTTAAGGGCCAAAGAGGTAATGACTGCTAATGAATACAGCGATTCTTTCTGAGGCAATGATATTGTTCTAAATTGATCGTGGTGATGTGACTGCACATAAGAAAAACCCCTGAATTGTACACTGAACTGAGTGTACTGTATAGTATGGGAACTGTAACTTTACAAAGCTATTTTTTAAAGAAAAACCTAATGTCTCGTACTTATGTCGCTTACGGAAAACAAGAATCACTCAAGACAACTATGAACTGATTTGATTACTAAGTCCACACGTGATACACTTAGAAATAAGAATTTAAGACACACCTCTTCTTCACTGAAAGATCACTCCTTTAATTATTTCTAAATTTGAACTAAAATGGAACTGTAGTACTTGCAGCTGTCAGGACCTAAAATGAGATTCACCCAAGATACCGGGGTAAACATGCTACTTTTCCCGCACTCGGCTGAACTGCACTTCCATTACAACAAACAATAACTGCAGAAAAACACTCCACACGGTGACTGGAAGTCATTCTCAAAGAACCACCTAATACTAATACCGAGTTAAGAGAAGGGGTGTGGAAAGAATGAGGAAAGGGAAGGAGCACAGGGCACGAGGGGAAGTCTACGTGCATTTAAGCCCAAGGAATCCTGTTACATTAAATTCAACTTTTATACGCTTTGTGAACAGGCCCAGAGGCAAAGTCCTGGGCGCAGACCAAAGAGCCGAGCTGCGAGGCCGAGAGGAAGTGCCGATCCAGGCCAAGCCCGCAAGGGATTCCGTGTGGAAACAGTGGGGGGCAAAAGGGCTAAGATGGGGGCTGCGGTGCGGGACGGAGGTGAGCCCCCTCCGCCCGGCTCCGGCCGGCGCTCGCCGGCAGCGCGCAGCGGGAGGCGGCCGCGCCTTGGGCCCGGCGGCCGCGTCCGAGCCGTGGAGCGCGCCGGGCGCCCAGAGCCTCCGCCGGGGCCGGGTCCTGTCTCCCGCCCCATCCGGCGCTTTGTCCCAGCGCGGGCGGCGGGCGGCCCCTAGGCGTCCCCGCCGCGGGCTGAGGGGCCGCGCTGACAGTCCTCAACCCCCCGCAGGGGCTGCGAGCCTGCGAGACCCGGCGCTCGCCCGGCTTCATCCAGGCGGGACCCAGCCGGCGGCGGTCCGAGGACACTAGCCCTTATCGCGGAGCCTTCGCCGCCGCCGCCGCGGCCGCCAACGCCGCCGCCCGGAGCGCACACAGGCCGAGGTCACGCGGAGAAAGCTTCGTACCCCAAAACCCAATTTCCTGCCCTTACCCAAAAATTCTCGACGAAATGCGCCATGACCATCCTGCTGCCGCCGCGCCAGGTTTCGCGTCCGCGCCCGCCCGCCGCTGTGTAAACACGGGCCCGGCCCCCACGGCGCCCCCGCCTTTCCCCACCGCCGCCGCCGCCGCCGCCGCCGCCGCCACCGCCACCGCCGCCTTCTTCCCGGAGACCGGCCCGCACCCTCCAGGGCGCATGCGCCACCTAGCGGCTGCTGCCGCCGGGCGAACTCTTGAACGCCACTGCCTGGTTGCGCATGCGCTCTTCGTCCCATCCCTGGATTTTTAGTAACCTACACCTCTCCCCCGCGCGGGCGTGGCCAAGTTGAGTATTCTCTTGGGAATGGTGGAGAACCGGGTACTTGAGGAGTCACAGACGAGACTGCCCGCACCCTTTGCGGTACGATGGGTACTGGCCCAGGGATGAGCGAAGAAAAGGGCCGGCCAACGGCAGTGGATACGGCAGCCAGGCTGCTTCCTCTCTTCCTCTACGCAAGACGCGCTTTCCTGGCCTTGGAGGATCTTGAAGGGACCAAGGCTGGTCTAGCTGGGATGGGGGAAATTTGGCTTCTGGCCACCGGGAGGAGACTGGGAAACCTTTGGTCAATAGGGTGCCTTTCCTTGACAGGGAACTAAGAACCAAAACAAAACTTTCCGAGGCCGGAAAAGGAGGAAACGCCCAGTGTCGCCTGAGAGTCTTCTGGAGCAGCGCGAGACCCAGGCACCAAATTCCTGGCCGAAGCCGCTGACTTCTAGCACGCCCCTAGGACACCGGGCAGGCCGGCCGGAGGCAGGCAGGAGCATGACCCGAAACGAACGAATTTCCCTGACCCAAGCAGTTAAAAAAAAAAAAAAAAGTCTTTTCCAGGACTTGTTCATTTAAGTCCCTAGTTCTCTTAGCAACTTGTACATTTTGGAAAAAGAAACAAGTTTAAACACGTCCTGGCATAACATAAACTAAATCCCCTTATCATGCCTTGCTTTCCAGAGATTAGGGGAAAATAATTAAACCCTTGTGGAGAGGTCTCAAGTTCACTGTCACCAGGTCAGCTCAATCCGAAGTCTGCAGTTCTTGAAACCAAGCTCAACTAATAGATTTAGTGTTGCTTTATTTTTCTTTTTTTAAAGATCTTATTTACTTGACAGAGAGAGACACAGCAAGAGAGGGAACACAAGCAGCGGGAGTGGGAGAGGGAGAAGCATGCTTCCTGCGGAGCAGGGAGCCCAATGTGGGGCTCGATCCCAGGATCCTGGGATCATGACCTGAGCCGAAGGCAGACGCTTAACGAATGAGCCACCCAGGCACCCTAGTGTAGCTTTAACTATATACACACATCACCACCTTCTCAGATCTTGTGACTTCAGACATAATGAACACTATGTCATGTGTTTCTTGGTGGAAAAGATTTTCATCCTCAAAAGCAAAAACCACACAATGCCTTGCACATGGATGAAACTGTCAAGTATTTGTTGAATTGGGAATAAGTGGATATTGATATTGTGATTATATCTTTTTTAAGAATATTTTTTAGAAATACATAGGATGTAACAGTCTGCTTTAAAATAACTCATTGAGGGAGGAACAATCCGTAGGGGTATGCATGAAACAGGATTGACCATGAGTTGATAATTGTTAGGACCTAGGTAATGGAAACATGGTAGTTCACTATACAGTACTACACTCATTTTGTATATGTTTGCTATTTCCTTTTCTTTAAAAAGTCTTCATAACACTGTCATTTACACCAAGTCTTTGGGAAAGTCTAACTTAGAAATTTGCTACAATTCTCTAAACCATTAGTCTAGCACTATCTTTCTTCATCCTGAAAAAATTCTAAAAACCATACAGCCCTCTAGATCTCTCTGCAAATAAGGTTGGCATTAAAATCCTAGTGTCCCTAGGCACTACCCTGCTTAGCCCTCGGGAGGAAAAGCCTGATCCTAGACCCATGCTTTAAAGGACCTTACATATTACAAACACATTAATTTATTAAAAAACAAATAGGTGCCTTTGCCACTCCTGATCTGTGGGTGGGATAGCTGCCCATATCAGAGACAGACTCCTTTGGAGTTCAGGCAGAATCTGAGCAGCAGAAGTGCTTAAGTAAGAGAGAAGACAAATTAGTTAATTTGTTCAGTTTTTCCTCCCAGCATGAATGCAATAGATTCTTGCATAACAGAATATTGTTTTGCATAACAACGTGGTATCAAGCACAGATTTTCCTTCTTTTTAGTGTTCTAACACTGACAATTTAGCATAGTACACTGGTCTCCATTTGTACTCTTACCTCTGATTTCATAAATCAGTCTTGCCATAAAGATAAATATTGTGTATTTGGATATTTACAAGGTTCATTAGGGCCAAAACACCATATGCTGGTATTGCCTGATATTTAAATTGTGGGAATTTAGAGTAAATAGCGATTAAGGTGACTAAATTTCAGACAAGATGGTGAACTAGAAGAAGAATGTGGGTAGTATCAGGCACATTCTGTTCTCTCAAGTGAGGTTTCCTGGGATGCACATACACTCTGGCAGAGTGTAGATAAAGGCCCTGAGAAGGTAGCTCACTTATGTGCTGTTAAGTATTTGTGACCCACACACTTAGCCCTTGCTTATCCAAACACATTCTGAAATTACTAAAAACTGACACAGATAACAACACTGTTCCACTCACTGCCTATGCCACCTGGCACTTAATAGTCACTCAATAAATGTTTGGTGAAACAACAGGTGAATGATTAAACCTATCAGGGAAACGTCAAGGTGGATGAGACTTTGAATATGCAGTAACTCCATTTTTTTACTCATACTCTTAATTGGTGCTAGGTCTTAGAGCTCATAAAAATAGCATTATTTACATTCTACTTGATTTAATATTCTTACATTACTTTAAATATTTTCAAAAGAATTATTTGGGGCTTGAGTATACTTCTTTTTTAAAAAAGGTTTATTTAGCACGCCTGGGTGGCTCAGTCAGTTAAGCGGCTGCCTTCAGCTCAGGTCGTGATCCCAGGGTCCTGGGATCGAGTTCCTCAGCTTCTCTCTCTCCCTCAGCTGCTCCCCCTGCTTGTGTGCTCTTTCTCTCTCTGTCAAATAAATAAATAAATAATCTTTAAAAAGGTGTATTTATTTGAGAGAGAGAGAGAGAGAGAGCAGAGGGAGATGCAGAGAAAATTCTCAAGCAGACTCCCCACTAGGCGTGGTACCTGACCCCAGGATCCTGAGATCATCACCTGAGCTGAAATCAAGAGTCAGCTTCCTAACCTACTGAGCCACCGAGGCGCCCCAGCTTGAGTACACTTCTTAAAGGATAAGTTGCCTTTTGTAATAAAAATAAAATTAAATTGAGATAATAATATTCAAAATTGGCTCCCAGGGGATGTTGCTGGTCCCCATTAAACTCTGCCCCAAGCATGCATGTTATAACCAAAGCTATAACATAACTGCTATAACATAATTTGGCAAGTGGTAGCAAATAAGACAGGAGAAATTAACACAAAATTACCTAAATCTACATTCTCTGGTTTTACAAAATATGACTTGTCTCCCAGAATTGAGGACAAGATATCCAAAGAATGTCCCCCTTTTCATTCCTTAGTTTGATCTCTTATTTCTGATCTTGGGGTCACAGCTCACACCCCCTTAATCAACATTTAGTTACAAAGGCCATTTCCTGGGTGCCTGGGTGGCTCAGTTGGTTAAGCGACTGCCTTCGGCTCAGGTCATGATCCTGGAGTCCCGGGATCGAGTCCCGCATCGGGCTCCCCGCTCAGCAGTGAGTCTGCTTCTCCCTCGGACCCTCCCCCCTCTCATGCTCTCTCTCTCTATCTCATTCTCTCTCTCAAATAAATAAATAAAAACAAAAAACAAAACAAAAAAAAACAAAGGCCATTTCCTCATTACTTCATTTAAAACTAGTTCTGGGGGCACCTGGGTGGCTCAGTCGGTTAAGCAGCTGCCTTTGGCTCAGGTCATGATCTCAGGGTTCTGGGATCAAGCCCCACATTGGGCTCCCTGCTTGGCGGGGAGCCTGCTTCTCCCTCTGCCTGCAGCTCCCCCTGCTTGTGCTTGCTCTCCCTACCCCTCGTGTCAAATAAGTAAATAAAATATTAAAAAACAAAAACAAAAACAAAACTAGTTCTGGTCCAGAAAAGTGGGCTATAAAGTAAAACACATTTTCCCCATTTATTTTCAATACAATTTTGCAAATGTACTTCTAGTTGTTTCCAAGATGAGAGTGGCAGAGGAGAAGCTCCTATAAACACCTGTTTCCTGCTAATTTCTTCAAGGGCAGCATCCTGTGTCAGATGCAGTAGTCCTCTGTACTTATCTTGTACCTGACGAAAACAAGCGGCAGAAGAACTAAGTTCCATTAAAAGGCAGAAGAGAGGGGCGCCTGGGTAGCTCAGTCATTGGGCGTCTGCCTTTGGCTCAGGTCATGATCCCGGGGCCCTGGGATTGAGCCCTACATCGGGCTCCCTGTTCGGCGGGAGGCCTGCTTCTCCCTCTCCCACTCCCCCTGCTTGTGTTCCTGCTCTCGCTATCTCTCTCTCTTTGTCAAATAAACGGATGAAATCTTTAAAAAAAAAAAAAAAATAGAGGTTTGCAGCTCTATCTATTAAAAAAAAAAAAAAAGGTAGAAGAGAAAGAGGCAGATCCCTGAAGTCTGGTGTTCTCTTGTTTTTCCCTACTCAGTAGCAACATATTGAAAGCCATAGCTTTACGGAAAACAGAAAGAAAAGCAAAAGCTTACTAGGTGGTATCCAGGCAGGCTGCTCTACAAGGCCAAGGAGACAGAAACATGCTAATCAAAGTGCAGAACAGAGGTAAATATCACCCTACATACACTCTTCTTATTTCAGAGCAGCTTGCTAGGCACACCCTTCTTCTCTCCTGAGTGCACCTGGGATCCACTGCCTGCCCTTTGATGTGCATCATCTCTAACTCCAGAATGAGATGTACTTTCCAATAGACTCTCTTACCATCATAACGTCTGTGAAAGAAACACAAAACACCTGACAGGTTGGTCAGGGCTTTACAGTGCTAGTCATCACAGGAAACCCAACGCAGGTCTCAAAATTAAAAAGCAAAGATAGGGGCGCCTGCCTGGCTCAGCTGGCAGAGAATGCAATTCTTGATCTCGGGGGGGTCATGAGTTGGAGCTCCACGCTGGGGGTAGAGATTACTTAAAAAAATTTTTTTTAATTTTTAAAAAGTAAGAAAAGAGAAATTGCTCAATTACAGAAAGCCATGAAGGTAAAATAATGTAAAAACATACAAATATGTCATTAATGTTAAGTGGAAAGGCAGAAGTTGACATGGAAGATACATTAAAATTATAAGGGTGTACAAATATGCATATAAGTGGACAAAAATCAAAAGAAAACAGAAAATGTATGTGGTAGGGTGGTATGTATTCTAACGTATTCTACGTAATTCTAATGTAATAACATAGTATGATTTAAAGAGCAATCACTGTTATTTGTTTTCATTTAAATATAAATGTAACTGGGCAAATCTTTCCCAGGTCTTTCATTAACTCTCTCCTCTCATTGATTCAAGCAATAGACAATTACGGGCACTTAACACAATGAAAAGACTATCTCTGCTCTTACAAAATTCATAATCTAATATAGACTCATAAGAAATAAGACAATAGAGATGATGACAATTATAAAATAATGTGCCTTAGAAGAGTATCTGGTGTATAGCTGAGAATCAATAAACACTTATTAAATGAAAAATGAACAAATCACTCTTTGTTCAGAAGGATAACCTCAAAGAAATTCAATTTGTCCTTTTTCATTTTTCCCTCTCCCCCCTAGCTCTCTCTCTCTTTCCCTCTTTTCAAGAAAGTGACAGGAAATTGACCTGGATTCACAGGGGCTTTCTTCCATTAGCACAGAGGTCTTTGGGTCTCTGGGGTAGTAGAATCCACAGCAACTTTTAAAACGCAGTATTTCTGGGCTCGGCTAGCCACCTAGGAGCTAGCTGTATATGGGAACTGGAAGAACAGAGTACTAGGAATTGTCACCATAGGAACCCACAAGAAGAGGCACTTTTAGATCAGCTAAGAATAGAGGGAATGGGCTTGGTCTCCCTTGAAGATCTGCTGAAGCCTGAGCAGAGACCTCGGTGCACCTTCTGCACACCGGATAGCACTAGATTTCAGCAGTAGCACAGTGTACTAGTGAGAAGGATAGTCCCTGAGTTTCCCGGACAACTGAGGGGAAGGAGGGAGCTCCACCCAACCATTTATGTAACAAGCATTTAGCAAACACCTATATCAAGCTAGGCCCTCTTCTAAACACTGGGGGGTCCAACAGTGAAAAACACATAACCACTACTCTTGTTGCACTGAGTGTGGGAAGACAGACCACAGGGATATAAATAAGTGAGATCCTTTTGGATAGTGATACATGCTATGACATATAATTGGGATAGATTGTGGTGGGGAGTGGTGACTTCTTCACCTAGAGTAGTGTCCCTAAGGAAGTGACATTTGAGCAGAGACCTGAATGAACCAAAGGAAAGAGCCAGGCAAACATCTGCAGAGAGGTCCACGTTGAAGGATCAAACCGTGCAAAGCCCAGAGTTAGCAATGAGCTAACTTAGGCTTCCAAGCATAGTAAGCTAGTAGAGGGTTTTAAAGCTTCAGAGATACCTGATTTATGTTTTACAAGATCACATTGACTGCTCTGTGCAAAAAGATGAGGGGGAGGAGGTGGTGGTAAAGGGGAGGCCACCGAAGACAGATGCAGTAGTCCTGATAAGAGAAGACAGCAGCAGGGACTAGCCGACAGCAGTGGAAGTGATAAGAAGAAGCGATCGGGCTTAAGATCTAATTTGGCTGTGAAGCTGACAGAATTTGCTCATGGAGTGGACATGGGGTGTGAGGGGAAGAAAGAAATCAAGGATGATCCCAGCAGTTGTGCCTGAGAACTCAGATGTAAAAGGGTGCCACAGAGATGGAAAGGATATGGAAAGCAGCTGTTTCAGAGAAAGGAAGGAAGACCCAAGGGTTCTGATTGGCCTTGTTAGGTTTCAGGTGCCTACTGGAAATCCAAGGGGAAATGTCCATCAGGCAATTGGACGTATGATTTTGGAGCTCAGGACAGAGGTTGAAGACGTAAATTTGAGGGTCATCAACAAATATAGATGAGCTCACAGAGAGAGAGGAGAGGAGGGGGCAGCTGAAGACAAAGCTCTGGGACACTTGTACACTTTCAGTCAGGAGAAGGAGCCGAGCCAGCAATAGAAATGAAGGAAGAGCAGCAAAGTAGAAGAATCTCCAGGAAAAGGGGACAACACTGAAGCCAAGAGAATGTTTTAAGACTGGCCAATGGATGGGGGCACCTGGGTGGCTCAGATGGTTAAGCATCTGCCTTCGGTTCAGGTCATGATCTCCAGGTCCTGGATCGAGTCCTACATCAGGCTCCTGGCTGGCTCAGCAAGGAGACTGCTTCTCCCTCTTCCTCTGCCTCTCTCCCACCGCTTGTGCTCTCTGTCTCTCTCCCTCAGATGAATAAATAAAATCTTTAAAAAAAAAAAACAACTGGTCAGTGGATGACAAACACTGAGAAATGACCAATGGGTTTAGCAGGATGGAGGGAGGAGTCTTGGCAAGCCAGCCTTCTCTGAAGTGGCGAAGATATAAATATGATTAGAATGGGTTGAAGAGAGAAGGGGAAGTAAAGACCACAAGTAAAGACAACTTGTTCAAGAAGTTTTGCTGTGAAAGGGAAGGGTGGGGTAGGCAGACATTGAAGGGAACGGGGCTGAAAGGGGTACAGTGTTAAGATGAGCAGTGGTAAGTCATGCTTGCATGCCAGAGAGGATGAGCCAAAGAGATGGAAAGGGGAGATAATTATAGAAATGTGGTCCTTGAGTAGAGGAAAGGACATGGGATCCAGAGTAAAATTGAGCTTCAGGAGGGTGCTTTTAGTTTTACAGCTAATAAGTCTAACAGGATCGAGATCACTTAGTTGGAAAAAGTCCCCGAAACTGCATGTGCAATTGTACTTCTGCATGAGGAATGCCCCTTTCATGTATTACCTGCTTGAATCCCCACATCGACCCTATAAGACCACTACTGTTATTTATTTATTTTTTGTCAGGGAGAGAGAGAGAGAGCACAAACAGGGGGAGCGGCAGGCAGAGGGAGAAACAGGTTCCCCGCTGAGCAGGGAGCCCGATGTGGGACTCAATCCCACGCCCCTGGGATCATGACCTAAGCCTATGGCAGACGCTTAACTGACTGAGCCACCCAGGTGTCCTGAGACCACTACTGTTTGATCCTGATTTTACAGATGAGACAGTATGCTCCAGAAGATTCAAAACATTGCCAAGGTCAAACAACTAGCCAATGGTAAACTACTGTTAACTTGTGGTAAACTTATTAACAGTGGTAAACCACTGTTAACAGTGGCATGAACAAAGTATTATGAAGGAAGGTAGGTGAGTCCTCAAGAAACACAAGAGGTCAAAAAAAGATGACTGGTCAAGGGTGAAAGTTAAACTCATCCAACGAAGGCTTTTATTTGTGTTTGGGTGTGTGTGTGTGTGTGTGTGTGTGTGTGTGTGTGTGTGTGTGTGTGTGTGTTTAAAGATTTTATTTATTTATTCATGAGAGAGAGAGACGCAGAGGCAGAGGGAGAAGCAAGCTCCCCGCGGAGCAGGGAGCCTGATGTGGGACTCGATACCAGGACCCTGGGATCATGACCTGAGTCGAAGGCAGACGCTTAACCGTCTGAGCCACCCAGGTGCCCCTGTGTTTGGTTTTTTTAACTCATGGTCTGGTGTTCATCAGAAAGCTCCTTGGTTACTGTCTCTCTAACCCAGGTTCTCCGAATGAATATGAATGCGAAGTACTAAGGATCCCATAAAAATTTCAAACAAATGTATTTTTATATCTTACTCTTTAAAAAAAAAGTCTTTTCTCTCCTCACAGTCAGTTCTGAAACATGCAAAAAATGTAACTGTCCAAAACTCAGATTCCAGGCAAAATCTAGAGCTGTCCCACCCTAAACAGGATGTCTGGTCATTGTATTAAAAAACAGTCACTTCTGACAGGCAGAGGGAACAGACAACCAAATCAGTCTGTAGGCATGACAGTAATGTTCTCTATCAAATCCTTAAGACCACAAATTCTGATGAACTATTTGCAGGGAGGCCACTGGACTGGGCCCAACTGGCCAGATCAAAAGGCGACAAAATAAAATTTCATTTCGAACCTTGCAACTTCATTGGATGACATCTGCCTTAAAATGCTTTTTTTTAATAGTTTCAAGAACAAACTGTCATTAGTTTTTTTTTTCATTTAGGTCCAGAAGATGTCTATTATTGCTTTTTTCTTCCCACTTCCCACATGCTAGCTAAAACCAATTCTTTCTTCAATCTGTCTTCAAGTATAACTCCTCCAAAAAAAGGAAAGCTGCTAAACCTTTACCTTCTGGGTAATCTCACTTGTATTTCTTCTTTCCTCCATTA